>NC_050576.1:169625959-170000334 GCF_011100635.1 Trichosurus vulpecula | reverse complement strand
GTATCTTGGAGAAGGGGGAAGCTAGGTGTTATAGTAGACAGAGTACTGGGCCTGAAGTCCAGAAGAAAGAAAGAAGATATAGCATTATCTGTGGCATCAGGGAGGCCAGGAACAAACAAATAACTTCATGCCAATGAAAGAGCTGAAAATAATTTGTTGGATGGAGAAACAGATGATGAAACAAAGACAAGTGAATGCATTTATCCTTTATATCCTAGACTGAATTTAAGAGAGGATTTGACAAACTGAAGGCAACAGATTCAGAAGAATCTAAGTCACTGGTCTGAATATATCACTCCACTGATCAAAAATCTCTAGCAGCTTCCTATTGTCTCTAGGATAAATTACAAATTTAGCCTGCCGCTTAACACCTGTGATTTGTCTCCTGCCTACATTTCCAGACTTATTCCACAATACTTCCCTTCTCCCACTCAATGCTCCAACCAAACTTTGCATTGTCTTTCCTGCCTCTGCATTTCTACAACCATTCTCCAAGACAGGAATAGACTTCCTTGCTATCTCTAACTCTTAAAACCCTCACCATTGTCCAAGCTTTTGTTGTTCAATTATTTCCGTTGTACCTGATTCTTCATGACCCCTTTGGGGGTTTTCTTGGCAAAGATACTGGAGTGGTTTGCTATTTTCTTCTCTAGCTCATTTTACACAGGGTTAAGTGACTTGCCCAGGGTCACACAGCTAGTAAGTGTCAGGCTGGATTTGAACTTGGGAAGATGAGTCTTCCTGACTCCAGGCCTGGCACTCTATCCATTGAGCCACCTAGCTTCCCATTGAGTATCACTTATCAAATGGAGCCTTACACAGGACTGGATATCTTCAATGAGTGGAATTCTTTGCTTCATTCAAAATACTCTTTTACTCTCAATTTAGTAAAACAAATATTTAATCTAAGGAGCACATGATAATTTTAGTTATTGTTTACCTTCTGAACATTTGAAAATGTGATAGAAAATAGATTAAATTCTAATGTTTGGGTTGGGTTTTTTTTTTTGTTTTTTGCTTTTCTGACCAAATAGTTCTAGTGTTTGCCTGACCCTTCTTGCTCTTTTCAGCCTCTTTGTACTTAACAGATAGATCCCTGTGAGCATCACTTCTGGTCCTTTTTTTTGTCTCTCTTCTCTTAATATTCCTTCACTGGTTTGTTTGCTTTTTTCCATTGCTATTTGCTTCCTTCCTCCATGTCTTCTTTTCTTTTCTTTTTAAAAATTTAACTTTATAGGTTTTTGTTTTCAGTTCTAGATTCTCTCTGTGATTGATTCCCCTGATATTCTTGCCTTTTTTTTCCTCCAAATGAATTTCAGTATCATTTTTTTTTATCTGGCTCTATAAAGTGGTTTGGTAGTTTGATTGGTAGAGCACTGAATAAGTAAATTAGTAAATTAAGTAAATTAAGGTAGTTTTTATCATATTGGCTTGGCCTACCCATGAGTAATTAATAATTCTCCATTTGTTTAGATCTGCCTTTATTTGTGTAAAGCATGTTTTGTTATTGTGTTCATAAAGTTCCCATGTGTGTCTTGGCAGGCAAAATCCAAAATATTTTATATTGTCTGTAGTTATTTTAAATGGACTTTCTCTTTCTATCTCTTCCTGCTGGATTTTGTTGGCAATATACTGAAATACAGATGATTTGTCTGGATTTATTTTGTACCCTACAGTTTTGATGAGGTTGTTAATTGTTTAATTTAGTTTTTAATTGACTCTCTAGGGTTCTCTAAATCATTACATCATCTGCAAAAGTGATAGTTTTGTCTCCTTGTTGCTCATGCTTATTCTTTTAATTTCTTTTTTCTTGGCTTATTGTTATAGCTAGCATTCTAGTACAATATTGAATAGTAATGGTCATAATGGATATCCTTGCTTCACCCTTGATCTTACTGGAAAGACCTCCTAGTTATCCCCCTTACAGGTAATATTTACTCATTATTTTAAGAAAAAACTCCATTTATTCCTATGATGCTTTCTAGTATTTCCAACAGGAATACGTGTTGTATTTTGTCAAAATCTTTTTCTGAATTATTGAAATAATCATGATTTTTGTTGTTTTTGTTATTAATATGGTCAATTTTGCTTGTAATTTTCCTCATTTTGAACCAGCCCTGCATTCCTGATATAGCCTGATTATAATGTATAGTCTTCATGGTATATTGCTGTAACACTTCTTATTTTATAAACCTTTCAAATATTTAGCAAAATGATTGGTACAAGCATTTTGTGGCCACTGCATTCCTATTCTGTAGTATTTTTTCCTTTACGATAAGTCAGTAGGTGAATAACATCTTGTTAGGTAACATCTTAGCACTTTTAAAACACTCTAAAAATAGTACCTTTATCAAACATGGTACTGGTCTCCTAAGGATTTTCAAGGACTTCAGGAGTAATTTTGAGTTAGGGAAAAACCGAGATACAATATTTCATAAAGGTCATTCTCCCAGCAAGAACCAGAGATTATAATAAAATTCATCGTCCTAGTTATAGGACCGTAGGATTTAGAGTTGGAAAAGACATTAAAGGTCATCTATTCCAACTGTATAATTTTACACATAAGCAGTAGTATCTCTGTAATGTGGAGAAATTGCATGCTGGGAGATGAAATTCTTCAGTCCAAAATGGAAACTCTTGACTTGCTATCAGAAGGAAATGTTCACAGGAACACAGAGTTGAGAAAGAGATTCATTGTATGGGTTTGACCTGAGTGCTGACAGAACAACACAAGGAGCATGAACTTGGCTGTTCTTTTTTCCACTTTTTTTTTCTTTTTTGTACTTTTTTTTCTTTTATTCCATACTTTATTATTTAATATTTTTTAGTTTTCAGCATTGATTTCCACAATATTTTGAGTTACAAATTTTCTCCCCATTTCTACCCTCCCCCCACTCCAAGATGGCATATATTCTGATTGCCCCATTCCCCAGTCAGCCCTCCCTTCTGTCACCCCCCTTCCCCCTCCCCCCCATCCCTTTTACCCTTACTTTCTTGTAGGACAAGATAGATTTCTTTGTCCCATTGCCTGTATATCTTATTTCCCAGTTGCATGCAAGAACAACTTTTTTTTTTTAGTATCTGCTTTTAAGACTTTGAATTCCAAATTCTCTCCCCTCTTCCCTCCCCACTCACTCTCCCTAAGAAGGCAAGCAATTCAACATAGGCCACACATCTATCATTATGCAAAACACTCCCATAAATAGTCATGTTGTGAAAGAGTAACTATATTTCCTTCCATCCTATCCTGTCCCCCCTTGACCCTGTCCCTTTTCAAAAGTGTTTGCTTTTGATTACCTCCTCCCCCCATCTACCCTCTCTTCTATCATCCCACCTTTATTATCCCCTTTCCCCCTACTTTCATGTGGGGTAAGATGCCCAATTGAATGTGTATGTCATTCCCTCCTCAAGTCAAATCCAATAAGAGCAAGATTCACTCATTCCTCCTCACCTGCCTCCATTCCCTTCCAATGAATTGCTTTTTCTTGCCACTTTATGTGAGATAATTTACCCCATTCTATCTCTCCCTTTCTCCCTCTCTCAATGTATTCCTCTTTCATCCCTTAATTTGATTTTTTTTAGATATTATCCCTTCATATTCAACTCACTCTGTGCCCTCTGTCTATATATATGTATATTCCCTTCAACTACCCTAATACTGAGAAAGGTCTCATGAATTACACACATCATCTTTCCATGTAGGAATATAAGCAAAACAGTTCCACTTTAGTAAATCCCTTATGATTTCTCTTTCTTGTTTACCTTTTCATGCTTCTCTTGATTCTTGTGTTTGAAAGTCAAATTTTCTATTCAGCTCTGGTCTTTTCATTGAGAAAGCTTGAAAATCCTCTATTTTATTGAAAGTCCATATTTTGCCTTGAAGCATGATACTCAGTTTTGCTGGGTAAGTGATTCTTGGTTTTAATCCTACCTCCTTTGACCTCTGGAATATCATATTCCAAGATCTTTGATCCCTTAATGTAGAAGCTGCTAGATCCTGTGTTATCCTGATTGTGTTTCCACAATACTCCAATTGTTTCTTTCTGGCTGCTTGCAGTATTTTCTCCTTGACCTGGGAGCTCTGGAATTTGGCGACAATACTCCTAGGAGTTTTCTTTTTGGGATCTTTTTCAAGAGGCAATCAGTGGATTCTTTCAATTTCTATTTTACCCTCTGGCTCTAGAATATCAGGACAATTTTCCTTGATAATTTCTTGCAAGATGATGTCTAGGCTCTTTTTTTGATCATGGCTTTCAGGTAGTCCAATAATTTTTAAACTCTCTCTCCTGGATCTATTCTCCAGGTCAGTGGTTTTTCCAATGAGATGTTTCACATTGTCTTCCATTTTTTCATTCCTTTGGTTCTGTTTTATAATATCTTGATTTCTCATAAAGTCACTAGCTTCCACTTGCTCCAATCTAATTTTTAAGGTAGTATTTTCTTCAGTGGTCTTTTGGACCTCCTTTTCCATTTGGCTAATTCTGCCTCTCAAGGTGTTCTTCTCCTCATTGGCTTTTTGGAGCTCTTTTTGCCATTTGAGTTAGTCTATTTTTTAAGGTGTTATTTTCTTCAGCATTTTTTTGGGTCTCCTTTAGCAAGTCATTGACTTGTTTTTCATGATTTTCTTGCATCACTCTCATTTCTCTTCCCAATTTTTCCTCTACTTCTCTTACTTGCTTTTCCCACTCCTTTTTGAGCTCTTCCATGGCCTGAGACCATATTTTTCTTGGAGGCTTTTGATGTAGGCTCTTTGACTTTGTTGACTTCTTCTGGCTATATGTTTTGATCTTTTTTGTCACCAAAGAAAGATTCCAAAGTCTGAGTCTGAATAATAAAATTTTTTTAAAGCCCATCCTTGATTTGAGTTGCAAAGTAAGAATAAACAATAAATTAAGATGATATGTGCTCTTTCTCTTTTTGCTTTAGGGAGTCATTCTGTGACTTGAGGCTTCCCCAGTACAATGGGATAGATGTTAGATTAATCCTGAGCATGCAGAAAGTTTATACAGTAGTTATATACTCCTTGAAGACAGGTGTTTTGCAACAATTCAAAATACTTTGTTTATTTGAAGTGGAAATAAGATAATTGATAAAATTTCTCCTTCTTTCCTTTAACATAAATTAACAATCATCTTTAGCTTTGACTTGGAAGGGATCTTAGAGATCATCTAATTCAATTCATCAAGCATTTATTTAAGCCTTACATTTATACTACATTTATCTTGTATGTATACGTTTTTTGCATGTTGTCTCCCACATTAGACTTAGCTCCTTGACATCAGGGCCACCATATCTGGCAATAAAAGTGCTTAATAACTGATGGACATTCACTATGTATTGGGCACTGTGAAGAACTAGAAATACAAAGGAAAAAACGAGATACCCCCTGCCTCAAGAAGCTTATCACAATAATTTGAATGCATAGTTGGTATTCATTAAAGTGTAATGATGATAACAAGACATATGGTGACACCTAGAAAGTAGACATTAGGTGCAGTTCAACTTCCTTCATTTTACAGATTAGAAAGTGAGGCCAAGAGAGGTTGTGATTTTCATAAAATTGATAATCATGTAATTATATTTAAATAGAATTGGTTTCCTTTGCAATCTTATGACTTTTACTTTATGCATTTAAATCCAACTTTCTGAGAAGGGATCTTTTGGCTTCATCAGACTGCTGAAGAGGTTAATGACTCACAAAAAAGTTAAGAACCCCTGCTCTAGACTTAGAGAAAGACTTAAGTGTTTTGTCTTCATTCTATATTTTTTAAGAGTAAGATTCATATTTTATTAAGATAATAGTTATTGAAGTAGAAAGTTCAAAATAGCTTTGTTGAATTGAAATTTATTTTAAAAATCTATTAATAGTATGGAACTTTGGTTTTGGGGAATTCTAATGCCTGTTAGGAGCAGCTAAGTGGCACAGTGGATAGAACAGTGGGCTTGGAATCAGGAAGACTCATCTTCCTGAGTTCAAATCTGCCCTCAGACACTTACTATCTCTGTGACCCTGGGCAAGTCACTTAACTCTGTTTGCCTCAGTTCCTTATCTGTAAAATGATCTGGAGAAGGAAATGGCAAACAACTCCTGTATCTCTGCCAAGAAAACCCCAAATGGGGTCATAGAGAGTTGGACACAACTGAACAAGAACAGTATCTGTTAGGTTGACCTATTTGATATTAACTTAATAAGTACTTATTAAATTTTACCCACTATGTTCAGTGCTTTGTACTAGGTGGTATGTTCTGAAAAGCTATTAATTCACAATTACATATTATATTTGCAATCCTAAAACTGAATCAATAGACAGTTTTGCAATCACTTCAACCCAATAATAAATGGGAGAGCTCTCTTAGAGTAATATTAACATAGGTGTTTGATATAGGAGCTCCTTGAATATACATAGCTATGGCAGATTACAATTTTTCAGTTTATGTTCTTTAAAAAAGTGCTTTTTAAATGGTGCCTATTTTAAGACTAGCTTTATGCTTACCCTGTGAGTATAACCATTCATTACTCAGTCATCTGTAAGAGTTCACAGATTAATAGTTTTCCAAGTTTCTTATATTTGCATTGAGCTTGTCATTCCAACCATCCTACACTAAATGTAGAAATTATTTCTTGTTGAAGTCTCCACAGACCTCTGAATGCCTTAATAGATAAGTGCTACGATAGTAAAGAAAATGGTAAATTAATTTGAAATCTTCCTTGATACCAAAATCTGTCATTATTTTTAATATCTGAGGTTCGATCTAATATGTAAGGTTTTAGTATCTTAGATTTTTATCTAAGACTTTAGATTACAGGTGATTTAGGTAGTGTGAGAACTTATATGCTAATAAATTAGTATCTCTCATCTGGGAATCTCAAAGTGCTAATATAATGTATATTCAGTTATTAGTGCTTAGCTGTTAGTAAGTTTTCAATTATAGATTGAATAAATGTAGTCTCTGAAGTAATTACCACTGACTGATAATTACTGCTGTAGCCTGAAATGGAAAAGAAGAAGAAAGCTGGTTTATACAAATTAACTCAGAAAAATTATACTTTAAAAAACAAATATCAGCATATAGATTCTTTGAAATGCTAATGAGATGAAAGTCTTTTGCCACTTTCACAGATTATAACAGTTAGCTTTGAAGAATGAAAATGCCAGTTCTTTATGCAAGCATTGGCTTGAGTTTCTAATTTTACATTCTTCACAATGAATTATATAAACTATCTTTCTTTGATGCTTATAGGCAGACTTAGACAACTTCCTCAAAGCTGACTGAGAATTTTAATAGTAACGTAGCATTCCATGCAGTATCAAGGTAGAAAGCATAGAAACAGCCTCTTTTAGCACATACTACAAATGTTTATTTTGTACTTACAGTGTGCAGGTCACTCTACTAGGAGATATAAAATTTGTTTTAGACTTGATCCCTGCCCTCAAGCTGCTTATAAGTCTGGAAGGGGATAAGACATAATAAAACATAAAAATCACATTGGAAAGTTACAAAATAAAGTGTTACTTTATAAAGAGGGAAACTTTCAGTTCCAGCTCTGTCTTTACTATAAATATGATTTGGGACAAGTTACCTAATTTCTCTGATCCTCAGTTTCCTCATCTGTAAAATAGGGATAATATATGTGCTTCCTGCTTCATTGGATTGTTTTGAGGAAAGCACTTTGAAAACTTTAAGCAATATATATGTAAGTTATTATTATGTTTTTGTTATTATTAGTTATTATTGTTATTATCTGTATTGGAGTAAGATGCTGATTGTTGACATGATTGAATGATTCCTCTCCTACTTCTTCACCTTTAAGATCTTTGCAGAATTTGATACCATTAACCACTTATTTCTGTACAGTTTCACTCCTTTGGGCTTTTAAAACAATGGATAGTTTGGATTTTCCTTCTACTCCTATTATCAATCATTTTTTTGGCCCTATGGCTGGGTCTTCCTTCTCCTATTCCTTAATATAGGAAGGCAGAAGTAAGATGGTAGAGCAGTATTAGGTCAAGTTTCCCAGAAAAAAAACACAAACAAAACTTTAAGCAGATCTAGAAAATATATCAGACCAAATCCTGATGGGAAAATTCAAGAAAAAGTCACTATGAGTAATTTTTCCAGCCCACGTTGGCATAGGAAGACAAACAGAGAGGCCTGTGGACCCTGGGAATGAGATTTGGCCAGGAGGACACCATGCATGGAGCACTTCAACATGCAGGAAAAGGTGATACAGCAGGGCAAGAGAAGGCCTCAGACATATACCAGGGCATCTCCAGACCCATACTGGGTCTCCACATGGGCACAAATGCCTACTGGGAGCTTGGTCACCTATTGTCAAGTTCTGGGTCCCAGATTCAGGATAGACAGCAGAAGGGGACATGCATCCAGGGGTAGCATTCTGAGAAAAAGAGCTGCTGCAGGTCCTAGGCTGAGAGGAGCAACTTCAGAAGTAAACAGCAGCAGCCTTGCTTCAACCTCAGGAATTCCAGCTTCAAACCCAATCTGAAGCCAATGGAGGAATAACCAAGGTAGCAAACTCAGACCAAAGAGAAGCTTATAGTTCTTTACTCAGAACCAGCAGAGCTTCTCAGCTATGTGATAGTGGCTATGTCAAGTACTAGTCTGCTGTTGCTCATTTCCAAACTAAGGTAAAAAAAGAAACTTGCAGAGTTCAGACCAAGTGGGCAACAATTAGACTTTGCCCTGGGTCAGCCCACTTTAGAAGCCCTGAAAGTGTGAAGGTTCCTAGCTTGAGCTCTCCCTGAAACCTTGGAATGACATAACACTCAGTATCTCAAGAAATCATCAATAGGACCAGCCCAGATATTCCCTTCAGAAGTATGTAGAGCCCAAAGTCAAGGAAAGAGTCTGGAAGGATGAGCAAGCCAAAAAAAGAATTACGATAAAGAGCTAATATGATCACAGGAATGCTCAAGACAAAAACACAAAAAAAGAGAATGATTCCACAACATCTAAAAGCAAAACTTCAACAAAAAAAAACCACAGCTTGGGCACAAATTCAACTAGAATTTCTGAAATAGTTAAAAAAAATGAATTTTTAAAAAATAAATGAAATGAAAGCATTTTGAAAAAAAATGAGAGCTATGGAAGAAAGAATGTCAAAAAGGCAATTAACAGCTTTGCACAAGAGGTACAAAATTTGTCCAATCAGTGAACTCCCTGAAAATTGAAATGGACCAAATAGAAGCCAATGACTCCATGAGATAACAAAAATATTAAAATACAATTATAAGACTGAAAAAAATAGAAGAAAATTTAAGGTGGTAAAAAAAAAACATGGCAAAAAACAACTGGCCAGGAAAATAGACTGAGGAGAAAAACAATTAACAATTATTGTATTACCTCAAAGTTATGACCAAAAAAGAGCTTTGACATTTTATTTCAATAAATTTTAAAAGAAAACTGCCCATATCTCTTAGAACAAGAGATTCTATTCCAGCAAAGTGGAATAGAAAGTATCTACCAGTCACCTCATGAAAGAAACTCCAAAATGAAATAGCCCAAATCCAGAGCTTCCAGGTCAAAAAAAAATGCTGCAAGCAGCCAGAAAGAAAACATTCAAGTACTGAGGCCCCACAGTCAGGATCACATATGACTTAGCAGCCATTACTATAAAGGAGCAGAGAGCTTAGAAAATGATATCCCAGAAGGCAAAGGATATAGATATATGTTCAAGAGTAATGTAACCAGGAACACAAAATAATCTTACAGGAGGAAAAATAGATCTTTAATGAAATAGAAAATTTCTCAAGCATTTTTAACGAAAAGAGCTATGTAGAAACTTTAAAGTTTAAACATAGAAGTTGAGAAAAACAAAAAAGATAAGCATGAACAAACAACGTTAAAGAATTAAGCAATGATAAACTACTTATATTCTAATATGGGAAGATTACATATGTATGGATAGATATATACATACACGTGTGTGTGTTGTTACTTTGTTGATTAGTCGTGTCTGACTGTCTGAGACCCTATGTGGAATTTTCTTGGCAGAGATACTGGTGTGATTTGCCATTTCCTTCTCCAGCTCATTTTATTACAGATGAAGAAACTGAAACAAACAGGATTAAGTGACTTGTCCAGGGTCACACAGCTAGTAAGTTTCTGAAGTCAAATTTGAACTCAGGTCCTATTGACTCCAGGGCCAGCACTCTATCCACTATACCACCTAGCTCCATCTCTCTTTACCCCTTCCTCTCCCTCTCCCTCTCCTTCTCCATCTCCATCTCTCTCTCCCTCTCTCTCTCCCTCAACCTCTCTGTCTCTCCATTTCTCTCTCTCTCTCTCTCTCTCTCTCTCTCTCTCTCTCTGTCTCTCTCTCTCTCTCTCTCTTTCTCCCTCTCTCCCTCTCTCCCTCCCCACCCCCCAAACCCTATAACCCTATCATCAGGAAGAATCTTACAGAGATTCTAATTAGACATGACCTGAGAATGGTTCTTTTATGTCTTTGATGATCTTAGAGAAGAAGGAGAGGGAGAAAGAAATGTGTTAGAGGGTGAAGGGAAAGGGAGGTTAGGGGAAATTACCTCCCATAATGAGAGTGAGCAAATAGGTGTCTACATAAACAAGAAGGAGGAGGGGAGCGGTTCACACTTGAACCCCACCCTCATATGAACTGGGCAAACATGAAAAGATACATTTCACTCAACAGGAAAATAGGGGAGAATGGGTCAGGAAGAATTAGAGGAAGAGCAGATTAAGGGAGGCTCTCCCTAGGGCAAATAGGTGGTGCAGTGGATAGAGTGCTGGGCCTAGAGTCAGGAAGACTCATCTCCATGAGTTCAAATCTAGATTCAGATACTTACTAGGTGTGTGACCCTGGGCAAGTCACTTAATCCAGTTTGCCTCAGTTTCCTCATCTGTAAAATGAGCTGAAGAAGGAAATGGCAAACCATCCCAGTATCTTTGCCAAGAAAACCCCAACTGGGGTCATAGTCGGACACAACTGAATAAGAACACCATAAGGATATTCATCTATCTCTAGTTCTCTTTCTTAGCTTTATTCTTCCCTGGTTTAAGTATTAGGACTCTGTCTCATAAAAGGTAGAATGTTTTCTTTCTCAGTTTTTGAGAATCATTTCTGTAGTATAGATATCGTTTTTAAGATGTTCATCTAGACCAGGGTTCCCCCACCCACCCACCCTGCCTCCTTTTTGTAGTTCTTTTACAGCTAATAAAATTCCCTTTTCTGAAACTGAATTGCTTAAGGTATTTTTTTTTTAGTGTTCTGTTAATTGGGTATCTTATGTTTTGTAACTAATCCTCTACTACTTTTGAATTCTCAATTATCTTGGTACATAATTGTGCATAACAAGTTCTTTTAATTCTTTTAATTTTCTTTTCAGTTGTGATTTAACCTTGTTCATTTAATTTTCCTTTCTTTTCTTTTTAATGCATTTGGTTAAAGGTTTATCAAATTTGTTTGTCTTTTTGAAGAACAAACTTTTAGTTTTGATTATCAGTTCTGTAATCTTTTTTGTCTATTGTTTATTTCTCCCTTTAATTTTTAAAGATTTTATCTTTTCTGTTTATTTTACATTTATTTGCTTATTTTCTGATTTTTTATTGCATATTCAATTTATCAATCCTTTCTTTTCCTATTTTGTTAATGTATTTTTAGGAATATAATTTTTCCTCTAAGAACTGAATTAGCTACATCCTAGAAATTTTGGTATGTTGTCTCATGATTATTGTTGTCTGACATACCTGTTGTTTCTGTGATTCATTCTTTGACCCACTCATTGTTGAGGATTTCACTATTATGTTTCTAATTAGGTCTGTATCTATTGCATTATGGTATGAAAAGAATGTGCTTAGGATTCCTTTTTTTTTTGTACATACCATGTGGTATTATGAGATATGTGATTCATTATTGTTCCCAGTCAATAGACACCACAAATCTTTAAGCTCTAAACTTATCATTGTTTAATTCTATAATTTTCCTTTTGTTTATCTTTCTATTTGATTGATCCAGTTCCAAGAGAAGAACATTAAAGTCTAGTCTATTATTGTGTTGTCTATGTCTTTTTGTAGTTAACTTTTCCTTTATCAATTTAAATATTATGCTATTTGAAACATGTTTAATTGGTTCATTGTCTATGGTTCCTATAATATAATTTCCTTGTTTATTGATATCATGAAATTTTATTTTTATTTTGTTTAATACCATGTTGTACCTCCTATTTTTTTTTTTAGATTCAAGGCTCTCAATTTGATTCTGTGTCTGCTTTTTGGGTGTGTTTCTTGTGAGCAATGGATTGTGGAGTTTTATTTTCTTGTACATTCTGCCACTTTCTTTCATTTTGTTAGATTTCTTAGTTCATTCACATCTAATATTATGAGTTGAGTTTGCATTTTCTCTATTTCTATAGTATTTTTTAAAATTTTAATCCCCTTCCTTTTTTAATTCAATACATTATCCCTGCTCAAATTACTTTGATGCAGTTCTATTCCCAAAGGCTTTCCATCTCTCACTCCAATCTTTAGAAATTCCCATTTGCTTACCCTTTCCTTAATTTAGGGGTTTTTCTGACATTTTTATTTCTTTTTGTTTTATTTATTTGGTCATATTTTTTCCTATTTGCCCCTTCCCCTTCATTAATTTTCTTTTTTTTCCCAATCTATTTTGACATCTAATCCTCTGATTCAGGGGCTATATGCCATTATTTAATTCCTTCTTTAATCTTTTGGTGCTCCTCATAGGATTAAAGCTTCTCAAGTACTGAGTTTGAGATGCCTCTTCGAACTTATTTTTATGTTACTGCCTTTACAGATCTTGTCTCTTCATCTTTATTTTCATTTTTCATTTTCATTTTGTATTCATGAGAGAAGTAGTATTGGAGAGAAACAGCATTAAATTATAAAAATTACATGGTGTCTAAAATCATATGGTCTGATTCTACCTACCTGACCACCTCATGTTCAGTCTCCTTCCCAATGACCATTCAGTATTTGGGCCTGTGTCCCCTCAATCTTTCTGGTTGTGGCACATGCATATAATGAAATATAACTGCGTTGTAAAATATACTGATTATAATGAATGCAAAGAAGCTTGAGAAGACATATGAATGGATACAATATTAAGAAAATAGAATAAGGAAAACAATATACATAATGGTTATACCAATGGAAATCGAAAGAACAGTCACAAAATAATTGAAACAGTGCTGTAATATTATAATGACCAAGCCTGGCCCCAAAGAAAATTTATGAGAAGGTATCTCCTCTTAGCTTCTTTACGGAGGAAGGGGAGTATGGATATGGAACACTGTGTATAATGTCAGATTTTTTTGATATCTTGGTTAGTTTTGTTGAAATATTTGTCTCTTTTTTCTTGTTGTAATGCAGAACTCTTGAAGTGGGGAATAAAGGAAGGGAATAAGCATTTACATAGCACCTACCATGTGCCAGGCACTGTGCCAGGTGCTTTACAAATATTATCTTATTTGGTCCTCATGGAAACTCTGCAAGGTAGGTGCTCTTACTATCCCTGTTTTACAATTGATGAAACTGAGGCAAATAGAGATTAAGTGACTTGCCTAAGATCTCAGTTAATATGTGTCAGTGGTCAGATTAGAATTCAGATCTTCTTCACTCCAGGCCCAATGCTCTATCCACTGTACCACTTAGCTGCCTCTAGTGCGGGAGAGATACATTGGGGAATGCAGGTGATATAAAAACAAAAGATATCAATAAAAATTTACTTAAGAAGGACATATCAAAAGAAAATGTTTTAAAAATTAATTAGATTAAAAGGTTTAACTGGAAACAGAATAGTGAACTTTCATTTCTAAATAAACTGTAAATAAACTGCACATCTCTTAAGGTTTTACTTCTTATTTTAATACCTTGTAGTATGCCCTAATAATAATAATAGCTAGCATTTATATAATACTTTAAAGTTTGCAAAGTTCTCATTTAATCTTCACAAAAATCTGTAAGGCAGGTCCTATTATTATTATTCCCATTTTATAAATGAGGAAAATTGAGACCAAGAGGTTTAGTGACTTGCCCAGGGCCACCACTTAGTAAGTGTCTGAGGCAGTAATTTGAACTCAGGTCTTCTGGACTCCAAGTCCAGCACTCTCTCCATTGCACCACCTAGCCTATGGGGCACTCTTCTCCTCCCCCCGATCCCCTGACTTACACTTGTCTTTGTAGATTGGGTCCCCAGAGAGTAGCTCCTATTTTGTGTCCTAGGGTATCTTGTGGATGACTGTTCTTGTTACTGTCTAGCTCATAGGTCCCCACAAAGGTTTCCCACCAGTAATCGGCCAGTAGACTCCATTAGTGGAGGCATTTACTTAAACAGCATGGCAAGAACAGTAGTCACAAAACATCATCTCCATAAACCTGGGCAGGGGGTGGGGTGTGATTGTCCAGTAAGTATACAAAGTGTTGGGGAAGAATGGTTTCAAACTTGTTATACGATGTTAGTGAGACACTTGTAGCATATACACATGCCAAAGGCACCTCACTTCTGCTGGGACTGAAAGTCCTGCAAATCCTTTCTTTCTTTGTGGAGTCCTCCCATAGTTCCCTTTAGTGCTACATGCCTGCTTTGAATTTGGTCACCTGGATTCCAAGGGTCTGCTCCTCTCCGTAGCTCAGCTCTTTTTTTTTTTTTTTGTCTTAATCCTACTGCCATTCCTTAAAGCTGTTTCTGTTCTTGCCTAACTACCTGTATCCTTCCTTGCCTGGAGTGTGTGTCTGCTTCCAACTGGGTGCAATGTGTCCTGTTACTCAGATAGCCCCTCTACAAAGCTATATGGCCACCATGGAGGAGGGAAGAGAAGAAATTCCCTCTTCTTTCTCTGCAGGGGCCTCCTCCAAAGTTAGTTCATGGCTTGTAGTCTCTTCCACTTTCAACTAATGTAATCATGTTGTTAACTTTCTTGATTCACAGTGATGTGTGCACCTCATTGAGGGAGCAGACTTGCCATTTTTACAGTTCATTTAATTCTTTATTGACAAACTTGTGATTCTATCAGCTAAGATTAGTAACAAACCCCTTTCCTTACACCTTCAATGTTTTAGAAAATCTAATCGCTATACCTGAGGTAGCAATCTTTTTTATAAGGTTATTTTTTAGCCTGGTTCTCACATTCTTTAAAGTAGAATTATTTTTTCCCCACATGCTGCTTAAGATAAGATCAAGTTAAATGTATAAGTCAGTAAGTATCATGATTCATACTTCAAAGTTTGTGATATTTAAAATGCCATAGCAACACACTGAAGGTAGGATAACATCATGGTATACCATGGAGCAAAAGCTGGGTTAGCGGAAACAAAGCTTGGTAGTGCCATGGTGGTAACACATCATTATCTACACTCCATCAGTAGTAAAACTGATTTTGGGACTATAGGGGTATAGTGCTTCTGTCCATACTGTCTGTCCTCTGGGTCACCAAGGAATGCAGGAATGAATAAAAAAAGTATTTATTAAGCATTTACAATGTGCAGCGTACAAGCAAGATAGTCCTTGCACTCAAGAAGTTTGGAATCTAATGGGAGGAAACAGAAAATAAAGGGGAGCTAGAAATCATAACTGGGGAGTGGGGGTGTGTGGGGTAAAATAAGGAAACAGCTAATGGCCGGTGGCCTGGTTCTAGGCAAGACTCAAGGCAAAAACTCTCTTAGAATCCAGAGTCCCTGGGGCAGGTTCATTTCTGGTAAGAGAAGAATGAGAAAGATAGCCAGAATGCCAAACAAACAAACAGACCAAAACCTAAGCCTTTATTGCGGGCCCACTTTAATTCACCTAAGAGAAAACAAAATTAAAAATAAAAGGGGAGAAGAGAGAAGCATTCAAGGCAAAAAGCTTACATTGTGTCTCAGTTACTTGAGCAACTAAATCTCTGTTGCTTCTGTAGGGATTGATGGGCTGAGGGTGTGATGACAATCTTCAGGTCACAAGAGGAAGAAAATGGGCCAGGGAAAGGGAAGTGGATGATTCTCTAAGGATTATTCTAGGGCTCTTGCATACCCTAGTTATGCCAGGCTCTTATCATTTATCTGAATTTTTTACAGTGACTTCTGATTTCCATCCCTTTTGCATAAATGCAGCTCAGCCAGGGGTTTATAGGGAGGGATAGGTCTCATACAAGTGTGTCTGACTGGTTTCCCGCTTATGATGTGTTGGCTAGGAGGCCTAGTTGAGTGCAGCAAAGGCCTGGAAATTTCTGGCATGGAAGCTTTTAAGTTAAAATCTCCTACATATGGAGGATTCCTGAAAAGATGTAGAGTGGGATTACCAAAGAGGAGAAGGCATGTTCACAGATGTGTCTTACTTCTTATACTAATAATACATGAGCCTTATGAATCTCTAAAAGAGACACTCCCTCTCCAACACAAAGGCTTCTTTGGCCCATCAGAGTGACAATAGCTGTCTTCAAATATTTGAAAGAATGTTTTATAGACAAGTATTAGGTGTGTTTTGTATGACTTCCTACAGCAGAATAATCTTTCCTGCTGTGTCTTTCCAGTTTGAAACTTCAAATGTTGTAGACAGGTGTGGGGAACCTGTAGTCTCAAGGCCACATGTGGCCCTCTAGGTCCTCAAGTGAGGCCCTTTGACTGAATCCAAAGTTTGGATTCAACACCCCTGTTGTAGGATCATAGAAGCTCATAGAGTTTAGAGCTAGAAGGGACCTTTGAGAAGAATATTAAGTTTGTGTGGAACGGTGACCCTTCCCCAAATTAAATTCAGAGACTTCTCAAGGTAGAAAGTAGAAAGGAATTTTATTGCTTTCTCATGAGAAAGGATGCCACCCAAGCAGGGGCTTTTTAATTACGTTTTACATTTATTCGGTCTGAATAAATGGGCATGTCCCCTGAACAGAGTACAGCAGAGTACAAAGGATTCAGATGGACCTCAGTCCTTTTATTGACTTTCCCTTCGAATTTCTTGCCAGGCTCTTCATTGGCCAGATACAACCTCCTGACTGCCTATGTCATGTCGTCCTCAAATGGCTCAGTTAATCATGCCTACAAGCCTCTGACCTTTCACCTGACTGACCTGAGGCCTGGTTTCTGCTAGATCAGAGCTCTGATTGGAAGTAGTTCCAATCAGTCACCTGACTTACATTCTGCTAAAGCTGGGGTGGAAACAAAACCCTTCCCCCCATGTCTTACAAGTTCAACCCTCACATTCCACAAATGTGAAACACAGCCTTACCATGTCTGAGTGACTTGTCTGAGGTTGTGCGGGTTGTAGGTAAATAGCAGATTCAGGATCCAAACCCTCTAACTCCAAGGCCAGTGAGTGTTCTTTCTCCTACATCCCCTATACCTGCCAACCCTTCAAGTCCAGTGTGAAAGGATTACCTTTTCCATAAAGATTTCCCTTATCTTCTCTCCCAACTATAAGGGAGACAAGAAGACACATGAAGGAAAATGCCAAGCAAATATGTACCATTTTAGAGAAATCAGCAGGAATGTGGGTGTTAAATCTCCTTCTCTGAAAAGAAAAAACATTTAATGTTAAGATGTTAGTTCTTCACTTTGACAGTTAATATTATATTTTTTATTTATTCTTACTCAAAGAAATATGTGATATGAACTTCTTAAAAGGTTTTTAATTTATTGTTTTTAATGAACAAAAATCTATTTTCTTTTACTCTCACATCTCCCCCAGTGCATCAGAGATTTGTTACCCTTGTAACAAATATGTATAATCAAGCAAACATATATTCCTGTATTGTCAATGTCCATACAATATCTCATTCTGAACCTCGAAATCATCACCTCTCTCTCAAGAGGTGGGTAGCATTCTTTATTATCACTCCTCTGGACTCATGGTTAAGTCACTTCACTGATCTGAGTACTTAAGTCTTTCAAAATTGTTTGCCTTTAAGTTTTTGTTATTTTATAAATTGTTCTTCTGGTTCTGCTTACTTCACCCTGCATCATTTCATGCAGATTTCCTTTCTATAATTTCTCATAGCACAGGAGTATTTCTTTCATATGCCATAATTTATTCAGGCATTCTCCAATTGATGGGTACTTCCTCAGTTTCCATTTATTTGCCACCAAAAAAAAAAAGGAGATGGTCCAAGTATTTTGTATATATGGGTCCTCTTCCTCCTTCACTGATCTCTTTCGGGGTATAGGTGTATTAGTTGTATAGCTGGGGTTAATGAGCATACACAGTTTAGTATATTTTGGGGCATAGTTCCAAATTTTCCAGAAAAGCTAGACCAATTCATAGCTCTACTAACAATGCATTAATGTTCCTGTTTTCCCATAGTCTCTCCAACATTTATCATTTTCCTTTTTCTAAAAATCGGCTTTGCCAATCTAATGGTTTGTGAGATAGAACCTCAGAATTGTTTTAATTTTCATTTCCCTAATTAGTGATTTGGATATTTTTTACACATAGCCATTGATATCTTAGATTTCTTAGAAAACTACCTGTTCATATCCTTTGATCATTTATCATTTGGGGAGTGGCTTTTATTCTTACACATTTGAATCACTTCCTTATATATCTTAGAAATGAGATCTTTATCAAAAAAGCTTGCTCAAAAATCCCCCCACACATATATTTACCTGCTTACCTTTTAATTTTAGCTTCATTGTTTTTTGTTTGTGCAAAACCTTTTCAATTTTATGTAATCAAAATTATGTATTTTATCTTCTGTGATACTCTCTATCCCTTATGTGGTCATTTATTTATCAATGAATCTGAAATGTATTTCCTTCCTTACTCCTTTAATTTATTTATGACGTCACCCTTTGCATCTAAGTCATATATCTATTTGGAGCTTATCTTGGTATACGCTATGAGATGTTGTTCCATACATAGTTTTTGCCAGGCTGCTTTCTGGTCTTCCCAGTAGTTTTTTTTGGATAGTATATTCTTACCCCAGGAACTGAGGTCTTCAGGTTTATCAAGGATTAGGCTACTGTGTCCATGTGCTTCTGTATTTTTTGTACCTTATCTACATCTGTTCTGTTCTACATCTACTATCTGTTTCTTTGCTAAATCTCCCTGTTTCTTCACCAGTACCAAGCTGTTTTGATGATTGCTATAGTAGTAATATATAGTACTATAGTTGTAGTATAGTTTAGTACTTAGTCTCCTTTCTTTTCCATTTTTTCGTCATTTCCATTGAGATTCTTGACCTTTTGTTTCTCTAGATAAATTTTATTTTTTTGGTAGCCCTACAAGGTAATCCTTTGGTAGTTTGGTATGGCACTAAATATGTAAATTAATTTAGGTAGTATTGTTATTTTTTATATATTGGCTCAGTCTCTCTATGAGTTAATAATATTTTTCCAATTACGTAGTACTGTATTTCTGGAAAAAGTGTCTTGGCATCCTAAGCATTTTCTACCCCAAGTATTTTATACATTATGTAAGTGAAACTTCTCTGTTTCTTTTTGCTGGGTTTTGTTGGCAACATGTAGAAATGCTGATGATATATATGCATTTATTTTATATCCAGAAATTTTGCTGAAGTTATTGTTTCTACTAATTTTAGTTGACTCTCTAGGATTGTCAAAGTAAGGCACCATATCATCTGCAAAAATGATATTTTTTCCTCTTTCCCTATACTTCTTCCTTCCATTTCTTTTCCTTATCTTATTATTATAAGTAGCATAACATTCCTCTATATCAAATGGTAGTGATAATAATGGACATTCTTGCTTTACCCTGATCTTATTGGAAAGGCTTTATATATATTACATATATATTATATGTACTATACATATATTATATATGTATTATATATATTACATATATTGCTGGAGTACATAATTACATATAATTCTGGATTGGTTTTTATATAGGTAGCACTTATCATATTAAGGCATGACCTCTTTATATCTAAATTTTCCATTGTTTTTAACAGCAATATTGTCAGCATCTATTGATATAATATGATTATTGTTTTTGTTATTAATGTGATTGATTGTATTAATAGTTTTTCTATCATAAACCCTGCATTTCTGTTATAAACTTGGCCAAAGTGTATAATTGCAATATGTTGCAATAGCATCGTTTCTAACATTTGATTTATAACTTTTGAGGCTCAGGATAAAAAGTATTTAGACAAATTGAAATTTGACCAGAGTTCAAAACAATTTGCTACTGTATTTGTTTTAGTCTCAAATCTGTTAGAAAATTTTAACAGGCAATAATTTATGCTTTGAATATTGAAGTTTTTTTTTTTTTAAATTCTCAGTTACCTGTTAGCAAGTTTCATTAAGGAAACATCTGGTTTGCATCTAATCTATTCAATTTAATGCAATAAATATTCACTATGTGCCTACCATGTGGCAGGCATTGTGCTGGGAGCTGAGGATACAAAAACAAAACAAAAAAAAGCCCCTGACTTCGAGGACCTTACATTCCAATGAGGGAAATGACATGTACATAAAAATTAAATACAAAATATATACTGAGTAATTTCCAGGAGGGAGTTCTAGCAACATGGAGGTAGAAGGAAGGATAATAAGTATGTACTTCCTGTAGGGGGTAGTATTTGAGCTGAAAGAGGTAATATGTCATTTTTGGGGAATAGCAAGAAGGCTAGTTTGGCCAGAACACAGGGTGCATGAAGGGAAATAATGAGCAGTAAGCCTGGAAAGGTAGGATAAAGCCAGAGGGTGAAGAATTTTAAAAGCCAATGAAGTTTGTGTTTTATACTAGAAGCAACAAGCAGCCTCTAAGGTTTTTTGAGCAGGGGAGTGTAATGGTCAGAATTGTGATTTAGGAATACATTACCTTTTGGTTTTTTTGGTTATCCACTTCCTCTTTGCTTTCTCTGACACAAAAATGCTATTGTACAATAATAAAGAGTTATGCAAAACCAACCGACACAATGAACATATCTGTAGCTTCCCATCTCTCTACCAAAGTTAGGGAAGTATGTTTCATCATTGTTGCTTTGGAACTAGGAATCTTAATTCTACTGTCCTTAATATTATTTTCATTTATATAGTTGCTACTATAAGTGACACATTCTACTCCTGGTTCTGCTCTCTTTGGCCTTCTTCAATTCATACAGATCTTTCCATGTTCAGTTTTATTATTTTTTTGTTTGCTTCTAAAAAAGAACTCTTTGGTGTTTTGATTGATATAGCACTAAACCTGTAGATTAATTTGAACAGTATTGTCATTTTTTACATTGGTGTGGTTCAGCAATGAATATTTTAAAAGTTTCTTTTAAGTTTTCCTTTATTTCCGTAGAGTGGTAGTTGTGTTGTTTTTTTTTTTTTTTTGTATAAGACCTGAATATATATTTGCTGGTTGAATTCTAGTCATCTTACACAATTTTTTTGTTATTTTGGATGAATTTTCTGATGAGTTTTGATAGTCCTGTATAGAGATACTAATGATTTTTTTGTGGAGTTAATTTGTTTCTTGTTATTTTTAATATGCTATTAATCATATTAATTTCTGAACTGACTGTGGGTGGGAGTTTTATAAATACACCATCATATCATCTGTAAACAAGGATCATTTTGTTTCTTTTTTGTCAGTGCTTAGATATTTAATGTCTCTTATCTTATTGCTATATGTAACATGTTGAATGATTGTGGGGTCAAGGGACATCCCTGCTTTACCCCTTTACTTCATGTAAAGTTTCTACTGTGTCTCCATTGCAAATGATACCAGCTCTTGATTTTAAGTGTGTACCTTTGGTTTTTTTTTTTTTTAAAGAAAGACCCTTCAATGCTATTTTTTTTTTTGCTTTAATTCTTAGGAGACTCCATGATATTAAGTGGAATAAATAATTTGTAAATGTACATATAGATTCATACAATGAGGCTATTACAGGATTTGTTCCCTCCATATTTGGAGTTCTTATTATTTTTGAGTGACGGGAAGGCAAGTAGGCTGAGGGTGACTTCCTCAATACATTGCCTTAAGCACTTTTCTATTTTTGAGGGATGAGTACCACCCACACTACTCCTTGGCTTCTCCTATCACATCTTTCATCCTAGTACTAAATCCAGCTAGATTCTGCTCAGCTAGCATCATATAATTGTCACAATTCAACATCTTTACAAAATATCAGTATAATAGGAAAACTATTGCTTTGGCTGGTAATGTTTAAAAATGTATATTTTACCTTTTAAATCTTCTTTTCTTCAAAGGTTTCTTTTTGAACCATAGCCCTTAGAACTAAAAAGTTATGAATTTTTACCAACTATATATATATGTATATAAATTAAGAAGCATACTATGATTAATAAAAACATTGGTTATTTGATCATTTTGAATGTCTCCTTCCTTTTACCTGAGATTTAAGATAATTGTGAAAATAATATTTAAGGTTATTATTACCACTACTGCAGTCTTTTATAATTTAAAGATGATTCCTCTGGAAGTTAACTGCTACTGTGAAGATATGATGGAATAAATCAATGAATGAGGAACAACCTCTTCTATATTCACATATATTTACATAATATATTCACTATATATTTACATAATATATATGTGTGTATATATATATATATGTGTATGTATTAGCAGGACCTGATAAAGAAGCTTAAGATAGTATTAGCTAGCCCCAAAGTTCTAATTGGAGGTCAAACTTTGTGTATAGATAAACTTGCCCTGAATAATCAGGAAATTCAGTAAAGGACTCTAGGAAGCAATCAGTATACTTACTCCAAGATGAAGACCAAGAGACTTGGGTTAGGACTCAGCAAGGAATGGTCAAAGAACAAAGATGACAAACCATAAAAGAACTGTCTGATTTATAGACTAGAATCCAAGGGATCAGAAATGTCTGACCAGGAGATACTTGCTAAACACCAACCCTGTATTATTCCCACCATTTTCCTCCTCCATTCCTGTAATACCCACATACTGCTGAACAAAGATAAAAGTAGTCACCCAACTGAGATGTTTGGGTAGATAACAAATTTATGCTATCTAATCTCTCTCTCTCTTTATCAATCCTGATTTATTTAGTTTAGGCATATTCTCTAGGAATATACTTAGAGGCCACTGAGTCCATTGAATAAAGAGCTGCTATAAATATTTTTGTACACATGCATCTTTTTCACTCCTTCTTCAGTTTCCCTGAGGCATAGACCTAGTAGTAGCATTTCTAGACTAAAGGGTATGAACAGTTTAATAACTTTGGGGGCATAATTCCAAATTGCCTTCTAGGATATCTGGACCAGTTCACAGCTCCATCGATAATGCATTAATGTGCCTGTTTTGCCACAACCCCTCCCTTCCAACATTTTTCATTTTACTTTTTTTTTTCAACTTTTCCAGTCTGATGGATGTCAGTGTCAGACCCTAGAGTTGTTTAATTTCCACTTTTATTAAGTGGATTTGCAGTCTCATTTTGTCCAGGATTAAAGATCCAAAAGAGTGAATGGACATGTTACCGCTAATGTCTATCAATTTTACACAATTAGCCAACTTAATTCTTATTTTAAAAGAGGACTTCTCTCCTCATTGGGTTGCCAGTACATTTTCCAATCCTGGGGAGCGGAGGGGGAAAGAAAATTTTTTGTTTCTTACTTTTGTTCACTCAAGACTAATTGTCGGGATTTTATTGTCTTTATTGTTTTTCTTTTATATTCTTGATGTGTGAAGCAACTCAGAAGTTAGGTAAATAAACTATTATATTAAGAGTAGATGTGTCAACACTGAAACAATCTACTGATGGCTTATTGATAAGCATTAAGTAGCTAGTGAACTATTAGCCAAAATATACATTTTACCAATACTCTTAACACATAGATTTATACTATAATGACTTCTTCTGTGGTAGTATTTTTGAAAGATGATTAATTATAGAAAAATCAGAGAAAATATACCTAAAATAATTTTTAAAACACAGATTCTGCCTTTTTGTGGAATTTGGAATATTTATCCCTAACATTAATAAATCAGAAAGTATAGTCTTTTTGAAAACCCGGTGGTATTAATTAGATTTGTTCCATTTGCATAGATTATGAAATTAGAACAACATTTTCTTTTTGTTTTGGGCTTTTTTTCTTTTGGAAGGGGGAAGGCAAGGCAATTGGGGTTAAGTGACTTGCCCAAGGTCACACGGCTAGTAAGTGTGTCAAGTGTCTGAGGCCATATTTGAATTCACGTCCTCCTGACTCCAAGGCTGTTGCTCCACTCACTGCACCACCTAGCTGCCCCTAGAACAAAATTATTAAGAGAAAAGGGAGACTCTTTTGTATTCTTGGCTGTTGTCTTAAGTTACAGACATCTTTGTGATTGTGAAATGTCCAATGTTAAAATGCTGGCAATTTATTTATCTCTATGAGGTGTCTTTAATTATTGATTAGCAGATGCAAAATGAATGAATTTGTTCTGTTCCTTGAATGCATATGCTGTAGTTACATACTTGAGTTTCAGTACATGTTGGAGAAGAAAAAAGATTTAAAACCTTCTTCACCAAACATTGCCATACTTTGCCCTTGAGAGATCAGTGAATTATGCTAGTAAAGTGACTAAAATGTCTGTTCTCTTTGACCTAGAGATTCCCATGCTAGCATGTTACCCAAGGAAGTCAAAGACAGGATGAAGAAAGGCCTAATGTACACCAACATATTTTAGCAACACCTTTGTATAGTAGTAAAGAACTGGAGACCAAGTTGGGGGTGGGGAGGGTTTGACTGAAAAAACTGCAGTACATGAATGTTTGAAAATTCTTTTTATTTTACTTCATCTTTTTATTCAGGTTATCTAAAGGTTTATTAAATTTGTCCATCTCTTTAAAAATGTAATAACACCCCCTTCTAAATTGTTTCTCTAATTTATACCAGCCTTGTCAGTTTCTGTTCCCAGGGTCCAGCTGAACTGCTACTCCCTAAGGGCTCTAAGCGTAAACTAAGGTTTTGAGGGGTAGGAATTTCTAGTACTATCATTTGCTCATAAGGTCCACTCTAGTATGTTCCCCATTGAGTATCAATTAGCTAGCTAGAGTTAATTAGATTTTAGAAAAGGTATTTAATAAGGTGGTACAGTACACACAGACTCTAAGGGAAAGTAAATTCAAGTGTAGGAAACATAGCAAAGGAGCAATTCAGCTCCTGGTTGAGGAGCAATTCTTTTCTCCCTTCATGGAATCCTCATAAAGTTTTCCCTGAGATATGCTCTCTTCTGGGTCCAATGTATCAATGCTTTTCTAGAGTCTATAGCTTCACTAGTACAGTAAATATCAATAGCTATAACTCACATAAACAAAAGCTCCTTGTGGGGGTCCACAGTAATTTTTAAGAACGTAAAGGGAACCTGATGATGGGTTCAGGGTAAAAGTCTGCTCAAGTAGAGCAACAGAATACAGGGTGCCTATTCTTTAAGTCTTGGAGACCAAATTTCTCACTAAGCTTGTCCTGCTGTGGAGCAAGTAACCTAGAGGGGAGTCCCTAGGAAAAGTCCAAAGCTAGTATTCTCTAGGGCAATAGAATATGGGCATTGAGCCCCCTTTGTACCGCCTTAGTCTATCTAGTTGCTTGGGAACCCACCGCAAGAGAATTTTTACCTAAGTTTAGCACTCCTTTTCAGGTCACTATTACTTCCAACCACAGTATCCCATGAGAGGGAAGGAATGAACAAGGCATCCCTCGATTAAGGGAATCTCCAGCTGTTTAGGGGGCCCCAACCAAAAAAAGAAATCTAACCAAAAATAAGTCTGAGGCAAAGAAGACAGTTCCATAGGGCCACCAGAAATGATGGGTTCAGGGTGCACTCCGAGAATGCTGAGGTACACCAGAAATGATGGAGAATAGACATGTGGGTTCTAGTGTCCTGAAAGAAATTTACTCTGACAGTTCTCCAAATCAAAGAAAGGCATTTATTGGGGTGACACACGCAAGCAGGCCCAGCTCCTCTCTGGGAGGCAGAGCAGTCGGTCAGGTTAAAGGTCTGGTTTAAATACAATTTTATGAAATAGGGGGAAGGTGAACATAAGAATGGAAGGAGGGGCAGAAACAGCTCTGGAAAGCCTGGAATATCATGTAGTCCTGAGATGTCTTTGTCATACAATTAAGCAAAGGGAACAGGAAAGGGAAGGGGGAAGAGTTGTTCTGGAACATCAAGTGATTGAGGGTGTTTTGCGAAAGCACACAGGTAAGTCCATGAGGGGGATTTCAATGCATAATCTTCTTTGATCACTTTTCTGGCTGGTCACATCCTGCATCTTATCTCATATCTCACATCCTGCATCCTGATTGTTCCATCTGCCTTGAGCACCCCTTTCTACCTCACCACTGAGACCAATAAATTTGAAAGCTTTTTTCTGAAGTGGCTAAGAATTGGAAATCAAAGTGATGCCCATCAATAGGGGCATGGCTCAACAAGCTGTGGCATGTGATTATAATGGAATATTATTGTGCTATAAGAAATGACAAGCAGGATGATTTCAGAAAAACCTGGAAAGACTTACATGAACTGATGCAAAGTGGAGTGAACAGAACCAGGAGAATATTGTATACAGTAACAGCAATATTGTTGGTTGAAGAACTGTGAATGACTTAGCTATTCTCAGCACTACAATGATCTAAGACAATCCCAAGGGACTAATGATGAAGCGTATTATCTGCCTCAACAGAAAAAACTGATATCGATTGAATACAGACTGAAGCATGATATTTTTCTACTTTCTTTTTTTTCTTTTAAAGTCTTCTAGTACAAAATGACTAATATGGAAATATTTTACATAATTGCACATGTAAAACCTATATTTGATTGTTTACCATGTCAGGAATAGGGGAAGGGAGGAGAGGAAGGAAGAGAGGGATAGAATTTGGAACTCAAAACTTTAAACAAATATGTTTTTTAAAAATTGGGAAAAAATAAAAAAAAATTTAATTGAGATCTGCTAGTTCAGTCCATTTGCTTTTTAATATTATGAGGCTTATGTTTTTCTCTGTTTGTTTCATTACTATTGTTTTAAAATATATTTTTAAGCTTAATTTAATTTTTGACTCCAAGTCAATACTTCGTCTCTGCAATTAGTTTTGCTTAAACTACTTTGATGCAATGCTCACAGGCTTCACCCTTCCCCCAGCTTCAACCCATCCAATACCACTCCCATAATAGCCTTCCCCATTTGCCTATCCTTTCCCTAGTTTAGAGGTTTTCACTAAATCACTGATTTTTCTTTTTCTTTTTAAATGTTTTTTTTTAGTTATCTGTTTCTTCCCTTCTTTTGGCCTTTCTCAAAATAAAAGGTAGTGTAGGTAGTTAGTTCAAAATCTCTCCTCCTCCCTTCCAGATGCCTATGTTTGTTAATTTTCTTTTTACTGTATCTTTTTCCAAGAATTTTTCTTTGCTTTGTTTTATTCCTTAAATCTCTTCCCTTCCAGTCTAGTGTTACATTTTATTTTTTAATCCATGTAACATTTCACAAATCCATGTTGTATAGAAGAAGGACTTCATTTATTCTAGCAGGAGAGGTTAGGATGAGAATCAGGGAAAATAGTTGAGTTTGGCTAGAAAATAGAGTAGGTGGTAGGCAATAGTATGAGATAGGGTTGAAAAAGTAGGTTGAAACCAGATTCTGGAGGTCCTTGAATGCTAAGATCGAGAAATTATAAATAATGGGAAGTACCAATTTGGTTGGCAGAAAGTAGGGCATTTCTTTTGGCCTTCCCACCTGGTAGAGCCCTTGTGATTTGCATAGAACACAAGGGGCAGGGGGTGGTAAGAGTCCCCTCAAAACAGCATCACCCAGGTTCTTTGCAGTTTTGTTAAGTGGAGCTCCTAGAAATGATTCGTTGGAACAAGCCATGAAAGGAATTTAAAGGCATTCTCTGACCGTAAGTCAGATAAAAGTTAGGTTGAGCTAATAGAGGAGGAAAAGTTGTTAAAAGACAATGCCTAAAGAGCTTCCCTGGCTAGCTTACTGGGGGAGTCTGATCATAAAACAAAGCTGAAGGATGGCTCCTGTACTCTTAGCTAAAGAGCTGGCATTCTTCTACCACTGTCAGGCAACATCTGTACTGTAACTGAAGACTACCTCATGGCATCGGAATAGCAGCAAAGTGACCCAGTGGAGAACTGTGCAACCCAGACACTTCCCAGAAGGCAGTCTGGCAGTGCATCTGAGGATCCCAGCTCAATGGAGCCAGCAGTTTGCAGGATAGTAGATATCACAAAGACAACACTTGGCTCTGCAGGGTTAGAGATGTCAGTTACTCCATCCAGGTACGTATCTTGGCCACAGATGTTCCCTAAGTATGTGAATGAATTTTAAAAAGGCTCTATTAAGCATTTACTTTGTACTGGTCACTGAGCTAAGTCCTAGGGATACAAATAGGATAGTGAGACAGTGCCTGCTCTCAAGGAGTTTATAGTGTAGTTGAGGGAGACAACATATGTAGCAAGGTTTAGCTGAAAGGTCCATAGCCTGAGGTCCTAAGGATGCAGTGTAACAGCATATAGTAAGTCCTAGGCATCCTTAGGGTGCATTGGCATGTCAGAATGCATTGCCTAGGGATCTGGAAGGTGTAGTGACAAGACAGATGGTAAAGCCAAGTGGACTTTAGGGTTCATTGGGAAGACAAAGGGTAAGTCCTGGTGGCTCTTCATCTTACTGGAAAACTTATAGTTGGTGACTTCCTGCTTATCCCTATGGTATGCGTGGCCATGTCTGCCCAACGAGAGAGTGGAGCTAAAGGATACCAGTTCACCACTGGTGAGGAGGAGGGGTATGGGTCTCAGAATTAAAGCAGAACAGGTACTCTGGTTTTCTCCTGCATGGGTGGAGATGGGGTAGGGGTTAGCCTCCAGTCAGGTGGTGGAAAGGGGTAAGGAGCATAGGCAAGAAGGTTGGGGAAAAGATAATGTGTCTCCTTATGACCACATATATTTCCTGGATGTACCCAACTATTGATGTAGTCATTTATGGCAGGGTATACCCCATTGTCTATGGAGTATCTTTCTTGTAAATTATTTTGTTAATCTAATTAAATGTCTTACATTGTTCCATTGGTAATGGGGAACCAGTGAAGGTTTGGGGGCTGATTCAATCACTGTGCCCTTCCTTAGAAGCTTGATTGAGGAATATAATTAATTGTTATGTTCCAGTAGAGTGTTAAAATGTTATTATTTTGTACCTGTATAGGTCAATATGTAGGTATATATGAAAACAACCTGTATATTGTCATGTTGGAGTATAACTATTTCTTCCCACTTTCAACAATAAAAGAAATCTATTTTTGCAGTCCATACTCTATAGTATTCTCCATTCTTTATAAAATATTTCTTTCAACCCCAACCTCTCAAACATATTTCATGTAGTTTAAGTGTTAGAGAACTCAATAGGAATATGTTATATTTTAATATTTATGTTGGAGTAATATTTATATAGTCCTTTAAATAATAACACTTATATAAGTGTTTTCCTCACTACAGTCTTGTGATGTAGACAGTACATGTTTTACCATTCCCATTTTATGGATAAAGAAACTACTTATTTAACTGACTTTTCCAAGGCTATATAACTAGTAAGTGTCAGAGAGGGTACTCAAGCCACATCCTTTGAGTCTAAGTTTCATGCCTTTCCACCCTCTCACTTTGCTTTCTATGTTAATAAAAATGCATGCTAACTACAGTCTTTTCACTTTAACATGCATATATCCCTTGATATTTATAAAATACTGGACTATTTAAAAGCAAGGTGATTTCTGGGTAAAAAGGAGTGTTGGTTAACATGGTTACAGTTGTAGTCTCTTCTTTTCCCTTCTAAATTTAAAATATAAAATACTGATGACTTTATTATATACTCTCTGAGAAGCTAGAAAGATTTTTCATTCCAGTGACTGAAGCACAATGTTATAATTAAATCATTACACCTTTCCTCAAACCATTTAACATTTAGCAGTTCCTAGCATTCTGAAGCTTTTTGCTTTGCTAAAATGCCATGTTTTGCTTCTTTGCTGGAAAATAATAGCAAGCATGTACACTGACAGCACTTTAAGATTTTCATACTGCTTTAAAATATTCTCTTTTATTCTCACAACAATCCTGGTAAGTAGATGCTATTGTTAGCACTGTTTTACAGATGAAGAAACTGAGGCAGTAAGCGGTCAAGCGACTTGTCTAGAATCACACAGTATGTTCCAGTATTAGCAGTAGACTGTGGTCAGAGAAGGCTTCAACATGGCTAAACTCTATTACTGCAAAGGTGACGGCAGAGTATAATGGAAAGAGCAGTAAACTGGGAATTCAAGTCATGGCTTTTTACCTCTAGCTGTGGCCTGTGCAAGCCACTTAATTTGCCCGGGCCTCAGGTTTCATAGATATAAAATGAAAGGGTTCAATTCAGCAAATGTTTAGGCACCTACTATGTGCAGCACCTTGGACTAGGCAATAGGAGTACAAAAATAACAATAAAACAGCTTCTAGAGATTAGAGAAGACTAAATTACCTCTAAGATTCTTTGAGCTGTAAAATTCTTTGATTCTATGATGCTATTCTGCAAAAATCCAACTTAGTACTGTAGTAACACACAACCATGGAAGCTCTAAAGGACAAAAAAGCCAATAGGAAATAAAAAAGAGTAAAATTATTCATGTGGTGCAATAGCATCTCCTAACATACATCCATTACACTTGCCAAGCAGAGGAGTCATTAATTTTCTTGAAATGAAACCTCTTTGTAATGTGCCTATAGTCTTTCCTTTAAAACTGACCTGTTGCACTGAATTTGTCTTTGTTAGAAGAGGAGAAATCATTTTAATAGCAAAAAGGGAGATAGTACTAATATTTGATTGTCTTATAACTAACTCAATTAGAGGCTTCTTCATTCAAAATAATTTTTAAATATTGAATTGTATTTTGAATTATACAAGACATTGTCCAAAATTAAGCATATATAGACCTCTTTTCTGTTCTCTAGGACCTCTCTAGATAAAACAACACTACTGAGCAGTGGTGGTTAGGACAAAGAAGAAGAAAAAAAATTGTTGGATTCCAGTTGCTTGAGTTTGTGGAATATTTATTTAGTGGGTCAGTCAGGGAAATCTCTGCTGATCTGCCTGATTGTCTTAAAGAGTGGTGAGCCATTGTCCAGGGAGACACTATATTGGGAGGAAGGAGTTGGATTCACTGGGCTGTTGTTAGATACTTGTATGTTTTCTGCATGGGGGTGGTTGGTGGTGGTAAGATAAAGATGTCCTCTCCTTGATATGCACTGGGTACTTGTAAGGAGCTGGAAACTCTTTTACCCACATCTGTGGAGACCTAGACATGAGCTAAATTCAGAGATATCTCAAAGAGAATGCAGGGTGATGTGTTGGTAATTGAGGTGGGACTTGTATTTTTACTGTTTCTCTTTTAGAATGTTAAGTAATCCCATTCCCCAATTGAGAAATGGTCAAAGGATATGAACAGGCAGTTTTCAGAGGAAGAAATTAAAGATATCTAAAGGCATATGAAAAAATGCTCTAAATCAGTATTGATTAGAGAAATGCAAATCAAAACAACTCTAAGGTACCACATATCTCCTGTCAGATTGGCTAACATGACAAAACAGGAAAATGATATATGCTGGAGAAGATGTGGGGAAATTGGAACATTAATACATTGTTGGAGTTTTGAACAGATCCAGTCATTTTAGAGAGCAATTTGAAACTATGCCCAATGGGCTATAAAAATGTGCATACCCTTTGACCCAGCAATACCACTCCTAGGGCTATATCCCAAAGAAATCACACAAGTGATAAAGGTACAAATGTAAAAAAATATTTATAACAGCTCTTTCTGTGGTGGCAAAGAATTGGAAATCAAGGGTATGCCCATCAATTGGGGAATGGCTGAACAGGTTGTGGTATATGAACGTAATGGAATACTGTTGTGCTATAAGAAATGGGGAAGATACGGACTTCATAATTTAACCTGGAAAGACCTACATGATATGATGCTGAGTGAGAGGAACAGAACCAGGAGAACACTGTACACAACCACAGACATATTGATTCTATGATGACTAACTTTGATAGACTTGGCTCTCCTCAGCAATACAAGGCTCAAAGACAGCTCCAAAGGATTCATGATGGAAAAAGCTAGCTACATCCAGAGAAAGAACTGTGGAGTCTGAATGCAGATTGAGGCAAACTATTTGCTCTTTCTTTTCTTGTCTCTTCTTTTTTGGTTTTGTTTCTTCTCTCTCATGATTCATTCCATTGGTCATAATTCTTCTTTGCAGCTTAACTATTGTGTAAATAAGTTTAATGCAAAGGTTTATGTAGAATCTATATTGGACTGCATGCTGTCTTGGGGGGGAGGTGTGAAAGGAGGGAAAAGAAGAAAATTTGAAACTCAAGAACATGTAGAACTAAGTGTAAACTAAAAATAAAAAATCTAATTAAAAAACAAAAAAAAGAAAAAAGTAATTACTTGGTAAAATAAGCAGATACTGATTTTTTTTTTTTTTTAGTATACCTGGACCACTAGTGAACTCTACCTCTTGCCTAGAAAAATCCCTATCTTCCTGTTTATATGTTCAGGTTAAATACCAACTTCCATTGTCAAGCTATCTTTGGTTAAATTATTATCCACCAATAAGTACAACTTCCTAGAGGAAAAAAAAATGTTAAGTAATCAAGCGCCTTTGATTAAGTCTTGCTAGGTGCTAAGCCCCACACCCGCACCCTTTTGCTGATTAGGTGTGAAGCCTTCAGGCCCTAAGAAGGGTATATAAACTCAGAGATTAGCATTTTGTTTGGGGCTCACTCATCGGAAGAGTGCTGGTGTGGAGACTCTGGGCAGACATTGTCAAGAGCCCCCCGGATTCAAAAAAATCCAGATGTTGGTGCTTTTCTTTTTGGTAACTATGTATGTGATGTCTTGATGAGACAAAACCTGTCTGTTGAATTGTGTTATTTGCTCTGTTTATATTTTTCTGTTTGTATTTGTTCTGAAGTTCAGGGTGCTAGCTTTTCCCCTTGAACTAAGTGAATGATACATGTATGTTTGATTAAAATGAGACTGTTAACCCCTTAAAGTTGCTTTCCTTAGAAAAGCAGATCAAAGAACCTGGGCTGGCAGCTCTTGTTGCTGGTCTTGTTGGGTCTTACACCCCTACAACAACTGCTAGCAACATTGTTGTTACAAAATGGCATAGTCGTAGCAGGATCTCAGATTAAAAGGAAAGTATGGAGTTTTGGGGTACTGAGATAGTGGTTGAATGTTTCCTAGTTATTGGGTTGCTCTTTATACTTGTGGTAGCTATGGTTCTGTGGAGCCCTAGGAGCAGTGGAGGCCTGAAAGAGAACAGGCAAGTAACAGTGATGGGAGTGGTTTCCTAGTGTCCAGAGCAGGGCCCCTGGGAAATAACCTCTCCTTCCCCCTCCCTACCCCACTAGCACTCAGGAGGAGACAGGTGGAGCAGTGGCTGTGGGAGGAAAACAAGCAGAGGCTTGGGGGAGGTAGGGATGGCCAGGGCCAGGACTTGAGTGGATTAGCCTGGCTCTGGACTGTGGGGAAAGGGTGAATGTCCTGAGATTGTATTGTATGTGGAGCCTTGAGGCAAGAGCAGAACAGGCCTTCTTACAGACTTGGCAGGGCTAACCTCTGAGTTTATATACCCTACTTAGGGCCCCAAAGACGTCATACCTACTCAGCAAAAGGATGTGGGTGTGGGTATGGGGCTTAGCACCTAGCAAGACTTAATCAAAGGTACTTGATTACTTAACATTCTAAAAGAGAAAACAGTAAAAAAAATCCCACCTTAATTACCAATACAGGTGAAAGTAAAAGGAACCAAATAGATATGGTTAATGGGGATGCTCCCAATATTAAAGGTTTTTGTAAATCCAAAGTTTGGAATGTTGGGCCATTGAGCGATGCTTATTATTGTATATCTCCTTTCATATAGTATGTATGACCAAATAGTATGATATACATTATACTATGATATTGACATATATGATCAGGCATTGACAACTTATGTATATGCCAATGATAGAAGGCACCAAGGTCTTAAGTAAAATGGCAAAGTATCTATTTTGACCTTCTGCTTCCTAGTGTTGGTCCCCTACTCAACACTCATATCTCCTGTTGTCCTTCACAAACTAGAAATTCAAGTACTCAAATGGCTTGGTGATTTCATAGACTTAGATGTTTTCTCCAGTGACATATATAGCAACCCATCCATGCTTGCCCATCCTGCAGCTTTTGTTCTAAATTCATTACTGATGGTTCACCCACAGTCTACTGGGTTCCTTCCTTGCTTTATTCTGACCAAACTAGGATACCTATGCAAAGTGGAGCACTCAGGCTACCCACTTACTGTCCCTTAGTCTTGCCATATGAGAAACTCATGCTGTTTTTTAATCACATATTTTCCTGATGACATTCTTGATTCCAGTTCTTTGAAATTCCTCATTTGTTAAATGTTACAGCCCACTTGCAGCCACAATACACCTCTCCACTGCTCTCTGTGTGATACTCATTTTTAGTTCCTTAGACACTAATGGTTTGTGACTTGCAGCCATAGGAAATAACACTAGGGGTAATCATGTATTTAAAAGAACTTTTTGTTTCTGGGAGAAGCGTGGGACCCATTAAAGGAGCTTTGCATTTTCCTCTACGCAATTCAGGTCACTCTCTTGTTGTTTAATCTTGGACCCAACTTATTCTTTTTGTATTGTCTGAGTTATATACATATATCTATATATTAGTATATACACATATTCTAACAGATAAATTCCATAGGTTTTCTATTTAACTGCTTGTCATAGAAAAGACATTTTTCATATACTTGGTTTTTCCTGTGTGGATAGTTAGGCCAAATTCTTTAGTGGTTACATATTTCTTCCAGGAGGCACCTGCAGTGTTCGGGGGCTTTATGCCCTAGAACTGGAATGATTTTATCTGAAAAATAGGAGTATCTAAAAGGACATGATATCTAAAGAAATTCCTTATTCAATTTTGTCAATTTTATTCAATTTTTGAATTTCCCGATTCAATTTTTGATCTTTCCCATAACAATGGCAAACACCTTTATTGAGCATTTGTTCCTCTGTTTTATAACTCACCTGATTTTGATGACCAGAGTCTTCAAATAGTCTTCAAATCTCTTCTGTTTTATCTTTCAAGGAATCTTGAACAATTTTCGTGTGTGAATGGGAGATAGTTTGTTAGAAGAGAGTCTTTAAGGTGGTTTTCTGTTCTACTGAATCAAATCCTACTCTCTCTTTTTCTGTCTCTCTGTCTCTGTCTCTCTCTCTCTACATGTGTGTGTATACATACATACACATATATGTATATATGTGTGTGTGTATACATACATACACATATATGTATATATATATATATATATGTATGTGTGTGTGTATATACACATACACACACATATCTCCAAGCAAACAACAGGAGGATCTTGTATTCTCTATAACCTTCAGTAAATTGTATGATGGTAAACATGTGATCTGCTTTAGAATGTTGGGCAGCTAGGTGGTACAGTAATTAGAGTGTTGGGCCTGAAGTCAGGAAAACTTATCTTTGTGAGTTCAAATCTGGCCTCAGATACTTACTAGCTGTGTGACCCTGAACAAGTCACTTAATTCCTGTTTGCCTCAGTTTCCTCATCTATAAAATGAGCTCCAGTGTCTTTACCAAGAAAACCCAAATTCAGTCATGAGAAGTCAGACATTACTGAACAACAAACAGAATGTCACTTGTGAAAGCCTGCCTGTTCCCTACTAATATCTTCATTGATATTATCCTCAGTGCATATATATGTGATTCTCATAAGAAATTTTATAAAAGCAAGGAAGTAGGCATCTACATCACTAGTAGTTAATGTTGTTGCAGTCACCTTTTTGGGGGAATTTTTTTAAAAGTCTGAAATATTTTCCACACCCTTTGTATCTTGTGCTACCTCCTTCAGATATCTTGTGAATTAGACAGTTAGTGCCCTCAGATCTCTTTGTTCACTTGGTCTAATCCAGCTTCTTGTCTTGTCTTTGTTCACTTTAGTGCCATTTCTAATTCATCTATAGGCACCTCTGGGGCTCTGATGTTAGAATACAAGTGTGGTGGAACTCCACTGTCCTTGATGATGAAAAACGTTTGATATAAACGTCTTTGCAGATCTTTACAATTTGTATTCTATTTGTTTTCACTGCACGACTGGACCTACCCCCTTTTCCAATCATTCATTTCCCTGTCAACATTCTTTTACCATTTTTTTTTTTTACATTGAGAATATCACTGGAAGTATGTTGCAATCTGCTTTATCTCTTCATTGTCCTCTGGGTCTGCCTACAACTTTAGTTCTTCAAAGATTGTGGTGTTTCAAGATTCTCAATCTAGGAAAAGACTTCTGTTTAAAAGATCAGTTTTTATGATAGGAAGACATTGGGTTTACTGAAAGCATCAGTTTCCCAAATGAAAGTCACCTGCTTTTCTTCCTCCAGTTTAATTAAAGGTTCAACTCATTATTGGTTGTATGTAGGGCCTGTCATGAATATCTGTATTAATTACCAGCTCAGTGAACTGACCATCTAACTTCATGTCATAATCTGGAAAATGGACAATTTTTATCTATTTTGTTTTTTGCTACATAGATTGTTAGGGTATTGTCTTGAATAATATGTATTTCATTGAGGAGATTTAGGAATATTCTAGGGTTTGAGGCAATCACCATTATCCATAAATAGGAACATCTCAAGGATCTCACCATCCTTGGGGGACAATTCGTGAAATGAATGAGGTAATTCATTCCTAAGAACCCCAAAAGGGACTCCTTCTCCCCCGCCCCCAGTTTGAAAATTGAGAAGTTTCTGAAGTTAATTTAGGTCCACCTATTTACTTGCCATGCTAACAGATCCAGGCAAGCATGGAGATAGAAAAAACCATTTAAGTGGGTCAGGAATAAATAGTAAAACAACAGGAAACAATCTTAGCCACATTCCTGAATAAGTATAGTTTCATTCTCCTTCCTCTCAACTACTTTGGGAAATGAGCTCTTCTAAAAAGGTAATGGTTCCAGTAAGGAAGGCATAGTAACAGTCTCTCTCTACAGCTGGAGTGAATTGGGTTGGAGCCTTCAGCACAGACATCCTTAAAAATCCATCCTGCCTGTAGCCCATCTGTCTTACAAACTCTACACATTGCCAGATTTGCCTTGTGCAAGTTCCAGGCTTGCCTCGGGCACTACTTGTCACTCCCAGGCTTGGTTTTCTACTAGCTGCCCCACCTAATCTCTTCTACCCCAAGGTTGCAATTTCCCACAGAGATAGACAATTCTTTGTAATCTTCCTGCCCCCATGCCCTCCCAGATGCAATGAGGACTGCAATGGGAAATGTAGTACTTTTCCTGTCTCTGATGGTGCCTGTTATACAAAGTGTCCCAAAAGTCTCGGTGCAATTTTAAGCTTTAATCCCTGGAGAGGCTTGCAATCACTGAAAGCAAAGCAGTTTCCCAAACATGTGCCACATTTCTGAATAAATATGTTTTCATTCCCCTTCTTTCTGAGTAGCTTGGGAAATGAATAAACTTGAACAGCTTAAAACTGCTCTAAGACTTTTAGACACCCTCTATAAGCAAATACTTCAGAAAGGTTAAAGAAGATCCTATCATTCACTTCATGCCTTTGTGTGAATTAGTTTCATCTGTTTGTTTCTGTGGCACTAAAAGAATTGGAGTTTTAAGGATATGGTTAAAGGTGGGTACAAGTAATTTTTGGAGCAAGGGTCCTAAGTCCAGAGCCTTAATAATGGATATTCACCACAGGCCTTTTGAATGAATGAATGAGCATTGCAAAGAAAGACTGGGCTAGGACAGCACCCTTCAGTTGGATGGAGAGTATAGTTTTGGGCAGCAAAGGTGTAAGATGAGGGCAGAAGAAGGAGGAGTTCAGGAGATGGAAGAGAGGAGAGCAGGAAAAAGGTGTGAGGAAAATGAAAATATAGGCCCAGTATTTTAAAAAGTAAAAAAAAAAGAAGAAAATCTATATGGAGATATTTTGATGATTGAGTTGATTGCCCATATATTTGATTTATTAGAAACTGTGGTTGGAATGAAAATCTACAAATTTCTTCCCCTTCCCTGACTTTAGTTTCCTACTTACGTGTATTGGAAGGCAGGCTGGAAACAGAGAAAGTAAACAGAAAAGGCCCAACTCAATTATGGCTGTACAAGGGCAGTGAGTGTGGGGCTGATACTAATTCTGCTCAGCTGTCTCTTATCAGTGGTCCGATGGGACCCAGGAGCAAATACCCAGCCATTACTCCCCCTTTCCCCCAATCTAGCTTCTTCTCCGCCCCCTATCCCAACACATTTATACAGGTGAAATGAGAAATGAAGTCTCAGAAAGTTAATCCAAGGGGCTTGTATGGAAAGGTAGTCCCAAAACCACCACCACCTTTGCCTTGGTGATAGGAGAAAAGAAGGAAGTTGATGGACTTTTATAAGTACATATTATTGTCAGGTTGTATTTTTCCTTGTAGTAGGCTAATACAATTTCCTCTAGCCTTCTACCTATCCTTGAGTTGTTGCCTTGCTGATTTTTTTTTTTGGAGGGGGAAGGGGACAAGTGATAGAGGAAAAAGACCAATGGAGTTGGGATCTAGAGGACATGCTTTCCAATCCCAGCTCTGCCATCTATATGACCTTGAGTATGTCCTATGTGATTCCAACCCTGGGCCCCTGTTCTGTTGTCCCAGTTCACCTTACTTTAGGGATGGCCCTGCCTAAAGGAACTGGAATTGACCATACTTGAATCTGAGAAATAAGAAGACAATCTTCTGCCTGCCATGACTTAATGGTATACCAAAAATAGAGAGCCTGTGCTCACTAGGTGCTGCCCTCATGCATTTATAGTCTTTTTTTGTGTGATTATATTTGGGAGTTCACATTTAAATGCTAGTTCACCATGTATGGAAAATATGAAAAATCCAGATCGTGGACTTTTTGATCATTCTGATAAGTGGTTCTTTTCTGGAACACCATGTGCCTTTCTAATTATAGCAAGCATTCAATTTAAGCCTCTAGTTCAAAATCAAAGCTATGACCTTAGACAGTTCTTGTATCCTGCCAGGACTTGCTGTTAGAAAACCGGGGTTTTAATGGATTCTTTTATTCAAAGCTTATTCCCCTATCCTCTCCTCACTGTCTTATAGCTTATCTATTCCTTATTTTCAACACTACTAATCCCTCCCCCCAAAAAAATCTAGATTTAAAAGAGCCTAGAAATCCTAACTTTTTAGAAGAGAATTTAAAGGATAGGAGAGCCATGGAGCAGCAGTAGTACTGGCAAACAATCCTGTGGGTACTTCCATGAAAAATACAGACTCACTTGAAATTCCAGTCACAATATTGTTCTCTCGGGATGGTGATTCTGCTGTCCCCTGAAAGATTTAGATGAAAAGGAGAGGACTTTACTAGAGCTTAGATTAATTTCTGTTGATATATAAAGTCAATATTATCAAAGATATGCAAATGCATCTATAGTTCCCTTTTGAATTTAGAAATAATGTTGCCAATGCTGTACAATACCAGGATCTGCTGTTATTAATTTGAATCTTGGGAAATGGTTTTTTTCTTAATTGATTCTTGCAAAACACTTTCCCCCTAAATCCCTAAACTATAGTAAGATCCAGAAAACAGTCTTAAATCATCAAAAAGGACAAATATAGATATGATTGATGTCAATTTTCATGCTAATTCAGCATTTATTGAACACTTACTACGTGCCTATGCCAGGGCAAAGAATTGATGGTGGAAGGAGAATGCCGAGGGTGGATATGTAGATGAGAAATCCAAACCGGGAAATATAAGCAATTTTTAAAAACTAATGATTAGAAATAATTTCAAACTTTTATTTTTCCCAGTCAGCAAATTTAGGTGCCCTAGGCAGAACATATTTAACTTCAATGATCCTGCAGTCACTAACTGTGACTCAATAGCCCTGCCACAGAGCACATTGATCCCAGCTGAGAATCTGCTAATCATCTGGAAACTGCTTGCATGAACCTCTTTTATAAGCTTATTTTTTTAATATCACTATAGCCAAACACTCCTCTCAGTAAAGACGCACATTCCTTTAATCCAATTATTTTAAGCTATTATAGAGCTAATGCAGCCATTTTGAAATGGGAAGGAATTCAGATGTGAAATTTTCAATTGGTTCTTTCTTCTGCAATGATTTTGGGATGCCTTAACTGCCTGATACATTTTGTTTTTCCGTAAATGCTATTGTGTCTGTTGCTTGGTGGCTTTTGTCTTTCATTATGTAACTGTGGAGAAAGGAAACATTTAAAATATCTAAGCATATTTCTGCTCAAATGAGGAGTGGCAATTTAGAAAGCTTTGTATTGGTATTGCTGTTTCTTTAGAAAACAGTTTTAAAAAAAGCATTGCAGAGTTTTCTTATTATTCTTTGTCTTATCTCATATAATTGATGGCATATTTCTATATTGAAGATCACGATTTTTTGGGTATCTGACATTTGTTTTTCTTAAATTTATTCAGGACAAACAAAAAAATATTTTGTCTTATGAGAGAAATTTAGATGGACAAATCCAGCTGTTAGATTTAAAAATAGCTACAGATATCTGCAGCAATAAAGGGTTTATTCAGGTTGTTATAGCAACTGAAATTCAGCAAAGCCTCAAAGATCAGCAATATTGAGGGAGAGGGAAGTATGTTAAAATGTACATTTAAAAAATTGTTATGAAGAATTTTTAAGCTTGGGGCTTATCATCTTCTATTCAAAAGAATTCATTTCACAACTTTAACATATTGTATTATTTTTCCCATTGTCAGCAGGGATTGTGCTTTTAAGTTATTTTCTAAGATGGGCAATTTTACCTGATTTCCCCCTTAGAAAACACTTGCAAATCTTCTGGTCAGGTCATGGGTTGTAGCATGGGTCCATGGAACAGGATAGAGCCAAGTGACCCTAACCTAGATCTCATTGGCAGTAGAGTTCCAGTCAGCTGAGCTAACCACCCATATTTTTATCATTTAGCATTGTAGAAATATCACATTAACATAACTTTTGGTCATTGCATCTATCTAATATTTACAATTTTTCAGGGATTTAAGACTTTGTACTTTTTCCCTTAACAATTTACTTTTTCAAGGCCCCGTTCACATCCCACTTCTTCCATAAAACCTTTCTTGACTCCTCCAACTCTCATTCATCTCCTCCTCCTAGAATTGTCTTAGCACTTATAGTATGCATAATTTATGTTAGCACTAATTTACTTTATCTTAACTAGATTATAAGCTTCATGAGGTCCTGGATTATTACTACTACTCTTATTATTAATCCTTCTCTTTACTACAATACCAGAGCATAATCCAGAGTAGGTACTCAATAGGCACTTGTTTTATTAATACATTTAAAAATTGTAATAGCTCTAATCTGGGTAAGGAATTAATTGAATTTGTAAATGGTTTGGGATCTAAATTATTTAGCTTAACATATATATAAATATGTATATATATATATACACACATATACATATATATATAGCCCCTATGATTTTTAACTTTATAAAGTCTTTTTTAAAAATTTATTTATTTTCAGTTTTCAACATTTACTTTTATAAGATTGAGTTCTAAATTTTTCCCTTTCCCTCCTCTCCCCCCTCCCCAAGACAGCATGCAATCTGGTATAGGCTATATATTTATAATCATATTAAACATATTTCAACATTAGTCATGTTGTGAAAAAAGAATCAGAACAAAAGGGGAAAGAAAACCCACGAGAGAAAGAAAAAGAGGAAGTAGTATGCTTTGATTTGCATTCAGACTCCATAGGTCTTCCTCTGGATGTGGTTAGCATTTTCCATCATGAGTCTTTTCGAATTGTCTTAGATCATTGTATTGCTGAGAAGAGTTAAGTCTATCATAGTTGGTCATCGCACGGTATTGCTGTTACTGTGTGCAATGTTATATCGCCAATGTGATAACCACAGCGGCTGCTACGAATATGCCAGCATATTCCCAGGTTTGAATGACAAGATATAACAGACTCTCTTCGTGGAAGATGAAACTAAAACATTTATTCAAACACCAAAAAGCCAAATCCGTCATAGTAACCAAGAAATCTATACACATTATCAGTGCAGGGGTGCAGCCATCCACAAGCCTTCCCTCCATCAAGCCTCCCCACAAACTCCCTCAAGCAAAATCACTCCCTCTGCTCTCTCTGCCTGCCTCCCTCTCTCCAAGCTCCAGCTCATTGCAACTTCCTGCTCCACCCATTCTGCAAGCTCCTCCCACCACAGGCTCCTGTGACCAAGACTCATGTAACTCAGGCAGGTCACATGGGTTTACTAATGGATGGGAAAGATCTTCCCATTCTACTGTATTAGCAATACAAATGTTCTCCTGGTTCTGCTCACTTCACTCAGCATCAGTTCATGTGAGTCTTTCCAGGTTTTTCTGAAATCCTGCTTTGAGCACAGGTTTTTAGCCAAACTCAGTAACTATTGGGACTGGGACCTCTTAGGCATTCTGCCAAAACTTATGGACAACCCCTCCCCCTTCTGGGAATAATGTTTTTAAAAGCATGAAATAAATACATAAGATTATAAAAGAAATCAATTATATTGAAAGATTGTTACTAAAATAGTTTTGAAATATTCATGGACCTCAGGTTAAGAACTTTTGCATTAGAGAAAGCCATCCTATTGTGCCTTTAGGTTATTCCTTGAACCCTAAGAGGGGGATTTGGCTAGCCAATCCCTGGAAACCTAATTTCTCTGTGAGAGTTGGAGTTAGCTAAGGATCCTTGGGCTACATACCAAATAGCCATCAAATAATCAGGTACATAGTTGTCATTAGTTTGTGCCTCTCGTAAAATTAACAAAAGTCATATTTATATACCACTAGAGAAAATACTAGATTTTATTTGCTGCTATAAATATCATCTAATGTCTCCAAATAATAAAAAATTCAGTGGCATTTTTATTTTATTTGTCACTGTTGGAAAAAAATTGCTCTGTGACATCAGTAGACGATAGCTAATCACTAATAGTATATTTCCTCAATCTTCTATTGTGATTTATATAATTGGTAGTGTGGCACCTTGGCAGTGACGTATTAAATGCATCACAGGGAATGGCAAATAGCACGACAAAAGCTCAAGTCAATCTTCTATTAGATCTTAAAAAAGTGACAAAGCCTATAGACAGATGGAAATGAATGAGTGTTTTGGACATGTACTTGAAAACGCTCAATTACTGTCAGGCATATGTGGATATTTGTTATACACACAAAACTCTCAGCATTTGTTGTTAACAGTATAGGTAGGGTTTGGGAATAGTGAAATATCATCTTATGATTTCTGTTCTTACAAGGGTCTTACAAGACATATACATACACAGGTCTTCATGCAGTGAGCTAATAGCAGTATAACATGAGATTTATGAAGTGACATTTTATGGAAATTTTTTTAATGCGACATTCATCCAAATTTGTTTTGAAGTCTCTGGAAATTTTGCATAATTGGCTTTGATGTTTAAAGAAAGACTAATACGCACACACATATTTCAAGAAAAACATTTTAGACCAAAATTTTCTTGTTCTACTATAGTTGTATTTGGAATGTTTGTTTTGGTCCAGTCCTGTGATTTCTTCTGTGTATAGAAATTCTCTTCACAAATGCTAATCAGCCAGCTGTCTTTAACTCATAGTCATTTGAAAATTGCCTAGGACACTGAGAGGAGGAGCGTCACGGTCGTGCTTCTAAGATAGCTAGGTCTGAGGCAAGATTCGAAACCAAATTTTCTTGATTCCAAGGCAGGTGCTCTTTGTGCTATCCCATGCTTCTGCTGTGTTTCTGAGTATCTTCAGTACTTTCCTTTTGGGGAATTAAATTTGGGAAGAAAAAAAATGACTTAAAACTGTAATGAGAACTGGCTAGTGGGAGCCTCATTCTCAGGGTATAAGCATCATCATTTGAATGCACACTCAATTCCAGCTTAGCAGCCAGTCAAAAGTCTTTTTCTTAACCAGACAGCAAGCAGATAGCAAACAGTTCTAGAATAATGACATATGCTCTGAAGAGGAGAGTGGGGCCCCTTCATTCCACAGGAAGTGCAATACTGGAAAAATCAGTCACTGTTAGGAACCCCTGAGAAACCCCCTAGCTACTGACAAGCACCCCCAGAAAGAATGGACTCAGATCTCTTCGGCATTTAGCAGATATCCCTGGGGCCCTGTGATGCCTCCAAGGAATGTCAATAGATAGGACCATCTCACTGAAGGATAACCTGGCAGACCCTTTCTGTCTAGTAGATATCCCCGGGGCTCTGTGACTCCACCAAGGAATGTCAATAAGATTATCCCACTTAACAATAACCTATCAGAATCTTTTGATCAGTCAGGACCCTTTGTTCTTGTTCCTCCCACCCTGTGACCTGGCCTGTAGGTTCCAGGAGATAATTAACCTCTGTACCCGTATGTCCTATAAAAGCCACACCTTCACTCCAACACGGGGCCATTGATTTGGGTAGCAACCCCGATGGCCGCCGGCTAATAAATTCTCCATTTAAAACTTATACTCTGTGATGTGTCTCACTTGCTTCTGGTACAACAGAAGCAAGATCACCACACCTCCCCACGTAGTTTGTCAGTAGGCAGAACTTGTTTCTCATGGTTATCCCATTGGTCAGTCCTTTCTTTGTATGTATCACCTTAACTTTAAAGGAATAATGACTAAATTACATCTTGATAGGCTATTTTTTATTTTAAAATGCAGACACTTAGCTTTAAGATGACAGTGTAGAATATGCAATGTAAATATGTATATTTTTGTAATTCCACAGTTAAAGCTGTAAAGTATTTCATTCACCATGTCTTAGCCCCTCTACAAATGTCAGACATGCATCAAAACATCTATGAAATAAAGGAAGGCACCCTGCCCCTCTTCGCCCTCTGCCCAAAAAAGTCATTTTGCTCCATGATCCTAAGTCTGGACTGATAAGTATAAAACACGGATCAAGTAATAACAGTGTATGTTTATGTTTCTTATATAAATATGCACATATTCATGATATGTACATATATGTAAATTATCCTATTGTCTTTTGTGGCATATTTCCATTTTAAAAAATAGGAACACTTTGAATCTTTGGAATTATCCTCTCTCATCTAGAGCCATTTATCCAAGGTGAAATTGAGCATTATTTAAAATTGTCTTCTATTGATATGCTAAAGGAACCTCTCAACAAATGTGTGCGTGTATAAAATGGCCTTAATTTGGTTATAAATAAATTTCTTTTGAGCAGCTAAATATTTATTACGTATTTACCCAAGGGCCCATAATATACAATTAGACTTCAGTACTTTAAAATATTTTTTCAATAAGAATATTCTCATCAACATTCCTGATAGGAAACCTTCTCATCTTTTGTAGCTCTAATCTGTGTCCTCTCATAAATGCCCCAAAGAGGGTCCAATGAGCATACTCAATTCATTAAGAATTTATCAAGCACTTTGCTCGTTGCTGGAGATTATGAAGACACAAACAAAGCAGTCCAAGCCTTCAAGGAGCTTAAATTTTATTGGGACAAGAAAACAATGATAATAACTTATGAACAGATAAGTAAATGTAAACTATATGCAAACTAAATTTTATCTGATCACGATCTCCTATCATTCTATCTCTTCCTGTGTCCTACTTCTCCCAAATATATTCTTCATCCTCACAGTGGCCTACAGTCTCTCTACCCCTCAGAATTTTGCAAAACTGGCATTCCTGCCCTGGCTATACCATTTACTTTGTAATCTTAGTGAACTATTCAATTGCATTCGCTTTCTTATTCTCCATTCTCAAATCCCTTCCTCCTGGGTCCTAGCAGCACTCACATCTTGCCAAACGCCAACTCTTGGGTTACGTCCTTCATCTCCTCCTTTCCCCCTTCGTATTCTGACCTCAGACCTTTTGTGATACTACTCTCTTCTGCTCTCCCTCCTACCTATCTGACCTCATTCTTATTTTCTACATCCTTTTCTCTAACTGGCTATTCCCCAAGGTTCTAGCCTGGGCCCTCTTCTTTTATTCCTCTATACTCTCTTATGAATTGTGAGACCTGGGAGATCATGGCACAGTTTTGTCCAGTGTGGCACGCCCTCATCGAGAAGGTGCTGTGTTCCATGAGCAAAGCGGAATTGCTGTAGCTCAAAAGAAAAATGAGATACACACATTTAGAGACATCTTCCTCCCAAACGGTCATCCGGATGTCCAAGCTTCCAAGTCTTCCAAGCTCATACCAGTGTGATCAGCCACAGCTGGACATCCTGTACATTGACCCCGACACTGTGATGTCATTTTGGTCCTCTTCAAGCAAGAAGGACAAACAAAAACAACAACATGCTCTCTTGGTAACCTCGGCTCCTATCAATATAACTATTCAGATGACTCCCAGATCTATATATCCAGTCCAAATTTCTCCCCTGAGCTCCAGTGCCAAATCACCAATTCCCTCTTAGGCATTTCAAAGTGGATGTTTCAGAGACATCTTAGACTGAACATGTCTAAAACCGAACTCATTCTCTTTCATCCTGAACCCAGCCCTCTTCCAGACTTCAAAGACACCATCCTAGTCTCTCAGGTTCTTAACCTTGGCATGAGCCTGGATTCTTCACTCTCCCTCACTTGCAATCCAGATTTTGCCATTTATACCTTCACAACATCTATCACATCAACCGCTTCTCTCTACCCAAACAAATCCCCTCTTAGAGAGCCAGCTAGTCAGAGCATAGCGGGCCATTCATTCACTGCCCAGGAAAGTGGGAGGCTTTTTCCCCCGTGCACTTCTGGAAGTTCCCTTAAGATTAGCAATAGACATATCCTGTGGGTTTTTTGCCGTTGAAATCGATTACTTGGAGAGTGCCTACCAAAAAGAAATCTTTTCTCAGAGGGCCTTTGAAATTGCATTAAACTATCAGGCATCTTCAGACTTCTTTAGGGCAGTAAGATGTTATCCTGACCTTATCTTTTTTTTTTTTTACTCTTTTCTGTCATCTACAGTAAAAGAAGTAGCAAAGGCTTTTAGTTATTTCTTCCAACCCTGCCTTACTATATGATTTTTGTATTAGGTAGCCTCACTCTGACTCTCTCACCGTTCTTTCAGGCATTTTGGATCCCTCTGACCTTAATTCGCACACACCATACTACATCCTTCCACTAAGTCTTGTTATTTTCGCTCATTATCTCTAGTATCTGTCTCTTTCCTATTTCCACTACTACCTTTCTTATTCAATCCCTTTATCACCTAACCTGGACCTACTGTAATAGCTTCCTACCTGATAACCCTGATTCTAGGTCTTTGTCACCTCTAATTCAGTCTGTGCGCCATTGCCAGATTAGTCTTCCTCAAGCATTTTTTTCATTATGCCATTCCCTCACTCAAAAACCTTCAATGGTTTGCTACTACCTGTTCAAAGAGTAACAAATACTTTAGCTTAGCATTTAAATTCCTCCATAATCTGGAGTTTTACACTATTACTGCCAATATTCTCCACAGATTCCCCCTACTATAGCCAAGCTGGTCTGGGGGGGGGTTCATTGTCCCCAAATTTGCCTTGAGTTTTTTTGGTTTTAGGCCTTTGTTGATGCTCCCCCTTTTCCCCTTTTTTCCACCTATCCAAATCTTATATGTCTCCCTAAGGCCTACCTCAAGGTGTGTGTGTGTGTGTTACTAACTTCTGTATAACTTATGGGCCTTTGAGCATGGTTTCATCAAGTGGGAAGAGCTCAGGAGATTGATTGATATGCTATCTTAGACTTCTTCAGAGCCACTATAAAACACTGAAATTCTTTTAAAGGAGAAATATCTTTTAAAATGCTTTATAATCCGAGCCTACTCATGTGTAAAATTAGGCATACACGTTTTCATGTTATTCTGTTTGTCAATTTAAAATGAAAGATCCCTAAAACAGAAAGACATGATCACTAAAGGTACCTGCAACTTTCATAGAGGATTTCATTTAGTCCATGTGGGAAAGTTATTACCTGTAAATGGCGAGATCCTTCAGATGCTGCTGTTGGTGGATGGTATTGAACTGCTGGCATCAAACCCCAGAACACTCTAGGACCTCCTCATTGAAATCCACAGATACTCAAAAAAATGAGTCTAGCAGTCAACAGAAGAAGAATGAAATGGATAAAGAATACATATTCCCCAGATTATAGAGTGCAGTTAGGTTGGCCTTTCATTGACTTAGTCCTTCAGGATATATAGATATAGATATATAGTTATAGCTGTTGTTCAGTCATTTCAGTCATGTCCAATTCTTCATCACCCTGTTTGTTATTTTGTTTTTGTTTGTTTTTTGGCAAAGACAATGGAATGTTGTTTTTTTGCCATTTCCTTCTCCAGCTCATTTTACAGATGAGGAAACTGAGGCGAACAGGATTAAGTGACCTGCCCAGGGTCACACAACTAGTGAAGTGTCTGAGGCCAGATGAAGATGAATGAATCTTCCTGACTTCCAGTCAGCCACCTAGCTGCAGCAGAAAGGGATAGCTCAGGAAAAATGAAAGCTCAAAAGGCAAAAAATGCCTAAGGGCTTTTCTGGCAGCTTACTACTAGATTTTGAATCACAAAAGAACTGGATTAGCCCCTGGAGAGATGAACTAAAAGAATCATTGGACCCTTTTTACCTATGGTGGGTTTAAGGGGTAAGATGGAGAAGGCCAGGTAGTCAATGAAGACCAGCAGATGTCAGTAAAGAACCCACAGACAGTGGAGGATGGACATGTGACCCTGAAGCGGAGAGAACAGGTGGGAAGTACAATTCACCAGCGTAGCAATCTGCCACAAACAAAATCAGTGTCTCTGTGGGGCAAAGGGTTAGCAGCAAACAGCAGCATTAGAGGCATAGAGGGATTCCATCTTCAAAATGCAGCTATTGGACTCAATGCCCTGTTAGATTCCTTCTGGCTATCTATGATCTGGAGTAGCTCCAGGAATGTGAGTGTGTGTGTGTGTGTGTGTGTGTGTGTATGTGTGTGTCCCCTAAGCATGTTTCTTCAGCCAATAGTGAGTCTGTGGAGTATATACATAAGAATATATATCCTTTGCCCATCAACTGGGGAATGGCTGAACAAGTTGTGGTGGATGAATATGTACATACACACATACATATACCCCCCCCTTACCTGGAACCTTTGCCTTGATAATAAATGAGCATAAGTCTCAAGGTCCAGGTCAATTATATGCCAGAGTTCTGAAGGAATCTGTACGTGTTAACTCAGCCATATTCTGTAATTCTTTGAGAGCAAGAGAGATATAAGAATACTAGAAATTAATAAATGTTCTCTTGCTCCTTAAACAAGGGAGAGAAAGGTTGAGCCTAGAAACTAGACAGATTAGTTTGGTTCTAGAACAGATCATCAAACAAATAGTTCATGTGCATTAATAAAGGGAAGTAGTGATTTCTTGGAACCAACATAGGCACCCTGAGAATGTAATTTTCTTTTTTTTATAGGTTACTAGATTTACTAACCAAAAGAATACTGTAGATATAATGAAACCTGTCAAATTAGTTGGTCATTAGCTTGTTGAAGACTATCTGAGTGTTAATTAATTGTTCTGGGTGACCTGAAGTGATGTCTCTCCTGACAAGCCGCAGCACTCTGGAGTATGTGGACGGCACATCAATATTCCCTCACTGTCGCCACTGCAACATGACTAGCCCATCTTCTTTTTCAGTAATACATTTATTTGATATCTTTTTTTAAAATATTTTTATTTGATATCTTTTATGTGGCTTCTTCATAATTTCATGTGTAAAGGTCAGGTGATTGATTTACTCAACCCTATCCCCACTTAAAGATTGATATGACATTCAATCTGTTACAATCATGGGCCTCGGACTAAGTGCAAAAAGTCTTTTAAAACTCATTTGAAATGAAATGCTGCCACACAAGTTTGTTCCAATTGACTGTATGCATCCTATATAAAAGCATTAAGTTAGCTGGAATGGGAGAATTCTAGAAAATAGAACAAGTGTGGTTCTCCAGGACATCTTTGAGAAATAACTGACTTGAGGCCTTGGCTCCAACCTTGGCCAGATCTCTGATTCCGCCACCCGCTTTGATCAAAAAAGGACCCTGCAAGCTTCAAAGGGTCTGGAGGATATCGGACCTTCAGTTTTCTCTTGCCAGTTCTAGCCTCATCTCCAGAGTGACTCGTGGTGGTGTTTGCACCATCGAGAACCAAGGACAGACTAGACTCAATAACTCTACAAGGGGTCCAACAAACAAGCTACACCATGCCTAAGGGAAACTTCTTACACCCCATGAAGAGAAGAAAAGGACTCCAGCAAGTAGGAGCTGCTCTTTTCCATATGTGTTCTTCAAGCTCAAGCCTACTTTTCCCTGAGTTCTCTATGTACTTATGGGAAAGTAAGTCAAAGGTACTTGGGGGGAGGATGCTTTGTACCAACCGTTCTTATTGTACCACTTTAGCAAATACCTCTTTCTCTTAAAAGCTACTTAGAACTGGCAGACTGAATTGATTCTCAACTGATAACCTTGTAGGGGGGCATCAAGCCCATAGCGTTAGAGAATCACCCCATTGTCCATCAGCGATATCTTTAAAAACCTCAGAGGACAATGTCCACAGCCTCTGGGGATCTGACTCATGAAGACCTTTCAAACTCGTGGCATCTATATTTATTTGTAACACGCTATAGCCTGCTCACACCCTGCATGCACCTCCTCCGTTGCCTTTTAAGTGATGGTAAACTATGAAGCCTTAGATGAATATGCAGGGACGTCATTTTTGTCTGTCTCAGGAGCACTCAGAGAGAATTTCAATGGCCACTCACATTTCTCCAAGTGCATTCCCTGGCTAAGCAAATGATCATGTTAGCTTAAATAAATCAAAAGAAATGTTTTGCGTGTCTTTGTAAATGAACCAAGGGGGTGCACCTAGGTAGTAGGTAGAGTGCTAGGCCTGGAGTCAGGAATCAAAAAGAGGGACATGACTGAGATGACTGGACAACAACAACAAAATGAACCAAAGTACTGTGCTTTTTATAGAAAGGGCAACAATAAAGAACTTGGTTCTTACTTTGCCTCATCTTCCAGCTAAAACTTGGGAGATGATTTATTGGTTCAGGTGGATGCAACTTTGCCTGATCAGGGAATGTAAAATAAGGTTATATCAACTACAAGTGAAGAATTATTGTTTTATTTTGACATTTATTATCTTTTCTGAGGGCAGTATTATTTAGGACAATAAATAGCTTTTGTTAATATTCTTTCAAATTAGTAAAGATTGTATTGTTTCTTAAAATATTTAAGATCCTTAAATACTACAATAAATAATACAGTCTGATGCTGCATAGAAATACGATGGTTTTTCACAGGCATTCTCAGAAGAAAATTCCAGCTGAAGCCATTGTTACAAATCTTTGTGATCATCCAATTAAGACAATACTATTAGAGGAAGACAGTGGGGAAGATCATTAATAAGTGATTAATCATGCATACCTAAATGCTTCAGGCACATGATTTAAACAAAACTGTCCTTCAAAGAAAGGGGGAGAGGGCTGGATTTTTTTTAACAGTTTTTAGACAAGAATTATAAAATGATAGTTTCTGTAACAAAATTTTGATCACTTTCCAGGGTGCCATACACAGTTAAATATGGGGACATCCTGTCTCTTGGATTTGGTTCAGGAACATCACTTGATTTGAATGTTGAAGATGAGGGCTGGTGTGAAGTAATATCTTTTGGAAAAATCAGTTCCGATTGTTTGTCATGGTTTTATTCTATGTGAGGCCCAGGAGAAAACTGCCATCACAAAAAGCAGTGGAAATAGATAAATGAATTCACTTAAATTAGTATCTAAACTAAATATGTAGATTTGAAGGCCTAGTGAATTGATTAAAAAAAAAAACCCAACTACTGATGGCTTCTGGTTTAAAAGATCAGTTAAGAATATAATACAGGTAACTATTTGCAACTCAGACTTGAGAAGAATAAGAAAAGATAGCTTAGAGATAGAGATAGTAAATGAAAAATAAAATTAGATTATGAAATGAGCTGGAGAAGGAAATGGCAAACCACTCCAGTATCTTTTCCAAGAAACCCCAAATGGGGTCATGAAGAATTGGACACAGTTGCAAAAACCACTGAACAACAAGAGGGAAGAAATACGATGTTCAGACCAATGTCAAAATAGAGAGAAAAGATCTTCAATAAGATTGAACTAATCTGGGTAGTAATAAGGGAGTAACAGGCATATATTTTTAAACATGGAAGGTCAATCTCATAGTTCCAGGTTGTTTATTAATGTATAAATGCTGAGCTTTTCTGTATAACATATCCTCCAGTGTTTTCTTCAGCATTTGAAAAGTACTACTGACTTTTTTCCCCTCATGGACAACTAGTGTTAGCTGATTTTAGTTTGAATGGGCAGTTTACTTAGTCTCAATGTGCACTTTTAGAGGATTGTCAGTAAACTTCATTTCCTTGAAAATGGGGTAATAGGATTGATTTCACTATTGAATCTTATTTCTTTTTTTTATGGTTTAATTATTATTTATTTATTTAATATCTTTAGTTTTCAGCATTGATTTTCACTAGAGTTTGAATTACAAATTTTCTCCCTATTTCTACCCTCCCCCCACTCCAAGATGGCGTATATTCTGATTGCCCCATTCCCTCGTCAGCCCTCCCTTCTGTCACCCCACTCCCCTTCATACCCTTTTCCCTTACTTTCTTGTAGGGCAAGATAGATTTCTATGCCCCATTGCTTGTATATCTTATTTCCTAGTTGCATGCAAAAACTTTTTTTTTTGAACATCTGCTTTTAAAACTTTGAGTTCCAAATTCTCTCCCCTCTTCTCTCCCCACCCACCCTCCCTAAGAAGGCAAGCAATTCAACATAGGCCACATGCGTATCATTATGCAAAACCCTTCCACAATACTCATGTTGTGAACGACTAACTATATTTTGCTTCTTCCTAACCTATCCCCCTTTATTGAATTTTCTCTCTTGATCCTATCCCTTTTCAAAAGTGTTTGCTTTTGTTTACCTCCTCCCCCTATCTGCCCACCCTTCTACCATCCCCCTTTCTTTATCTCCTTCCTCCTTCTGTCCTGTGGGGTAAGATACCCAACTGAGTGTGCATGTTATTCCCTCCTCAGGTCAAATCTGATAAGAGCAAGATTCACTCATTCCCCCTCACCTGCCCCCTCTTCTGTTTTTACAGAACTGCTTTTACTTGCCACTTTTATGTGAGATAATTTTACCCCATTCTATCTCTTCCTTTCTCCCTCTCTCAATATATTCCTCTCTCATCCCTTAATTTAATTTAATTTTTTGTTGAGAGAGAGAGAGCGCACATGTGTATCCTTGTTGATTAGTACAATCCAGAAAGAGACCATTGAGAATGAGATGGCCTGGCATTATTACTATACATTTTAAGTTAAGTTAATAACCTTTGAGTCATGTAATGTACATTGTTGTTCTGGTTCCATAACATAGAGGATCACAGAATCATCACTTTAGAGTTGGAAAGGACCACATTTAGGTCAACTTCTCATTTTACAAGAAACTGTAGCCTTGAGAGATAAAATGACTCGCCTATGTTATACAGGCAGTAAATTGTAGTCAGGATTCAGACTTGGATTAGCTGATTCCTAAACCAATACTCCAACTATATCTCTCCAAAGAGCCTCTAGAGTGAACATACCCCAAAAGTAGTCATCCAGCCTTTGAAGGAAGGCCACTAATGATAGGGGACGTACTGCCTCCAGGACAGCTCATTCCACTGTTGGAAAGACCTAATTATTAGGAAATTTTTCCTTCCATTTACCCTAAATGCACCTCTCTGCAACTTTTGCCCACTGCTTCTACCAAGTTTTTACCCCCTGGGCCCAGTAAAAATAAATTTCTTTCATCCTTATTTTGTTTTTAGTGATATATGTTGTATTCCCCAAAAGAATTTAATCTCTTTGATGATTGATCTGTTTCATGTTTGTTTTTGTATCAACGCCTAAAATAGTACCTTGTAACAAGGTGCTTGATAAATGTTTGCTGTATTCTATGACTTCTACATGACAGACAGTTAAGACCAGGGCTTTTCCCCTTTTCTACATCCTCATCCAGAAATCAACCAGTGTGGGAAATCTTGCTCAAAGACTCACCCAGTTATGAAAGTTAAGATCTAATCAAAGACAGTAAATAAATTCTAACTTTAGGTGAATGGGTGGATTCCTGCTCATTGTGTTAACTCAGACAGATCAGGGAAATGCGGATTCTCCCTTTCGTCAGACAGGTGATAGGAAAATTAAGTCTCTTTGACCAAGATTTGGGTGCTCAATGTCATGTACCTCAAGACCCTCATTGGAGACCCTCTCACTCTAATATTCATTCTTATTACTTGTTAACCAATTGAGGTCAATTGCCACCCTCAGGATCACCCACCCTACCAATGACATATAAGTGTTTAGTGGGTTCTATGAGAAATCTTTGGTATTTGAGAGTGTCACTGAAGCTTTTATTAATAAAATACTAGCATTATTAATAAAATGATTAATTGCCCAGAAACCAAGTCTCTCAAACTTTTTAAACATCACACATAGTTCACAAAGGGAACTTTGTCATAGCAATGTGAATAGTTTTTGGAAGAATTATGTCACTCCATATGAATCTGCCAGATATTTCTAACTTTTTAAATACTCTAGGAAGTATTTCATCCCAAATTTTGTCTTGCCTTATCAGTGTAGAAACACTCTAAATGTTCCTTTGCTGAACGGCATTTCTTAGTCAGGAAATGGTAGTAGGCGGTGCTGATCTGTCTCTGAAAATGAAGCTTAGAAAAATTAAACTTTTCATTATATTAAATAGAAGTAGAGTTAGAAAAATGCTAAAAACTATGATTCAGAACTGTCAGAATGATCCTATAATTCTACTTTATTTTAAACACACTCAAAGAAAATTTTGTGAAGAGGAAGATGTTATTCCACAAACATTGTGATAGCATAGTTTTTAAAAAAGTACTCATGCTTTATTAAGCCCTTCACTGGCAATTGGCAAGTAGAGCTGAATATACTTTTCTAATTTTCTTAATCTTCTGTTATTTCCCTCTTTTTTAAAAGAAAGATTTTATTGCTATTTTCTATTTCTTACATCATCATAATTATCCCTGGTATACCTCCACCTGCCCTCCCAGAGAGCTATCCCATATGATGGTATTTTTTAGAGAGGAAAACAAAGTTCAAAAATATGTGCAAGGTGTAGTACCTGTGGGCCTCCCACTTCCACAGAAGAGTAAGTTGAGGATGTATTCTCATATGTTGTCATTTGAATCTCACTTTGATACTTACAGTTTTGTTATATGTACTTTTAATTTTTTTGGTGCGTCATTTTTCTTGCCATTTACATTGTTGTTTTCTTGGCTCTGCTTACCTTACTCTGCATCTGGTCACATAGATCTTTCCATGTTTCTCTGTATTCATCACAGACATAATTTCTTACATCCAATAATATCCCATCACATTCATGTACCACAATTTGTTAGCTCCCCCCCCCAATTAATGGGTATCTACTTTGTTTCCAATTCTTAGCTATCAGAAAAAGTGCTGCTATAAATATTTTGGAGTATATGGGAACTTTCTTCTTATTGATTTATTGTCTTCTTTTTAATGTTAATGTTTTTTTTTTTCCTTTTGGGACTTTAGAATTTAAGGTCCTTCATAAAGTATGATAGTAAAAATATTTAAATATTTAAAATTCTAGAGGAAATCCTAAATGATGCGTGGAAATGAGCTAATTGTATTCATGAGCACCTGAGGTGATGTACCTAAAAATTAATTTGTATTTTAAAGACTATCAGATGCTATTTAAGAAGGGCCTTAAAAATGTGATTGAAGTATTTCTTGCCTGTTGAAGAAATTAACCAGCCTAAGACACTGAGCAGATAAGGCTTCTGTGAGAGAGATCTGTGATAAGTCTGATTGTGGGATGGTTGCATAATCAGTTAGAAGAGTCATAATTAGAAAAATTGGTGCCCAGGGCAAGTAGCACAAAACATGTACAAATAAAACAACAAGAAGAGAATAGACAAGACCCAGAAACAGACCCAATTTTTGTTTGATAAATACAAGGACATGAAATTCAGGGGGAAGAATTCTTTATTCAATAAGAACTTCAGGGAAAACTATAAAGTAGTATGGTAGAAGAGCTCTAGCTCACCCTCTTTCACCATCTGTCAGAATGAGCTTCAAAAGGGTACGTGATCCAAATGTAAAAGGTCACATCATGTTAAAAAAAATTGCAAAGGGATATACCTGTCACAATGGTGACTGGAGGAAAATTCATAGCCAAATGGGGAATGGGGGAGCTCACAGAAAGAAAATGACCGAATCATATTATATTATAATCTAAGTATATAATGTATTATATGATTAAATCATATAAATTTTAAATACTTTTGCACAAATAAAACCATTGTGGCTACAATAGGAGAAACTATTGTCAACCTATAGAATTTGGTCTAAAAAAAACAAATCTTCAGAGTTCGTTGTATCCATGTTTATATCTCTCCAAGTGGCCAATACATACATCCATGCATAGAAGCTGCCGTTTGGAACTGAGCTCACTGGAGTTAGGATGTACAGTTTATATATACTTGCAAATGGGGCTGATATCACTCCAACATCATTTAGCCCCTGGACAGAGGAAATAATGCTTTTATCAGACTACCACCACCCCATTTGGGATACAAGAGAATCTGTCTCCACCCAAGCCTGAGCTTTCCTACATTGGATTAAATTACTTGCAAGATTGGGTGGGGGCTGGATCAAGATAAGGAGAGTCAATGCAATCTCATTTTCAGTCATATCCTTCTGAAGAAAAACTGAACTTAAAGCCAGGCCTTCAGAAGAAGGGAGCTCTGCATCTCCTAGATATTGGTTATTAATGATCATTTTTCACGCTATCAAGTGGGGAAAAAATCTTTGCATCAAATGCCATTCATAAAAGTCTAACATTCAAGAAATATAAAGAACTGAGACAAATATATGAGACCAAGAGCCAATTTCCAAATAGCTTAGTGGTCAAATGATATGAACAAATGGTTTTTAGAAGAAAACTTGGAAGCTACCAACAATAATGTAAAGAATTACTCTAAATGATGAATAGTAAGAGAAAGGTACATTAAAACAACTTCAAGCCTTACCTCACACCCATCAAGATGATAAAGTAGGATAAAACATAGACACAGTTCGTATTGGTGAGCCTGTAGAAGGACAGGAACTCTGAATTTGCTTTTGGTAGACTGTGAATTAATCTAGTGATTCTGGAAAACAATTTGTGAGGAAAGTCGTTATTTATACTTTTTGCCTCAGTTATTTCACTATTGGGCATGTATTCCAAGCAAGTCAAAGACAATAATTCAACAAGCATTTATTAAGTAACTGCTATTTGCCAGGCACTGTGCAAGGCTCTGGAGGTACAGAGACAAAAATGAAATAGTTCCTCCCCTCAAAGAACTTTCATTTTGTTGGAAAAGATATCACATATGCATATAAACAGGTATGCTAGAACTAGCTAGAAGTGGCTCATGAGAGTCAATTGTTAAATTTTTGGCATGAGCATTTGCACCTTGGAAATTCTCAAATGCCACAAATTGGGGCTTGATTTATTTTTTTATTGATTATATAGACCAGGGATCAGCAGACTATATAGCCCATGAGCCAAATCTTGCCACTGACTATTTTTATAGGGCCTCACTAGCTTAGAATGGTTTTTCCATTTTTAACATAAAATTAAATCATATATGCAGGCCATACAGAAGCAGGCAGCAGACCAGATTTAGTGCTGTCCCACCTCAGAATCAGGTGAAAGGCATAATCCTTCTTTCCCTCTGAACAACCTCAATCTCTGAGGAGGGGAAAGTGATTAGATTCATAGTTTAGCTCAATTCTGTAGAACATAGTCCCATTTCCAAGACCAAAACCCTCTTCAGGCTAGAGTTTCAGGCACTCTGGATTCTCATGCTGGACTGGCTTGCTGCACTATCCCTCCTGAAATCCTGGTTCCAAGGTCACCATGACTCAAACCCCTAGTCCTATAGGGATCATCTTTGGCACTTAACTGATGAGAATAAACAACTGTCTACCTGAAAGCCTGGTTAAAAGAGGCAAACAAGCTAGGTGATATATATTTATATTATTTATTCCCTTAAAGCTAGTAGAATACATACCTGCATGGAGCCAGATGAAATCTGACTGCCTGAACAAAAGAATGAGAAGATTTAAATACATTTTAGAACCATCCCAATTCAGGATGGCTGTGTCACTCAAATTTATGATCTCCATGTATGTGTAATCATAGTATGACAAAGGAATTTTCTTAATTGAATAGGTTGTAAATACAATAAGATAAGAGAGTTGACAAAGTGTCCATTGAAGTTACAATCCAGGACATCTGTATTTTCTTTACCATTAACATACCATAACATAGCATATGTCTATAAATTATTAAGACCAGGAAAAAGTCATATTTTATTCAAGATAGTGCCTCAAGTTAAGGGTCTCATCCTTAATGGCCATAGACAGAGGAAAGAATGCTCTTAAGTCAGCCCCATCTGGCCTTGTTAACATAGGAAGAGGTATTCTTTGAGCTTACTCAGAGAACAAAGAAGCTGTTAGGTCCAGTCTCTTCTTCTGGTTGATTAGTTCAGGCTCTGGCCCTTATTGAGATTATTAAATTGGTATTAGATGATTATCACAACACAGCACAGAAACAACCCCCCTCCTCCCAGGCTTATTTCTCAGAGCCAGCGTAAAAGAGAGGGAGTAAGGGAAGGAAAGTACTTCACCTCTCAGGTTCAATTCATAGCATCTGTGCTATGGTTGAACTGGGGTCTTCAGCCTCTGGATGCAGCAGATAAGACAGTCGAAGAAACTGGGGTAAAAAGAGTGATTAACTCTAATGATAAGAATAATAGTAGTAGTTAATGTCTATACAGTGCTTACTATGTGCCAGGTACCGTGCTTAAATGCTTGAAAATATCTCTGTTTTAGGCAACCCAGACATGCTCCAAGGTTTCCTCAAGGGCATATGTATGTGTATATATATATATATATATGTATATATGTGTATATATATATATATATGTACACACACATACACATACACATACATACACACATGTATGAACTAGGCATACCCAGACATGCCTAGGTTACACTTGTATAAAACTTGCTACCATTTTTATTAGGTTTCTATGTTTTTTTATGTCACTGATGAAGTTTTTGAATGTTGTGCCCCTATTCTCATTTTCCCCATAAGATCTCTGGTTTTTATTGCTTGATTTTGCAAAGTACAATGCTTTGGGGGAACATATATGTTATGTTATAGGAGAACTGTCTGTATTTAAGTATATATCCAAAAATACAAGGGAGATTTATTTTTGTAAGTGGAGCACAAATATATGGTGGGGGGGGGGCACAGTTAGGAAAGGTCTTATACAGAAAGTAGTATGTTAGCTAAACTTTGAAGAAAACTTGGGATTCTAAGAGGCAGAGGTGAGGAAGGAGTGAGTTACAAGCATGCCAGATAGCCCATCATTACCTCTTGACTTAACTACTGAAACAATCTCCTAATTGGTCTCCTTCTCTCCAGTCTCTCTCCATGCCAAAGTGATATTCCTAAAGCATTGATCTGACCACACCATTCCCTAGTCAATAAGCTCCAGTGAGTCCCTATTACTTCTATTATTAAATACAAATTTCTTTAGCATGTAAAGCATGTTTCCAGCCTAATAACATATTATTCCTCTTTGCACACTTTACAGGCCAAACTGGCTTTCTTGCTGTTCCTTACACACATTTCCTTTTTCTATAACTTTGCATATAAATTTCAAGACATTGCATGGATCCCAGTGGAAGGCTTTCTTTTAGTTACCCCTTAATCTTGCTCCATGAGTTACCCACCTTTTCTTCATCATGCATCTTGTTGACATTTTTTACACAACTTCTGCACATTTCTTCCTTCTTAATTTATAGCTGCCTGGGCAGGGCTCCACCATGCATCTGTCCATTCCCTTTTGGGTGACTCTCAACCATGGGATAGCTTCCTATTTTAACAAATCCTTGCTAACTAGGCACTAAGCTCAAGTGTTAATTTTTGGTGCCCAGGGCATACATGGTCCTGCCGTAGTCACTGCTCTGACATCTGGCCATATATTTTGTCATTTATAAAGTAATCTTTACTTGAATGTTGGAATCTCAATTTACCAACACTTTTTTTTATACTAGTTTCTCAAATAGTTTGAGAAATTGTCAAAACAGGATTCTACACCTCAGAGAGCCATTAGGCATTTGTTCAGTGGTGTGTGGTATGCACCTTTAAATGGAGGAAGGGAACAGTTGTGGCCTGTCACTCTTAGCAGCATTGTGTCATAACCTGAGCATCATAGGGATCTTCATGGTCTTTTATAGAGGATGTCTAACTTGGATAAAGAACATTCTTTGTTACTGATCTTGAATTTTTGGAAACAAAATTGTAATCTCTCAAAACAAAGAAAATACTACTTAATTGGTTGTGAACCAAAAAAAATGTAATAAGTGAAAATTCATTGTGTGGCTCTTAATGGGCTTAAGAGGTACCACATTTTACATGTTTTAAGAGAAGTAGGTTATTAGTCTATAAGTCTAAGACTTTAAGTTATAAGTGAGTATCCCATCTGCAGTGGTAGAGGGAGCTTCCATATTGGAAATCAAATGAGCTCAATGGTCTGGAACCCCACCCCCCCCAAAAAAGAAAATTACAATTCCTTCTTAAATATCTAACTAGCCTTATACTTTACTGAAGGATGGAGGGTAACATATGTTCCTTGCATCAATGTTAATTAGTCTCATTAGCAGCAGGCACCTGGATCCCTGGGGTGGGAGTGGAGAGAAGAGGAGGGAGAATGAGAGAAATTAGCAGGGACTGAGCTGAGAGGGTAGTGTGGAGAGGTGAGTCAGGGGGGTTCCCTCTTGCTCTCCTGCAGGGCCAGATGGCTCAAGCTGCAGCCTCTTCTCACGTTTACTTTAGCCTTTCTTTTCTTGGCTTTTAAAGAGGTACTACATTTTTGCTAATGCATTCTCTCTCTTTTTCTAAATTAACATCACAGTTGCTGAAATCTCCCCTGTTCACATAAAGCCCATTTGTCTCAATTACTGCCATTTTTGAGACCTTGCCAGCACTGGAAAGTTCAGTTTGCTACAGTCATAAATAACCAATGCTTCCTCACTCCCCCACTCTATAGTCTCACTTTTTCTTTAATGATATAAATGTCCATAGGCTCAAGCTTCCACCCTAGAGCGTAATTAAATTGAATTCTGCATATCTTGTTTTAAGGACCCTTGTGATTCATCCAAAATCACAGTAGGCTGAACAAAGAACTAAATTTAGGACCTTGCTTGAAAGGTACTGTAATTAACTCTCTTTTAGTCCTAATCATTACTAGCTCTGTGGATAAAGGCAGGAAAATACAATTCATTAAAGTGGTAACCTATGGGATGGGCTTGCAGTTAAGTTTGAGACTTGATGAAATATCCCAGGAAACCCTGCTTTGGAATTAATAAGAGAGATGGTACATAGATTTCACTTATTTATTGATATGGGTTTCATGAAGTGCAAATTCTGACTTAACTCCCCTTCAAAGGATAAAAAGGGATCTGTGTTGTTTTTTTATTGCCTGGATATTATAACTTTCTCTTACATTGACTATAGCATGAAAGCTATGGTTTGTGGTTTTCATGTGTCATGAACACAAATTCTTATTTTTCCTTGAGATTATGTTTTGTATTTTAGGCAAACGTCTCAAATATTAATCAGTCCAATAGTCAATATGTTTATTTGTTCTTATGTTCTATAAGGAGTATTTGACTGTATCAATGTATTAAAATGTATATGGGTCATAATTCTAGGCTCTCGGTGAACTTTTTAAGGATTTTTTAACGATGTTATTACCATTAGTATTGTACTTCACCTGTAATTTTAAGTGCTTTTTCTTGCTGCATCTAGGGATGGTAGAACTCTTTATACATAGATCAGAAAATATTTCCCCATGTTCAGTCTCCATGGTGGCTTTTCAGCCCTTGGCTTTCCTACAGACTTCTAAAACAACAATCCACAGAGAATTCCATAACCTGGGAGAGGAATTTTTAAATCCCCTTTAATCATAGAATGTTGCTGTCTCTTTGGTCTTCCCCTGGAAAAATCGAGTAATCAGCAAGCTGAAACCAATCACTCACAATCAGGCTACTTATTACTGCTAGCCCTCTTTCTCAGAAATTCCTCATGATGAATAAAGACAGCATCTTTGCAATCAGTACAAGGCATTCTAGATGTACATTTAATGGGTATGATCATATGGAAAACACTCCTACCAATAAACTAAGTTGGAAATTAAGAGTAAATCTAAAAGCTGCATAAGATTTTTCTGTTGAAGACAATAAACTCGGTGTATCTATTAGAAAGGTCCTAGAAGCAAAAAGTGAAATTCAACAAATAGGTATTAAGCACCTACTAAGTGCAAAGAATTGTCCTTATAACAGGTGAAAAATGTATTGAAGTAGATGATTATTTTCTGTTCCTAAAATGTACAGGTTCAAATGTGAAAAATCTAAGCGTGACAGAACATTTTACAAAAAACCCACATGAAATGTTTAAAAATATTTAAAATGTCAACATAATAATAAAACTTTATTTGCTTTGCCACACATGCAACTTTGGCAAATACATAGCAGAGATAATTTAATGGATGGTTTAATGAGATAGATTTTACTAAAAAAAAATCCAAATATAAAATAGTGTAATGTTTTCTAAATTCTTTTCTAACTTTCAAAGAGTAGATTGCTGACCTATGTTTGAATCTAAACAAATTCTTATACTAATTTCTTATTGAGTAGACAAATGTATGTATTTGTCTTCAATTTGGAGTATTCTGGTATGCATTAGGATCATAGATTTAGAGCTTAAAGGGACCTTAAAAGCCACCTAATCCAGCCCTTTCATTTCATAGATGAGAAAACCAATGCCTAGATATGGTAAATAACTTGCTCAGGGTCACACGGGGATTAAGCAGCAGAGGAATGATGGGATCCAGGTCTTTTGACATCAGAACCCCCCCCCCCCCACTGTATTCTGCTGCCACCTAGAAGAAGGCCAAAAGTTCATTCGTAAGTTGGTTGTGTGGAACATGGAATGCATTTTCTGTAGAAATTACTATATTTAATGGCATTTATTTTATTACGTTTTTATAAAGAATGGTTAGGTCCTTGGGCTAGTACAAGAACCTTTTAAACCTATAGCATAAATAGAAATACTGTACAATGATTATGAAAAAAAAATTCTGTGACAAAAACAACAACTCTTTAAGAGTTTATGAGGCTCTTTCTTCTCAATAACCTTGTGAGGTAGGTATAGAAGTATTTTCATCCCCTTTCATAAAAGAGATGATGCAGTCAAAGCTCAGAGAGGTTAAATGATTTGCCCAGGGTCACACAGCTAATAAGCAGCAGATTCAAGTGTGCATCATCTAACTCCAAATATAGAAGTCTTTCCACTAACGACACTGCCTCTCTAATAACTGAAACAGAAAAACAAATTTAATAAGGAATGTGTTTCTTTAACACTGGAGTATTTTTAAAATCTAATTTTCTTTTGAAAATTCCATCTTTTCTTTACCTTGATATGAACATATCTCTTGAGATAAACTTAAATTTATCAGCTGTGATTAGGGTGATTTTTAGCTCACAAATGGAACCAAGGGAAAGACAGGGACTTTCCTGGGGGAGCTGGCCAAGAGGTGGAAGAAAGAGGCAAAAGAGAAAAGGACTTTACGGGTTGGAGGTGGTGTAGGACATGTGAGAAAGGATTGAGAAAAAATCATCTGAGCCGAAATGGCAAAAGATAGAAGAAAGATGGAAGCATTGCATGTTTCTACTGCCTAAAGAGGAAAATAAGTCAGTAGGGAAGAGGTGGCCTGGGATAGTTTAGATATTTGGGGGAGGGAGAAGAGAGGAGGTGGGGTGCCTGTGATGGGATTTGGCAGGAGAGGTGGTATGAGACTATATGAAAAGAATGTTCACAAGTTAGGTATGTGTATCTCAGGAACTGCCAGTGTTTGGTCATAATAAATAGGTCAGGGAAACCCTTTTCAAGCTTACTGAAATATCACAAGAAGACCTTAAATCTGTCAGCAAGTAGAAAAACAGATGGCAAGATATAGAATGGGAGATCTTTTGAAGGCTGAGAATATCTTCTGCTAAATTGGAAGAATCATTTAGAATATGGAGTTTTTTATAACCATGCTTCATTTTAATTCCAGGCTGAGTTCCTTTTTTAATTTTTTTGTCCCTATTCCCTTAATGCTAGTCTTGAAACTTTGGGGTCCTCTCTGTCTAGGAGAAAATGATTTCTTCAATCCAATGAAACAGGCATTTTATTAAACACCCACTGTGTGCAGTGTAAAGTAACTGCAGTTAATTTAATTTGGGGAATGAACCAAGGAATGGAGTTTGCATTTTTTTTCCTATTCAACAACATAATTGTAAGTTCAGTTTTTACTCGACAATTAGGAGATGACATATTGAACTAATGAATTATCCCAAAGTGCTGCCAGTATTTAATGATCTTATTTTCTGCATCATCTTGCCACATATTCTCCTCTTCACCGGAGACTCCAGTTAAAGAAGACAGAAGGTTGTCTCTACGATAATCCAGACAGATGCTCTTTTAATCATTAACATTGCTGAATTTTGGCAGCAAAGAACTAAGATGCCTTCAGACTGCTAAACTTTATGATTGCATGCAGAAGAGTTGGGGGAGGGGGCTTTAATTGCTTGTTCTTGTTAATGTTGAAAAGTGTGATCAAAACACTTGCTTATAACTACAGGAAACACACATTTTGAAATGAGAGTCCCATCTTCAGCAGTTTTGAAAGTGAATTTTATTCATGAGCTTCTCCACAAAGTCCTACTGGGCAGCTAGGCAGCGCAGTGGATAGAGTGCTGGGCCTGGAGCCAGGAAGAAGAGTCTTCTTGAGTTCAAATACGGCTACAGACACTAGCTGTGTGATTCTGGGCAAGTCACTTAAACCTGTTTACCTTAGTTTCCTCATCTGTAAAATGAGCTGGAGAAGGAAATGGCAAACCACTTCAGCATCTTTGCCAAGAAAATCCCAAATGGCTTGCAAAGACTCAGACGCAATTGAACAACCACGAAGTCCTGCTCCAGTGCCTCCCTCTAATATGAAGGTGAGCCAAGGTTCTCAGAACTATGCCAATTGAGCACAAGCCGAAGAAGGTTTTACCATCCTAGAAATGCTTTAAGGATGGTTCCAGCAATATACCCAATCTGCTTTCCAGGGATTAGCCTAGCTAAGTAGAAGATGGCTCATCACCACTAGGACGGGCATTTAATGATGAATGCTTTGGTCATGGCAATCCATGAAACAAAGAAAATTATTCAATGGCCTTCAGTCATATGCATACCTTTTATTTATAATGTCAGAGTGGTTAAAAAAGACAGAGGGTACCAATAATCCTACAGTTTTTAGGCTATCTACAAACTTTAATATGGCTGTCAGAACACTAAAAATTAGTTTCTTGTCCGATAACCAACCAGTAGACATACTACCAGAGGAACCCAACTCTAACAATTTTAACATTCTTTTTATAAGCAAAACAAAGAAGTTGCAGCTAATGGAAGGGTGACTCAGAGGCTCTCCTTAGAGAGGCAAACAAAGGAATTGGCAGAGTTTATTTTATCATGTGCCCAAAGGCAACAATAAACAGCATTTTATGGGACATTTGGTCATGTGGCATTGCCATACTCTTGAGAAGTATTCACAAAAAGGCCACCATGAATACTGTGATTTTTGCACTTGCTTTTGTTGCAGGGAATTAAGAGGTAGAGAAATTCTATGAAAAACCATGTAAGACCCCCCCCCACCCCCACCCCAAATTAAATCAACTTACTTTGATACTTGTTTACTGTAGTGCAAAGCTGGGAATAGAGAGACCAAAACTTGTAGACAAATTACTCAGAAAGGTCTCATGTCTACATGTCACGGATATTTTTGTAGCAAGCACCTTGGCCTCACCTTCCCAGAGCAGGGCTAGATACACTGTGGCCAGACGGTTCTAGAATGGTCCTGAGGAATGGGGGTGTCTCTTTGGCAAATGCTGTTATCCTGGTGCGGTACCCCCACTGTTAGCTGCTGCTGGAGATTAGCACTCAAGTTCCATTTAACCAGTTACCATCAATTAGCTTTTACAAAGAGATAGTCACTTTGAAGACACAGCAAGAACAGAAATAAAAACATTTCCCTTCGTCCCATTGGGGACATTCTCTTCCCTATACCATCGTAGTCTCTGGAAAAAATGGACTGAAACTGAATCCATAACATTGGTCCCATCAAGTTCACATTCAAATGCAGCATTACTGCTGGATGAATCCTTATCTCACCTACCGCTGGTCTGGGTCTCAAGGGTTGCTCTTTATTCTTCTGCACCTTAAAGCTGAACTGTCTACGTACAAACCCTCACATAGACTCCACTCCTGGAGCTCAGACAGCTCATTCTCCTGACCTCTTAAGCTCACTAGTCATCTACTCCACATAAATCAAATGAAAATACAGTCAGGGAGAGAACCTGTGTTCACAGGTAACCTATATGTCTTGGGTGGAGAAGACCTGGGGCCTCTCCCTTTATAACATTCTGTCTTATCAGAATGCTGCTAGACTAAAAGAAAACAAGTAAAGAGAGAGAATAAGGTTGAATACATCATGAATACACCACCACGATCATTGGTTAGCCTATCACAGTTACACAGTATTTGCACATGCTCCAAAATCCACATGGGATTGCATCAGAGAAACTCTGTTACAAAATAAGCTCCTTGGATAGTCCTTCCTTAAAGCATTCTTTTATTAAACGTAAATTTTTATTTAATAAAATTAAATACTTTTTATTTAATATTTACTTGAAATTTTATTTTATTTAATAAATGTCTATTAAACATAAAAATACCTACATGAGGTAGTGGGTAGAATGTTGGACCTGAACTCAGAAAGACTTGAGTTTGAATCCTGCCTCAAAAATTTACTAGCTGTGTGACCCTGAGCAAGTCAACAATTATTTATTAAGTGCTTACTACATGGTAGGTACTTTGCTAACTGCTGGGGATGAGAGCCAAAAGGCAGTTCCTGACCTGAGTTTACAACTTGTGTCCTCATCTGTAAAATAGGGGTAATAATAGCACCTAACTCATAGGTAATAACTTTTTATTACTTATTACTCATGGGTAATAACATACATAAAATTACCTTGTAAAACTTAAAGTTCTCTATAAATGTGAGCTATTACTATAATTAGTTACTAGCTGCCAGGTGCTATCCCAGGTGCTGAGCATACAAAGATAACAAAACCAGCACTACCCACAAGGAACTGTTATTTGAGGTGAGGGTTAAGAGGAATATAGGAGACAACATATACACTTACAGGTGAGGAGGGAGGATGTTCCAGATATGGGGTAAAACCAGCGAAAGGGGGCAGCTAGGTGTCACAGCGGATAGGTCACTGGGCTTGGAATCAGGAAGAGTCCTAGGAGTTCAAATCTGGCCTCAGACACTTTTAGCTGTGTGACCCTGGGCGAGTCACTTAACCTTGTTTGCCTCAGTTTCCTCATCTGTAAAATGAGCTAGAGAAGGAAATGGCAAACTACTCTAGTATCTTTCCCAAGAAAACCCCAAATGGGGTCATAAAGAGTCAGACACAACAGTGAGACAGACTGAACAACACAGCCAGTGAAGTGTCATACATAAGGCAAGGAGGAGTCTAGGCAGCAGAGTGTGGGAAGGGGACTAATGTTTAACAAGATTGGAAAGGTAGGTTCAAGCCAGATTGTAAAGGGCTTAAAAAGCAAAAAAATAAAATAGTTTATCTCTGATCCTAAAGGCAGTGGGGAGCCTTTGGCATCTTCTTTGTATGTAGTTCACATATGCCTATATATACACATGATTCTGTTGGAATGTAAGCACCTTCAGAGCAGGGACTACTTGACTTTTGTCTTTCTTTGTATTATCACCAAATAAGATTGTGTATGCCAAGCACATAAGAAGCACTTTATAAATGCTCATTGACTGATAGACTGTTGCCTTTGAGTAACGTTGGTGTCTCTCCTTTAGCCAGATAGATCAAGTATTGCTGTCTGAGGCACTTTCTAGACTCTTTTAATCTCCTTGTTAGGGCAATTTATTTATAACAGGAAAATTTCTTGGAAAGTATTATCTTTTTCTCTATTCTTTTTTAATTTGGCATGAATAATTTATTTAAATAAAAATTTAGATAAAAATATAGGTGTCTTAATTGAACACCATAAATTTTCCAAATTTTGGTCTTTAACAAATAAGTGGACTTACTATGCAGATAGTGATGTGAGGAGTCATTCCTAACTCAGCTAACTCCCCTACTCAATAAACTCCCAAGGCTCTGTTGGAGGGAAAGGAATTAGTAGCTGGGGGACTAGGAAAGATCTCATGTAGAGATCATGAAGGAAGTTAGCAATTCCAAGAAGAGAGGGTGAGAAAAGAGGATATTCCAGGTATTTGTGGTATTAATGTGATTAAAGATTTTCTTCCTGCCCCCCCATCCTTAATCCAATTGATAGGTCTCAGGTGGAGCTAGTTAAGGTAAGCTAGATTAGGGGAGGCTTGTTTGTAGGAAGGCCCACACCCTTTTGCTAATTAGGTCACAAGAGTTGTGATGCCTTTGGGCCCTAAAAAGGGTATATATACTCTGAGGGTAGCCCTGAAAAGGGTATATATATTCTGAGGGTAGCCTTAACCTCTCAGAACTGCAAGCCCTCAGAACTTTGGGAAGAGAGGATGAAGGCAAGCAGACAACTAGGATTTGTGAGTGAGTGTTTATGGGAAAGCACCAGCAGAGGGGAAGGTTACAGAATGGCTTGGCTCCCTGCTGTGATATTGTGTTTTAATTTCCTTGCTGTTATAATGAAGTGGACTAACTGGTTTGGGGATACAATTGCTGCCATGTCAAATTGGAGTTATTGGTTTGGGGATTTGATCCTCTGGTGTCTGAATAAATGTTTTGCTTCTTCTGTCTTCTATATGGAGGGTCTCTTATATTCTGCAATGCAGAACTATACAGGCATATTCATGGTCACTATCAATATCATGACATTTGCCTTATAGATATAGTACTGGAGATAGCTAATGGCATAGAGATGGCATTATGTGTAAGGAACCCAAAAAAATGGGCAAGTATGGCTATAGGAAGGGAGTACTAAGAAGCCTGGAAAGGTAGGAAGGAGCCAGGTTATGAAGAGCTTTCAATGCCAAACAGAGCAACTTATTTTTTATCCTAAAGATAATGGGGAGTCAGTAGAGTTTATTGGGTAGAGGTTGTGACATGGTTGGGTCTCTCCTTTAGGAAAATCACTTTGGCAGTGAGTGGAGGTTGGATTGTAGCGCTGAGAAACTTGAGGAAGGAGAGAACTCAATTAGTAAGCTATTTTAACAGTCCAGGTGAGAGGTGATAGGGGCCTGATAGGAGTGTCTTCAAGTGGAGATAAGTGATGTTGTGGAGGTAGAGAAGATAAGAGTCAGCAGGTGACTCAGAGGGTCAGAACTGAACTTTAGGAAAATCATTTTAGCACTTGCTTGAAGGATAGAATGGAGTTGGGGAGAGGCTTGAGATAAGATGATCAATTAGGAATCTATTGCAATAGTATAGGCCATATAGATGGGAAAAAGCTATTGGACTAGACTAAATATATACAGAAAAGGGGAATGAAGTATCCAAACTTTGAGAATGTTGAGTGATCTATTCTTGAGATATGTAAAAGGGGAAAAGCTACCACAGGTGTGGAAAAAAAAATCTCAGACTTTAGTATTATATTTATATCTCCTTTTTAAAGATGAAGAGAACATTAATAATTATTAACTCATCCATATGTTTGCATTGATACCTGCATAAATTATTCAGTGAAAAATATACACATAGGATAAAGGCAATGAGCTAGGTTTAGAATTGAACAATATAAGAGAGCAAGTTGAATAGTTTGGTAAAACGGCATAGTTCTTTTCATGACCATAAGCTTCTCCTTAAAACAAGGGTCCATCTTTTTTTAACACCATTGTTCTTCCAGTGATGTTATTTGGCTATAAATCATAGAACAGTACAACCTCTGAAAAATCGAAGGTAAGAGTCATCCAAAGAACAACAGAAGGCACATGGGGTGTGAGCCAGGGGTGACCCATTACAAACAAGGAATTATGAAGGAGAAGCATTGTAAAGAATGTCATCCAAGAAACATATAACCAAAAAAAGAAGATGGGCTGGTCACATAGATTGAGGGATAACTATGTTCATTGGTGAATATCTTGTGTGCTCCACTGGTAGCCTTGTGAGATCTCTAGATTTGAAGGAAGTGCTCCAATATATTGAGGGCACCACTTGTGGTGAGCCCATGGGAAGACCTGAATAAGAGTTGATCGGGTTGGATACGAATGTTGGGATCTGCATTATTGCAGGAAATATGTACATTGAGATCATGGATTCATCAAAGTAATTTTCCTTTTCTTCTGAAAATTTGCTCAAATACAGATAGTATAATCATAGATTTAGAGTTTATAGGGACCTTTACAAAGAATCAGGGCCAATACTATCATTTTAGAAATGGATAAATGGAGACACTGAGAGGTTAAGGATCATACATCTAGTAAGTATCTGAAGCAGCCCATGATTTCATCTTTAGGACATCAGTCTTAATGTCTCAGAGTGTTCAGTGGATCTCAAAATCATTGTCAACATTAAGTGTCCTGCTTCTCTTTTTACTCCAACTTTTGCACTTTGTACTTTAAATGAATCAGAATCCTGGCAGTGAGCAAGTAGAATTATTGTACATTGATATCCTAGCTAATCAAAACTAAAAATTCATCTGTTTCTTTTTTCCTCAATGCCCCATGGGATTGTAAGAGATTTTATGTTTCCTTTTTTATAATCATATTTCATTTTACTTCTGAAAAAAGTTTCCTTTTTTTAAAATGCCCTTAGTATCATTTTACTTTCAAAACAAGTTTCATTTTTTAATGCATCATTTTCCCATTAACTTAGGCTTGTTAACTTGGGATTCATCTTTGACGTCTCTCAATTTCACTTCTGTATATCCAATCAGTCACTAAGTCCTCTTTTAGCTCTCTAGAATTAAGTGTTATGGCCAGCAGTTATTCAGCTTGTGTGGCCCACCCCAGAGCCCTGTCCATCAATTTTCTGGTACTCTATAAGTCAGTTCTTCCTATCCACACACACCCTCTCCAAAGGCAAGACCTACACCAGGAGAAAAGAGTTTTCTTTCTCACTGTAACATTGATATTGCCCCTACTTAAATTCATTTTAAGATTTCTTTTCTCTTCTACTTAGTAGCATAGATTTTGAATTTATTTCATAAGATTTGAGTTTTAATGTACTTCTTTGTGCTTTGTTGGTTTGCATCAGTGTATTTCCTTAACAAATAAAAAATGTGTTTTTTTTTAAGTCTACCACTTAAGAAATTGTGCTAAATATGGTAGTATGAATAACTAAGAAGAAATCTTTTTTTAAAACTATCTCCTTTACTAAATGAAAACCTGAGGCCGTCATATATCTCTCTATCTGCTATTTATGTTTTATGGACTCTAGCTTTCTCATGTAACAGTCCACCTACCTAATAAACAGAGATTTAAAGGTCTCCCTTGACGATCTTCCATAGTCTGTTGCTTTCTGAAATGAGTCATCCATCTTCAGATTCTTAGTTTATGTAGGTGGCATTTTAAAAGATTAAACAGTAGGGAAAAAATAAGCTATGCGGAATTTTGGTATGTGAGTGCAATGGCACATAACTTGCTGTAAGAAATTATGAATATGAAAAATTCAGGGAAATTTGGGAAGATATGTATGAATTGATACAGAACAAGATTAACAGAACCAGAAGAATAATTTACACAGTGACCACAATAATGTGAAACAAAATGATATTGAAAAACTCCAGGATTCTACTGTAGCAATCAATATTAATATTAACCTCTAACGTTTATATAGTGCTTACTATGTTCCAGGCACTGTATTAAGTGCTTTACAATTACGATCTCATTGATCCTTACAACAACCCTGAGCTGTGGGTGCTATTATTATCATCCCTGACTTATAGATAAGGAAACAGTTTACAAACGAGGCAGATGGAGGTCAGGTGACTTACTCAGAGTCACACAGCTAAGTAAGTGTCTGAAGCTAGATTTGAACTCTTGGCTCCAAGCCCAGCGTTCTCTGTACAGCACCACTTAGTTGCCCCTACGATCATGACTTCAAAATACTGATAATGATATGCATCTCTTGCCTTTCAGCAGAGAAGAGTGAATTAGTGGTATAGAATGAGGCATACATTTCAGACATGGGAAAAATTTTAATTTGTTTTGCTTGATTGTACTTTTTTGTTACAAAGGAGGGCTCTGGGGATAGAGAACAGTTGATGGGAAGGGGCAGTGATGTAAAAAATAATAAAGAACATTAATAAACTATTAAGTAAAGAAAAAAAAAAGAAAATCTAGTGTAGAGCCCAGAGTACTACACTGTTCAAATTAAGTCCTAGGTACTGGTCATCTGTACCACTCACTTTTTCCAGCTGTTGCAGCTTGCTGGGGTTCATCTCTTGGGAAGCTTGACTTCTACTTAAGAAATTATGCTTTTTGTTCTCATGCTCTTTAGGCTCATTAACAACCCCCCTACCCTGGGGCAATGTGAATTATAATAAAAGTTATAGTTCTTGTCTGTTTTTCTCCCAAAAGGGGCAGGAGGAAATAACAAAATTACCCAAGGTACAAACATGAGTCAGGTATAGAACAGGAAATTTATTCCTACATGAAAAGCAATGATAACCTTTAAAAAAGAATCATGGTGTACATACAATTACAGAATTACTAGAATAGAATTCAGTAACTTATAACTGCAGTTATAGTCTGTTGGGAAACTATTGGATAAGCCTCATTGGGATATAAAACAGCTTTTGCAAGGCATTAATTAGCCACTTACATTTCATCTCCACCAGGCATTGGTCTCATCAATTCCCAGTACAGGTCTGCAGGCAAAATAGACCATATTTGACATCCCTTCTGGTGATGTCCACTCTCTGTTGCAGACACTTCCCTTTTTGTGAGCCTGCTCCTGCAGCCCCAACTGCTCTGTTAACTTCTACCATCACTTGTAGACAACCAGATTTTTCAAAACTCACAAGGTCACCTAAAGAAAGCAAAAAAGAAGCAAAGGCATTTAGGGGCCCAGTGGTATGAGGCCATTTTATTGAGTCTCTACCCCACATACGGAGGTGGTTATGGATTACTCTTATATTGGGTCAGACCTACTGTAATCACATCTTGTCACCCAGAAAGTTGTAGCCAAGAAAACACCAGTGGGAAACTATCTTCTTTTAAATGGTCCCTTGAGTCTTTCAGTTCTTCTGCCTCAATAACCAATTAGGGTGCCTTCAGAGATGAGTTATATTTGACTGGAAGCTGGCCACTGAAGTTCCTTCATGGTCAACAGAAAGCAAGTAAATGATATCTGTACATGCTCTGGATAATCTATGTTAAAAATAAAAGCAAGGTACCATGGAGACTGCTGTTACAAACAATATAGACTACTTACCAATGGATCAGAATCTTGAATGAAATGTGAAATTTTAAACTATTTCTTTATTTAACATATTCCTTATCATTCTCTTTCTACTTCTGTTTTCTCCCCTTCAGTATAAGAGAACTATTTACTAATTATTTATTTTTTTTCATAACAAAATTTTTTTAAAACTCAATTTTGTTTTCAGATCCTCATTCTCTTCTACCCTCTCTACTTTCCCCACCTCCCACAGTGAGAAAAGCAGAATTTCTGTTATAAACATGTACATAGCATTAAGTAAAACAAATTTTTACATTGGCTATGTCCACAAAAAAGGCTCAGTTTGCACTTTTGAGTCCATCACTTCTGAAGAGGTAGGTAGCATGTTTCATCACGAATCCTCTGGAATTATGGCTGGTCAATGTATTGATCAGAGTTCTTAAGTCTTTCAACGTGGCTTGTCTTAACAATTATGTTGTTTAATCTATAAATTGTTCTGCTGGTTATTTTTGCTTCACTTTGCATCAGTTCATATAAGTCTTCCCAGGTTTTTTTTTTTTAAAACCATCCTGCTCATCATTTTTTATAGCACATTTTTATAGCACATAGTGTTCCATTACATTCATATACCATAACTTGTTCAGTCATTCTCCAATTGATGGATACTCCTTCAGATTCCAATTCTTTGCCACCACAAAAAGAGCTGCAATGAATATTACTCATTATTTATTCCTGAAAATTTTTAATGCCTGGCAAAGTTAGCCATTGAAAAAGTATTATGTGCTTATTAAAGATATATTACAGTTATGAAACTCAGCATTATTAAAACATGTAAAGTTGACAAATCTTTGTAGATTTAAAAAATGCATTATTTTCTTCAGTATTTTTTGAAAGTAGCAATGCTGAAGTCATCAAAGTCCTTTTAAATCTTCCCTGAACTTTTGACCATGATTCAAAGTGCAGCACTCCTACTCTTCCAGGCAGTGTACTTTTTCTGTACTTCTTCCCTGAACAATAAATGCCTACTTTTATCTTGAACTAGAAAAATCTAAACCCAAAGTGAGAGAACTAATATAGTTGATCAAATTGTGGAGATACTAGAATCATATAGCAAAAACAGTCACATAAAAAGTAGAGAGAATAAGGCAGGGACCAGCAACTTAGAGTATATGGGCCAGAGGTAGCACAAGGGCCAATTTTTAGAAGCGTGTGTGAACACCATCCTCTTCTCCCCACAACTTGTGGAAGAAAGTCTGCCTATCAGATGCTCCCTCTTTCTCAAAAGCCATCATGCTTCATCAACACTCCTTTATAAGGAAAGAGTAATTATGCAGTAGGGGCAGCGAGGTGGCACACTGGATAGAGCACCAGGCCTGGAGTCAGGAGGATCTGAGTTCAAATACAGCCTCAGACACTTACTAGCTGTGTGACCCTGAGCAAGTCACTTAACCCTGTTTGCCTCAGTTTCCTCATCTATAAAATGAGCTGGAGAAAAGAAATGTAAATCACTCCAGTATCTTTGCCAAGAAAACCCCAGATGAGGTCACAAAGATTGGGGCATGACTGAAACAACTAAACAACAAATCATTCAGTAAACTTAAACCCTTAATTCCCTTAGAATGCTAAAAGAACAGCAGACAAAACCTTAACAAACCACCTTTGAAAGGCAACTATTATAACAGGATATGAAAATACCAAGAAATAGAAAGCTGATCTCCAGATAATGTTAAACAAAGTACCAAAATCTGGTCATTGATTCTAGTCTTCCTATTAGAAACCAGAGTGGAAAAAAAAAAACTTCTGATGGAGCTATTCAAAACATAAGAAAAGCAAATAGGATTGAAAAATGGGTTATTAGTATTATTATTCGGTGATCAGAAAAAAATTTAATCAACATGTAACATTTAAAAATCTGTTATAAGGCAAAGAATAAGCAGATGATAAAATCTTATCTTTTTGGAGAAATTGGGAATGCTGTATCTTTCATTTTCTAATGATTTATTTTTAATTTTTAAATTTTATAACTGCTAAAGAGTGTTATTACATTGGCTTTCCCCTAAACAAATCTGTCTTTGCCAATCCTTCTCTTTCCTTATCCAACCAAAGAATCTAAGGAATATAGTGAGAGATGATAACCTGAGATGTTTAGTCAATATAAAAGGGAAAAATCATTTCCACAGAGCTAAAGGAAGAAGGAAAGTTATGAAAGAAAATATTGAGTTTTTTTTAAAAGATTCTAATGACTTTGATGTTATTCATTATCAAAAGGCAAGATACATTCCAGAGATTCCTGGTCCAAAATGATGTTGCAGGAAATTCTGCAGATGTGCTTCAAAAAGATAAACTCGCAAATGAGAATTGAAGTAAAATACCTGTTCCCACCAATTGTGGTTAATTGTTTCTATGAAAAATGACAATGCAAAATGTCATAATTATCATAGTTAGGAAAGAGTAGAGTCATAGAATTAGAGATCATCTCATCTAAAACCTCGTTTTGAAGAGAGGAAATTGGGACCCTGAGAAATAAAATGTCTTCCCATGGATCACAAAGAAAATAAGTGTCAGGTTGGGATTCAAATCTGTCTTCTGGCTTCTAAATCTGGTTCTATTCTCACTATTCCATATGTAAAGGATTGATCAGAGTTTTATGAGCCAGTTAATGAGGTCATAGGGAAGTACATTTCCTTGGGGAGGGAAGAGATATGCTCTTTGCACTGGGTTAAAAGGACATCCTGGAATACTTAGCTATACATTCATACCTTGACAAAGGTGAATGGAAAAAGTCTCAGGAATTGGGGATGAGTTAGTTGGTTCAGACTGTTTTTGGTTAGAGACACCCTCTTTGGACTGGGTCTAGAACAGCTCGTCTTAATTGCAAAGTTGCCCCTTTTCCAGATAGGTCTTTGAGAGAGAGCACAGTACAGTCCAGAAAGCAGCAGATTCTAAGCATGGACCTGAGAGTGGACAGGGAAGACTGCATGTGAACAGTCTTGCTCTCCTGAAGCAAGAGACAAAGCCTTTCAACCACATCCTTACCTTTTCCCCCTTCCCAGGAAGATGGAGCCACATGTCCAACCTCTTGGATAGAGAAAGGGTATTCCTGTTGAGCTATTTTTGTTTATTGGCTTTATAAGTGTAGTTTGTTCTCTGGCCTCACTTTTCCAGAACTGGGCCAGCTACATCTCCCCTCTAAGGGATTCTAGGGGTACTCTTGAAGGGTTGGGGTATGTCATCTCTAATTCTGTATGCTTAAGTACCCATTCAACTGTTGTTCCATCTGCTGTTACCTGTCAGTGACTGGTACCTCAGTTCCATTTAACCAACTAACATCAATTAGCTTTTACAAAGGCTTCAAAAATATAGAAAGAACAGGAGTACAAATATTTTCCCCCTTGGGGGTACACTGTCTCCTATACTATTTTGGTCTCTGTAGAGAGTAGGCTCAGACTTAATGCAGTTTCTACATGTATTTTCCCACTAAGATTATGTCCAAGTGCAGCATTGAGGCTGGAAGAACCCTTGTCTAGGCTACTTCTGGGCTGAATCCCAAAGGTGGCTCCTTGTTCTCAGGGACCTCGATACTGGACTGAGTATGAAACCTGTCATGGGCTCAAATCTCAGAACACCCAGTAGCTCACTCTCTTGATCTTTCAAAACTCACAAGGTCATAGCCTCATCCAGAGTGAGAGAACACATATTTAGACAAAGGAGGAAGGCTTGTATTCACAGGCTATATGTGGACCACAGATGAAAAGGGCCTAAGACCACCCCCCCCTTCTATCATTATCTATCTCTCTTCTTTCACCAGAATGCCACCAGGCAGGAAGAAGCCAAACTAAAAGAAGGAAGAAATTCGAGTCTAGCAGTACCCTTTGATTGTACTCTCGGTTCCACCTGGGCAGCCAATCAAAGTGACTGCTATTCACCCTATGGTTAGCACGTGGGAATACATCACAAAATGTCTGTGCACAATCCAAGGTCTATATGGAGCTCTCATCAGCTGATGCCCTATGTGGCATCACATAGATTGAGAGTTGCAAGGGACCTGAGAGGTCATCTAGTCTAATTTTGTAGAAGTGGTAGCCTAGAGAGAGTATGTGAATTGCCCAAGGTCACATAGATAGTAATGGAATATCACATCTGTGGCCTTATCTTTGTCTCTTTTCATTGACTTTCATGAGCTTCAAATAAGCCTAAAACTAACGTGGATTGTTTACAGATGAGGAAACTGAGGCAAACTGGGTTAACTGCCTTGCCCAGGGTTATACAGCTAGTAAATGTCTGAGGCTGGATTTGAACTCAAGTGTTCCTGACTCTAGGCCCTGCTAACTATGGTGTAACCTACTTGCCCTTAATACCATTACATGATCCTATTTAAAACACAGTATTTCGGAGCTTGGTGCTTAATTACATCATTCTATGTCTGATCTCAGTGTATGTGGCCTCATCTTGTCCCTTTTGGTTCACCCCATATATAGTTCTGAGGGTGTAGATCTCTTAATTCTATAGTTCTAAACGACTCTATTAGTTATCATAGAAAACAAAATCATGCTTAAAATGTCTTCAGATATTAAATAGTGACATTTGGCATGTTCTGCTTTTTTTTAAGATGTTTATATCTTAAAGGAACATTATTGTCTGTATCCAATCTGTTCCCAAGGCTTGTTGATTTCTCTTTTGCAGCATCTCTCCTATACACGTCCCCCTTTTCTCCTTTGACACTGCCATCATTCTAGTGTAGACCCTCATTACTTTACACCTGGACTATTGCAATAATCGGCTTGGCGGGGGGTGAGGTGTCTGCTTGCCTAGTCTCTCCCCACTCCAGTCCGTCTTCCATTTAGCCACTAAAGTGATTTTCCTAAAGTGCAGGTCTGATCATGTCAGTCCCCTACTCAATAAACTCCAGTGGCTCCCTACTGCCTCTGGGAGCAAATACAAAATGCTTTGTCATTCGAAGCCATTCACAACCTAGCCCCCTCCTACCTTTCCAGTCTTGTAACATTTATTCTTTGATCCAATGACTGGGGATCCTTTTGACTGTTCCGCTAACAAGACATACTTTCTCTCTCAATCCTGGGCACTCTCTCTGACTATTCTCCATGCTCTTCCTCTTCCACTCTAACTACGGACCTCTGAGGCTTCTTTTAAGTCCCAACCAAAATCCCACCTTCTCCAGGAAGCCATTCCCAACCCCTCTTAATTCTAGTGCCTTCCCTCTATTGGTTCTTTCCTATTTATCCTATATAGAGCTTGCTTTATACATGTATTTGTTTGTATGTTTTCTCCTCCATTAGATTGTAAGCTCCCTTAATGCAGGGACTGTCTTTTGCCTCTTTTGTGTATCCCTACTGTTTAGCACAATGCCTGGCACATAGTAGGCATTTTATCAGTACTTCTTGATTAATTGATTTGGGGTTAAAGGACTCGTGTTCAAATTCTGCCTCTCTTATTTACTATCCATATGAACTAGGCAACTCACTTAACTCTTCTTAACTAGATAACCCTTGTGGTTCCTTCCAGCCCCAAAATCTATAAACTTAACCATATTTTAAATAGTTTTGGTGAAAAAGATGTAATTGTTTGCTACCAATACTTCACTTTCTCTTTAAAATGTCATTTTGTTGGCATGGATACAGAGTGCAATCTGCCTATGTCTAATCAAATTATAATCATAAACTGCTATGGCTGAAAAATATATCACGGCCGCAAATTATCTGGTGATGCCCCCCTTCAAAGTTAGTGAGATTGCTCCTCAAATGATAGACACGCAGTGTGTCATAGGTCCTTACTCAAAGCCTCTGGTTCATTAGGAGCTGTCAAAAATGTACGGTCCTTTGGCACTGTCTTCTAGGATCCAGGATGACTACCATGTCAGAATAAAGCATCAGTGTAGGACTTTAATGTTATCAATCTAAGTGGTATAAATCAGAGCAGCATCAGATGGGAAGGCTTACCTGGTAAGTTGCTTTATAACTGCTTTTACTTTTTACTCAAGTAAAACATAAAAGGGGATTAGAATTTTTTTTAATTCATCACATTTTCACCTGCAAAATTTGAGGGTTTCAATTTTTTTTTTACTGTTTTGTTTGTAAATTCCTTTTGTAATTTTGCCAAAACTTTTATTTTTTAAAAAATTTGGTAGCACACACTGTGAATCAGGATCACTAAAAGTAAAAATATGTTGGAAATAACTATTGTGATATTTGCATTTCTTCTGTATTTGGAATTTGGTAGTTAGGTGTGTGGATGTTCATTTCACCATCAAAGCTCTGATCATAGGATTGCATATTTTGGAATAGAAGAGGCATAAGATGAGTAGACTGATGCTCAAAGAATTCAATTATTTGTCCAAGGTAATACACATAACTAGCCAATGTACCTGCTTGTTATGAGCATGTACAACATGCTCAGCTCATTCTAAGAGCTAGGCTTATCTCCCAGTCTTTGTCATATACAGGTAATAAACAAAGTCATGATTGAAACCACATTTTCTTATTCCAAATCCAGAATTTTGTCCATTACACCGTGTTGCTTCTCAAGTTATTAGCACCTTTGATTCTTCAAATTTCCCCATTTTACCCAGTTATCTATAATGGATCATAGCTTTAGAGCTGGGAGAGACTTTAAAGGTCATTTAGTCCAACTCCCTTATTTTATAGAAGAGAAAATAAATACCCAGAGTGACTTTCCCAAAGTTATATGTTAGTAATTAAAAAACAACTACTACAGTTATCCCTTCCACATCGTGACTTTCCCCATTTGCGATTTCAATTTATCATGATTTCAATATATCATGGGTTGGCATAAGAAAATAAATGGGAATTATTTGAGAGTTTTGCAGAAGCCAAAGATGACACGTGAAATAGCAGACACAGAAAAAGTTTAGAAACTCAGAAATGCATAAAATATATATATTTTATATATATGATATATAATATCAACCCAAACTTTACAATAAGGTACTATAAACACCCAATAAAAGAAAAAATTCAGACTTCTCTAGTACGAAGAGAGGGCCAAAAAATTTTACAGATTTTCCAGATTACAGGGGGTGCCATGTCCCTAACCCTGGTGATATGGAAGGGATAACTGCATGGCCAAGAAAAACAAGAGTGTAATATAATACTAATTACATAGTCTTCCAAGACAGAATGATATCAACTATGCACCTTACAGTATTGGGTATGGGACCACTAGTGAGTCAACTGTATAGTCACATAATTCTCCCACTGAATGCCGAAACAAATGTTTGTAGTGTGTTGTGCTTGTATTGCAGCCAATTAAGCAGTGGTGCTCAGAGGAGCAAGGGGTGACTTCAGGAGAGACAGAATAGACTCAGGCCAGGGTAGCTGAGGACTCATGTGAGCTCGATGAGATTGATGTTTTGTAGGAAGCGTGCTATTCACATTTTTCCTTTGGGGTCACTGAGGACCTCTTACAGAACACAGTCTGACCAATTGTGTGTCATGGAGGGTAATGGGGTGGTAGCTGTCCTTCTCAAAACTCAAATCCACATATGTGCATATGATGCCTTTTCCACTGATTCAGCAAATGTGTATTAAGTATGTACTATGAACAAGGCACTTGCAGAAGGTTCTGTAAATTTTCACAGAGAAAAGGCTATGAAAACATTATCAGTCATCAGTATCAGAATGATCATGACATACTTACACAGTATTTGCTATATTTAGGGAACTATATCTTGTGGTGAAACATACCAAAAATGCTCAAGATTACTTCCAAGTAAGGCTTCTTTTACCCCAGAATTTTAAAAAATCATGAAATAGGTGTTTATTAAATCTCGTAATCCTATAAAGTGAACTATGCCATGATATATAATTATTCGTTCTCTATAATATATAGTATATACTAGTAAATGCCTGCATGAGAAGAGTTGGGGGAGTTTGACTAGATGATCTAAGATCTTTTCCAACTTTAGTATTCTTTCATTCTATATTGGTACATATGTGTCCATTCAATGAATTATTCATACTTTGGAACAGTAGACTGTACTATGGTGAGTCAATGCTTTGATTTCCTCTCTCAGAGCCAGGCAAACGACATCTGCCCTTCAGGGATCCTTGAGGGATTGGGGTTTCTCCTCTTCAACATCCTTACCTCAGGCCCCTACTAGTTATGTTTCCCATACTGTCAGGTGCCAGTTGCTAGATCCCAGTTCCATTTAACCACTTAACACCAATTAGCTTTTCCAAAAGGATATTTACTTTGAAGATATAGTAAGGACAAAGCACAAACATTTCCTACAATACCTTGGGGACATTTGCACCTCTATGCTACCTAGATCTCTGGGGAGAGCAGGCTCGCTATTACTACAGTTCCTATACAACATCGATCTCGTCAAGTTCACATGAGTCATCAGCTACCTTTGCCTGGGTCCGAACCACCATTCATGAGATTACCCCACCCCTTGCTCCTCTGAGCACCAAGGTTCAGTTGATCGCAATACCCAGCCTGTAGTCCAAATCTGAATTCCTGTGACTCACTCTCCTAATCTACAGATTAATCTTCACTTAAAACTGAAAAGAACAAATGCATAGATCAAGGGGGAGTTTCAAAGCCAAATGGCTTAGCTCGTCTTGGCCATGGTTTCTGGAAGTCTGGTTTGGAGGGTGCAGTAGTAGCATCAGCTACATGGCAGGAAGATAGCTTGGAAGAAGCATTGTTTTGGGGTCAGGTAAATAGTGTTCCAACTGTACACAGAGTGCAGTTTTAGGCTTTAATATCTTAAAACTGGACTAAACCTTTTGGGACGCTTTTCATAGTGAGCTCTCAGAGTTTGTGCTCACCAATCAAGAGAGCTCACCTAATTTTGAGAGGAGCTAGGGGTTTGGAGAGGTAGAGATGAAAAGGGACAGCATTCTAGACTTGAGGAACAGCTTAATCAGAGGGTTTGAAGAGGTAGAGATGAAAAGGGACAGCATTCTAGACTTGAGGAACAGCCTATTCAGAGGCGGTAAATGGAACAGTATCACCTAAAGGGCAAGTAGTCCAGTCTAGTCACAAAGTAGAACAGGTGAAGAAGACTGTATAATTTATAATATGTGTGTATACATATATATGTATGTGTGTGTATACATTATATATATTTGCCTGGAAAGATAGATAGGAGTCAAAATTAATCAGTTTTTCTATTATGTTCTAATCTTTTTCTGAATTGCAGATAAAGACATCGAACATCAAACAATGTCCTGAGAATTATAGGAAGCTGAAGCTATGATGCAGAATGTTTACATGTAAATAAAGGAAAATAAAGATATTTGTTTCTTCTTAAATAAGGCAGCTAGATGGCACTTTTGATAGAGCACTGGGCCTGGAACCAGGAATATCTGAGTTCAAATCTAGCCTCAGATATTTATTAGCTGGATGACCCTGTATCAGTTTCCTCAACTATAAAATGAGAATAATTATTATAGCATCTACTTGACAGGATTGTCGTGAGGATTAAATGAGAGGATATTTGTAAAGCGCTGTGTCTGATACATAGTAGGTACTATAAAAATTCTGATTCCTTTCCCCTCCCTAAAAAGAAGCATAAAAACAACTTGAAATCTAAAAATTAAATTTGTTCTGCTGCAGGTTGTTAATGTTGAATAGCAAGATTCTTGCATGTAGAACAGTGAACAGAGGAGACACGACTATTGGACACTTGTAGCATTATTGATTGTTTCTCTAAGTATTGCTTCTTCAACATGAAATTATTTTAACAAAAGGGGTTGTTGGGAGAAACATTTTTTCTTTGATTATTCTGTGGTTATTTTCTGCTTTTCCTGTCATTGTTCACTAGTTATTTGATGAACTAAATAGTAACATTGGCATGGAGATCTCACTTCTTCATGTAAGCTTGTAGGAGGATTCAACTAGCTACAATTTGTGGGACAATTAGGTGCTGAAATCTCATGGTTTCTAATCATAATTTGGTTAAAAAATAATATTATACTCATTTAGAGACTATAATTTAGAATAATTTGAACATGGTACATGTAATTTTTTTTTGGACCAGATGTATTATTTTATCCATATAGGATACTCTTGGTGAAAAAATTCCCTCCAATAGTGCTTAACATCTCATCAGCAGCTTACAATGTTAGAGTTACCTGGGTAGGGGAGGATGGGGGGAACACAGAATGATAAGAAACTTGCCCGGGGCCACATAATCAATATGCATCAATGGCTAGACTGAAGCACAAATATACCTTCCAAGGCCCACTCTCTTCCACTGTACCGTAGCTGCTTTTCAGGCGATATTTGCTGAGTAAAAATGTGAGAAATAGGTGATAGGATTCAGGATTTATATTGGATGTGTAGGTTTATCATGAAATGGTAATTTCATTTTTTATGATAATTTCATTGTCATGGAATAGTAATTTCATTTTACTTAGGCTGCATTTATATGTTAATAACACGTACAATATTTAGTAATATCTCTTTGGGACGAATTATGTAATTTGTACTTTTCAAGAACTTTAAGACGGGGTTCTTCCCCTTCTTGTTTTAATGAATATGTTTTTACTATATATGCATATCTTGAAAAGAGGTATGAAATGTTCTCATATAGCAAAATGTTCCAGTATTTTCTGGTTCCAACAGAGGTGTGCATGTGAGAACTGTTTTCACTTGGTGTTGCCTCAGCACTTCAGACTAATTTGTTCAATTCCTAGGTGTGTATGCTGTTAGATTTGGCTTAGACAGTGAATGAAAGAAAATTTATTTTTAAGAAATTTCATTCAGACCAATATAAGTATAAAGATGTATATGAGAGGTATAAAGCATTGTACAAATAGAAGTTGTTACAAAAGAAGCCTTGATAATACTGGGAGATTATGCCAAGTTCAAACCCTGATTGCTACTTATGGCTGGATTATCCATAGTATTATCTGGTAAACACGACTTATAATTACCTCTTAGTTGCCAATTATAATTGTGACACTGTTATAGTATATACTAAGTCTTGCACTTATTTGTCACTTTCAGTGGCTCAGATCCTAGTGATATATTATTTCATTTCAGTTCCTATGGCAATAAACAAATTCCATTTTGTTCAAGAAAAAAATAATTTTTGATTGACTATATTTGTATTATCTGATCTCAAAAAAATGCCAGCTACTACTATAGTTTTTATCTAGTTTAAGACCAAAATAAAAGGTTGTAGCTGCTGCAGATACTCCAATCCCAGTAAATATTTTGCTGGAGTTAATAGACATTATTTGATCAATCTACTGCACATGAAATTAAATTGAAAAGAAACCACACAAATTAAAAAAAACCCATGATGTACTCTCACTGTTTAGGACTGCTCATGTTTTATAGTAAGGTATGTGATAAGGAAAAGACTAAGATGGGAAAAGAAACCTTGTCATAAGGTTACTCGGGGTATGGCTCAGCCTATATTCATTTTTATAAAAGGTAGATGGGGGGGTGGAATTTAGAGGTGTTGAGGCATGTACAAAACAGTCGAGAGATTTTTGGCTGAAATCCAGAGCATCCCCAAAACCTTAAATGACACTAAGTGTTTGGGGATGTCCTTGAGAGCCTGGGTATTCAGTCTATGTTCTGTTGAAGCTTGAAGCCAGAAGCAGCATATTATACAGTCCAACGCAGAGTTATCAGAAATCCTTGGCTTTTTCAGACTCCATCCAGATAACTTCAGGTACAAATGAACTATATATAGATAGACATCAAAAGCAAGCTGTATCCTTTGAAAATAGAGGCTGTTTTTAAAAATTTTTTTAAACAAGAAGCAGTATGGCCCAGTGTCAACCTCAAATAGAAACCAGGGTCATTAATCCATACATAAGGACCCTCTGTGCTGCATAGGACTTAGTTTTGAAATGTAATGTTATCTGTTTTATTGCATTTTTATTTATTTTTCAGCCTGTAATGTTTTATGCTTCTGGCTAGTGGTTATAGAGAAGATGACCTTAGAGACAACAAGAACCAGATTCCAGTCCTGCTTCTGACATGTATACTAGCTATGTGCCCATGGACAACTACTTGAACCTCTTAGGGTCCCTCATGGGCTCTCTCAGTAAGGATGTCGTTGTTGGTGGTGGGGGTGGTCCTTTGCTTTGAAAGAGACACAGAGGAATAGAAGATCTGTCTACATCAGTGGGGGAGCTTCCACACCAGGGGTTTCCCATCCTGATAAAAATCTCAAGTTAGAAACAGAAGTAATTTTTAGATAGTACAGCAAATTGCTTTTCTTTCTAGTTTCTATTTCCAAACATTTGCAAGGATGCAAATCAAGATAATTTGCTGAACTAGAGAAAAGATGGGGAAAGTGAGGAAAGAAATAAGAGCCACATCTGTTTAGACCAAGTAGCTACCAATTTTTGTTCATGGTTTAGTGGTGGGATGGGTGGAAATTTCAGACTTAATTGTGGGGATATGAGATTTACAGATTTACTCAACTTCAAATTATAGATGTAATTAAAATCATAATGTGCTGCAGATCACTGTGGAAAAGAAGATACAGTGAAAGAAAATAAATATGTAGTGGTTTGGAGGTTTTTCCCCTTTATTAGGTTTCTGCATTTTTATGAGTATATTTAAGGTTCCTACAAATGCTTCAGTGTTGCTCTTTTATAATAGGCATCATTTAAGTATCATTCATTTAGTTGAACACACCAGATATGCAGCTTTTTCCCAAAGCAGTCATTTCTTGCCTCTAGGTAGATAGGCCAGCCTTTTTGGAGAACATGGAGGGAGATTTTTTTCTCCCATTCTCATAACTGTCATATTTGTTGGTTCATGAATCCAAATATAAATTTAGCATACAGAGAGACACACTGATGTTAAACTCCTCATATTATAGTGAACTTTTCAGCAGCTTACCATGGTCAGTTGGGCCCATTAAGTATTCATCTGCCTTGGTTCTAGGAAGTAGCCTAGCAGGGTAGAAAGAGTAGTGGATTTTAATCAGAATCCTAGCCTGGCTCCATATCCTAGCTCTGCCCCGGAACAAGTCACCTTCCCTGCCTCCCTGGGCCTTATTTTGCTCTTCCATAAAGTAAGGACTCGATTTCTCACGTGCCTTCTGACTCTAAATCTGTACTCCTGTGAAAATCCTATGCGCCCATGGGATTTCCTGTGGAAACTTCGGACTGTGACACTGCATCCTTCTAGAAAGTCATAAGTGCTTTATTAATCATGTTAGGCCTTATCATCTGCCCTGCCACAGTACTCTCTAGACCCCTAAGCAGTGCCTCTGCCCTGGACCTTTCCAGCTGCCCTGCATCTGGCCCTCTGATATGTATTGTCTTCCCCAATTAGAATGTGAGCCCCTGGAGAGCAGAGACTTTTTTGTTCTCTTAATTAATCATGTGAGTGGAAAAGAGTAGCGCAGAACAGTATCAGATAATGAACAATCCCTACATCATTTATATTTGTTTTTAATACATTTTAGAGACACTTAATAGATACACACTATCACGTCCTGACAAAGCAATGTCTTTTTTTCCAGATAGAAATTACATTTTAATCTGGTTCAGGTGGCACTTAGAAGTGTTGTGGGCCTCATGCGACCCATGGGTCACATGTTTGACACCTTAGCTATGGTGCTCTCATTTCGTTTATAAGGTCTTTTTTATTGTCTAAAAGAAACAATTCTTCTTTAATTTCTTTCAGGAATTCTTCTGCCCAAGTTGATTTTCTTTCAAGCATGTCTTGCAAATGTTCGGAGATAATTCTCTTCCTCCATGTTCATATCTTGGATGTCAGGTCACCATAACAGTTCATGGTGATATTCTTTTTTGTTTGTCTCCTTATTCATTTTTTCAGTCTTCTGCAATTCAAACTCTAGTACTTTGCATTAGAACCAGGCTCTGTACTTCTGGAGTGAATGTCTGGGCCATCCTTGGCCCTATTCTGTATTCTCTTGGGGACCTGTAAGTTTTAGTGTGCCTACAGTGGTCTGATCCAGGATGAGGTAGGATTTCTGCTCTCTTGGTCTGACATTTTACAAGTTCCTGCCTGGGGCTTGGACTTCAGCAATGCAACTCTGGGCTTGCCCTCCTGTTGGGTGCTCTAGTAGGCTTCTGGCCCAGTCACCATCAGCTAACTGGAAGTTTCTGCAGGTTCACAGCAGGCCACCCCTTGGTCTGAGTTCCCTGCCCTGATTTTTCCACTGTAGGCTCCAGAATGGGTTTGGGGGCAAGATCAGAGATGCTGCTCTGCTTCAGGAGTGAGAATCCCACAGCAAGCAGTATCTTTGTGCTTCCAGTCTTGGCTTCTGCATTGCTTAGCTCTGCTGTTGGATGTGGCTTAGGTCAGTGGGTTAGGAAGCTATGGGTTATTGTGGACTGTTGCATTTGTGAATTATTGGACACTGACTAGTTGTTATACCTCCCTCGGGTACTGATCATATACTATTTTATATGAGCTTTTTGTGTATGTCATTTTCCCTCTCATACATTACCCCCAGTAAAACTCCATGAAAGTAGAGACTATATCTATTTATCTTTATCTCTCCTATAGCACTTCACATATAGTACACACTTAATATTTGTTGAACTAAATTAAAAGAGCAACTTGAAAGCTAGGTTTATCTTTTCTACTGACTGACTGTGAAATCTAGAGCAAATGGTCTCATACACACTTGTCTCAGTTTTCCGTTCTTCTGAATAATAACACAATACTACCCTTGACACTATAATCATAATTGAACGTTTTTAATGGAAGATGAGAAATCACCAAGTATTATTTACTGTTATAATTCAATCAGATCTATGATTCTCAATCAAAACTAAGCGTGAAATGGAATGGAATGGAAAAGCATATATTAATTACTTAGTATATTCAAGGGTTAAGAAGAGAAAGAAAAGACCAAAAAAGCCTCTGGTCTCAAAGGATTTACATTCTAATTGGGGAAGACAACACATACCAGATGGAAAGGTCCAGGGCAGAAGCAATGCTTAAGGATCTAGAAATCAGAGTTGCAGGGAAGATAATAAGGATGTTTTTAATACATTCTAAAGACACATACGAGATATACACTATCATGTTCTGATAAAGCAATGTCTTTTTTTTCCAGACAGAAATTACATTTTAATCTGGTCCTTAGGACCCAATGGATGGCCAATAGTAAGATTTAATATTGCTGCCCTTTATTAGAATGTATGAGAAGTCTCCCTCTCACTCTTTTGCATCCTCTCTTTGCCCCATTCCCTGTCCCCAGTAACCTTTAAGGTTAACTACAGGACATGATGTTAGAGAAAATAAGAAGATATCATAATTTCTTATAGTTTTCCTCTTTATACTTCTGCTAACTTTAGGCTCTATGTTGTGAATTTGACATTCATACATAGATAGCTATAGTAGCTATCCATACATAGACAGTACCCTTTAACAACATTATGACTTCTAGATGAGGGTAACTCTAAGATCTCATAAATACCACCTACTTTTCCATTTTCTTTTACACAAATGAATCACCAATATGTTAGAGCTAGAAGACACCTGATAGGTCATCAAGAGGAGGAAAATAAGAACCAGACAGGTCATGTGATATTTCCAGAGAGTTAGTACATAAGTGGTTGAACTGGTACTTGGACCCAAATCTTTGGATGCCTAGCCCTTTTTTCTTTCCTCATACCATGTTGTAATTAACTGGAGTTACTCTGATAAATAAGCCAACCTCAACTTTGCCCTATTCATTTGTAAAAACCTAACCCAAAATTCTTAGCAAATATAATTACACCAACCAACTCACTCTAGTCTATTTTAGAAACTTGCAGCATCCTTTAGCTAAATAAATTATGGCACTGTATCCTAGAATCAGTAAAATGTGTTGAGGAAGGACACATAACAAAATGATGACTTTTCTTATGTTTAGGAAAATGTCAAATTATCTGAAGGCAAGAATTTCTAAGTAAACCCAGTTATATGATATGGCTAAGGAACATTTAACAACTGTACTTTGCTGCCCTTCTATTATAAACTTAAATTAGTTTCTTTCCTGCCTCCCAATTAGTTTCATTGGAGGCTAAATCATAATTGAAACTGAGAAAAGGATTCCTTTCTTCACTGATGATACCATTAGGTATCAAATCAGACTGGCTTTCAAGTTGCCCAAATATCAAACAGAAGTCAATACCATACTCCTTACCCTCCCAGAAAGCCTTTAAATATCTTTTAGTCAATAAAGGAAACTTATGAGAACATTATGACACACTCTTGATTATCTATGGAAGGGAACAATGGCACTATAATAATCTCCCAAAGTGCAAACATCTACATGTCAATTGATGAATATCACAGTTGTTGGGGCAAATGCATCTCTAACCCTTGCTTACCAAGTTGATTGCTCTTCTAATCATCATCTTTCTCTTCTCCTCTCCCCCACCTCCATTTTGTCTCTCTGATTTTGTTTTCTTTTCTAGGCTTCAGGTTTCCTTATCTTTAAATAAGGGAATAGTTTAGCATTGTGGAAAGGACATAAGAGAGACTGAGACCTGGTTCTACCAATGGCTGTGTGATTTTGTTGACTCAGTTTCTCCTTCTGAATGAATGAAAAAGTAAATTTTCTGTTATTTTACATTTTTGAAAATCCACAAAGATTATTCTTACCCACAAGTATAAAATTATACTTAACAACAATTTCCTTTGAATATCCACAAGAACTATAAGCAATTGTTTACTATGTGCTAGGCACTATGCTAAGCACTGGAAATACAAATACAAGGAAGCAAGACAGTCCTGCCCTCAAGGAGCTTATATTTTAATCAGAGAAGACAACATATAAAGGGGAACCAAAAAAAGGCATGGGGAATATATTCTTGGCAGCATGTGGCATGGTTTAGAAGGATCTAGGAAGTGGTGTAGTGGCCTGCTGGGGGGCATAATAAGCTCACCTATTAGAGCTCAGGGCTTTACGGTCAGAGTTCAAGTTCAGGTGGGAGGAGGATGAAGAAGATAACCTGAATGTAGGACAGGCAGAATGGTTTGAAAATGGCCAAGAAGGGAGGCCATAGCCTGGTTTGGAATAAGGTAAGGGGTACATTCACCCTATCAGAGCCTAAGGTACCATGAGCAGTTTTAATGGGAGGGGGATGAGGAGGATTGGCCTTCTGCAAAATAAATGATGTGTACTAGACCATCTCTAAAGTCCCTCTTGGCTTTAATATTCTAGTTTGTGCTTTCCAGTTCTCTTCTGTTTTTGTTCTCCCTAAGTATATTTCATTCCTCCGCAGGGTTGGCTGCTTGCTAAAGACATCTGCTGGGACTCAAGTATAGAAAACAGTCAATTGTCAAGTGATAAAAGCTGATTAGAGCTAGGAGGCATTTTAAATCTCAATTCTTAGAAAACCCGCTACAAGTTTAAGTAACCGGGTAACATAAGATTCACTCTAGCCAGCCTTCAGCCTTTGAATGGTAGAAGATACCCCAGTCCAAAGCAGGTGGGCTGCATGCTTTTGTTCATCAGTATTTTCAAATGGGCAGGCCCAGTTTTCATGTTCTAAGCAGTGGGAAAGCAAAAGAGTGAGCAGGATTTTATTACTCAAATAAAAGGAGTTAGGGAACATCTGAGACAGAGTAAAATTACTTAAATTCTTGGTGAACAGGATAAGGACTGAGCTGAACCTCTTGAAGTGGGTTAGGAAGAAGAGGTCACCAGATCAGCTGAACGGTGGTACAGGATTTAAGGGGGATAATCAAGAGAAACTCTTACTGATTATCACTTTACATTTGTAGTAAGAATAATTATAGATTTTTACAAATGTAATAGCAGAAGTAATAGAATTATATTTAATTTTAAATTCTTGTTCAAAAGTAGCTTGAAATTCACATGTGGGACCCTTTTAATGTACAAGTTGCATGAAACCCAGTAAGGAGGGATTTTAAATAAAATGATTGTTTTTATGATCAGCAATAAATTGGTCTTAAGAACTATATACATATGATCATTTAGGGGCAAGTTGAAACAAAGCACCAGTTAAGAGAGCTAGGGACATATTACTTAGATTTAATTTCCATGATATTATCCTGGATGTTAAATCTGTTGCTACATTCAGGTAGCTGCAGTGACTCTGTTTAATCTGTCAGTAAGCATTTATCAAGTGCTTACTATGTGCCCTGCACTGTGCTACTTGGGGTACAAAGAAAGGCTTAAGTAGCCCTTGCTCTCAGAGTCTTCAGCATTCCAGTGGGGGAGACAGCTTGAGGCTGTTGTTCATCCTTCATTGTCCAAGAAGACCAACATGTAAATAACTAGGTATCTACAAGATTTATACAGAATAGATGGAAGGGAGTCTCAAAGGGAAGGCACTAGCAGCTGAGGGGATCAGCAAAGGCCTCCTGCAGTAGGTGAGATTTGAGCAGAGTCTTGAAAGAAATCAGGGAAAATAAGGCCAAACTGAGAAGAGAGAAGGTATTCCAGGCAACCAGAGGAGAGCAGTGCAGAGGCATAGGGACAAGATATGGAACCAAGAGCCTCAAGAAGGCCAGTGTCCCTAGATCATCTAGTGTGCAAGGGGAGTAAAATGTAAGAAAAATGGAAAGATCAGAAGGGGCAAGGACATATTGAGCTTTAAATGCCAAAGAGTCGCTTTTATATTTGATCCTGGAAGTAAGAGGGAACCAATGAAGTTTGTCAAGTTGGGAATGATCATGGGCAGACAGTTTAACTAGCAGATGGGCCTTGCATCATAATAGCTACCATGAAGCAAGAACTGAAGCTGTCAACCCAGCCCTTAAAAAGTTAATGTCATTGAATCATAGAATTTGGGAGCCAGAAGGGAACTTACATTGAATAAAACATCCTAATTTTACAAATAAGAACATTGAAACCCACAGAAGGCCACACAACTGTGTAACAGCAAAGCCACACCTTCTGACTCCTCCTATACCCGGTCAGTCATCTAGTGGCCTTGCTACTCTTCGTCACTCCATTTGCTAATAAGTCTTAAATTACTTAAATTTTTTTTGGCTTTTTACTGGTGTCACCTAATCGCCCAAGTTGTAACTAGAAAGGGGAACCCAAAGTCAATGTTCTCTCTGAGACTTTATCCCCCACTGTCGGCTTTGTTGTTCACTTGGTTTTCAGTCACGGCTGACTCTTTGTGACCCCATTTGGGGTTTTCTTGGCCAAGAGACTGGAGTGGTTTTGCCATTTCCTTCTCTAGCTCATTTTACAGATGAGGAAACTCTGCCAAACAGGGTTAAGTGACTTGCCCAGGCTCACACAATTAGTGTCTAAGGCCAGATTTGAACTCAGGAAGCCTTCCTCACTCTAGGTCTCGCACTGTCCACTACATCACCTACCTGCCCACACTGTCAGCTAGCTCCTAGGTATTTTCTACTTGGATGTACCACTGCTAACTTGAAACTCACCACATCTAAAACTCCTCGTCCCCCAAACACTCCAATTCTACCTCCTGACTTCCCTATTTCTATTAATAGTACCATCATTCCCAATTAACCCCTCTTAAAACCTAGGAGTAACCTTTGACTCACTCTTCGTATCCCATTACTCCCAATATCCATCCAATGCCATGCACTGTTCATTCTTCCTTTTATAACCTTTCTCCACTCACTCATTCTCTGTTTCCATTGCCACTGTCCTCATTTCAAGCCTTACTACCTCACATTAAGACCACTGCTATTGTCCAGCATTGCCATTTACTTTATTTTGTGGAACACTAGAGGTTCTGTGAGAAAACATCAATTTCAGCAATATTTTTCCTCTAGTTATAATAGTTAATGTTAAATTGCATATTAAAAATTTTTGAGCATGATAAACCCCCTTGCATTTTGTAATCCTAGGTTCATCAAACACTAAACTACTTTATGCATCTGGTACTAGTTCATTATTGCCTGACCTTTTCTACTGATCTATTTTTCTATTTTTATCCAGGACCAGATGGTTTAATAATTACTGTTTTATAGTATAATTTGCAATCTGAGAATGCAAGCCCCTTTTCTCCTTTTTGTTTTTTGTAATTTCCCTTTATGTTCTTGGTATTTTGTTCTTCAATTTGAATTGTTAATATTTTGTCTATAATAAAAGTATGGCATTGGTATTTTGATCAGCATAGCACTGCATCTATAGATTAATTTGAGAAGTATTGTCATCTTTACCATGGTTCAGCCTAACCATGAACACTGGAGAGTGCCCCAATTATTTAGATGTTCCTTTATTCTGTAAAAAATTGTTTTATAGTTGACTTTATATGAGTCCTATATGTGCCATTAGTTTAATTACCAGGTATTCCATATATTATGTCATCTTAAATTGTATTTTCTCTTTCTATGACTTTTTTATGATTTTATTGTTGATCTATGGATATGCTGATGATTTGGCAGCGTTGCCATATATATTATTTTGGTGAAGTTGTCTAGTATTTTAATTAATGTTTTTGTTGATCCTCTTGGATTTTCTAATTAGCCATGCCATTATCTGCAAAGAGAGATATTTAAACTTCTTATTTACCAATTCTTGTTCTTTAATTTTTTGTCCTATTATTATAGCTATTATTTTTAAGACTCTCTTGAATAATAATGTCAAGAATGGGCAGCCTTCCTTACATAGTCCTTATAAAACTCTGGAATCAGTGCAAGGCTACATCTCCTTTTCTAGGTTTAAGGGATACCCCTGAGGGACTGAAAGTGTCTTTTTTCTAATGCTATCAGTTTGAAACCCCCAATCTGGTGTGTTCTCTTAAATGTTAATAGCCCCCAGTGATTAACAGCTGAGTTCCATTTAACCAATAACTTTTAATTGGCTTTTACAAAGAGATATTACTGAGAAGCTATAACAAGAACAGAAGTATAAACACTTCTTCCTAACATGTGGGGATGTACCCCTGTACTACCTCAGTCACTGGAGAGAGTTGGCTCAAACTAAAAGCAATTTCTACATAGCACTCACCCCACCAAGTTCCCTTCTGAATTTCAGCATAGTTAATATCTAAGTCTCTATAGCTCCCTCTTGTCTGCCTTCAATTTGTAATGAATCAAACAAGTTGCTCAGGATTTTGCTCCTCACTTGTCTGGAGTGGCCACAAAATCAGGCATATACTCTGGCCACAAAATCCAGCATGGTGGCTGATGGCATGCTCTTCTGACCTTTCAAAGCTCACAAGGTCATAGGTATATCACTTAAAAGGAGGCAAGAATAAACAGAAAAGAGACAGAAGCAACAGCAGAACCATGCACTCATTGGCCACATGACAGCCTGGGAATGGTGTTAAAGGCTTTAAGGCCTATCCACTCAGGGACTTATGGTATTCCTTGCTTCTTCTACAGAGGAGCAAAAAGCTAGACAGAAAACAGCCAGAGCAGAGATTAGCAGGACCTTTCCATCATGCCTGTTCTGGAAGTAGGAGCCCCTCTCCCATCTCTTTCATGAGAGATAGCAGCAGGCAGAGAGCGTACTGAGCATGCTCTGTGGATGGAGCTCCATTGGCCAGGCGCCTTGTTACTCAGGTTCTGTGGTTTCTCCATGACATACAATGCTGTCTGTTGGCTTCATATAAATGCTTCCTGTTGTATCGAGGAGAAAATCTTCCATTCTTATACTTTTTGGTCTTTGTAACATAAGTAAGTGATGTTCTTATCAAAAGCTCTTCTGAAACTATTGATATAATCATGTGGAAAAACTTAATAACACATTGAGTGTGATAACATGTGCAGTTTCACACCTGCTATGAAAATATCCAAGAATTCGTTGATAGAGACTGCTGCCAGTCATACTTGTCAACATGAAGAGACATTTTAAGAACTGGTACTCTGAACACAAACTAAGGAAATCCAAAAAATGGCCACTGAACATCGGATAAAGTTTTTCATAAGACTTACATAGTTTCCAGAGGGGGGAAAAATACAGTTGGAATTTACAACTACCAAAAGGAAAAAATAAAGATTTACATTTCTTTTTTTTTTTTTAAATAAATTAAGATTTACATTTCAAAAATAAACTTGTAAAATTTATAGCAGGCTAATAGAAAAGAAGGAAGTTTACATGTCAAAGATAGCAAAAGGGGAAAAATTAATCAGGTCAAGTTGTAAATTGATCAGCAAACACTGAGAGGAGTTATTCTGGATTTTGTAACTAGATAATAGCTTTCATAAATCTGAGCCAGAAATTCTCTTAGCCCTAACCAGTTAATCATTTGGGTTAAATTATTGGAGGTCTCAACTAAATTGCATACTATAAGGAAAGTCTCAGATGATTATGTGTTTTTCCTTACAGATAAAAAGGCTGTACTAGAGTCAAATAGAAAGGAAATTTCACTCATAGAAATCCATTTCTACAAAGAAAAAAAAATAAATTTTCCATATTCTTTGGGATCATATTTGGTTGTTATAAATACAGGCTTTGGTATGCAATTTTACATTGTTGTATTCATTGTGTATATTGTTTTCCTGGTTCTGTCTACTTCACTCTGCTTCAGTTCATTTAAGTTATCTCAAACTTCTCTGAATTCCTCATGTTCATCATTTCTTATGGTATAGTAGTATTCCATACATGATTTGTTTAGCCATCCCCCTATTGCTAGGCATCCCCCTATTGCTAAGCATCTCCTTTGTTTCCAGTTCTTTACCACTACAAAAAATGATTCTAGTAGTTTTGCTATTTTGCCTCCCCCCCCCCCAAATGAGGGGGGATGCAATTGGGATTAAGTGACTTGCCTAGGGTTACATAGCTAGTAAGTGTCTGAAGTCAAATTTGAACTCACGTCCTCCTGACTCCAAGGCTGTTGCTGTGCCCCTCTACCATTATTATTAATAGCAAAAACCATGGACACATACTAGAGTCTGCCAATTGAGGAATGGCTAAACAAATTATACTATATCAATACAATGGAATATTACTATGCCATATTATCACTTGATTTTTTTTATTTTTGAGTTTAAAATTCTCTTCTCTTCCCCCCTCCTTCCATCCATTAACAAGGCAAGAAATATAATATCCATCATATATAGGAAGTCATGCAAAACATTTCCATATTAGCTATGTTGGGGCGAGGCAAGAAAAAGAAATTGATAAATAAAATATGCTTTAATCTGTACTCAGATCCCATTAGTTCTCTCTCTATTCAGCATTTTTTAATCATGAGTTTTTTGCAGTTGTCATGGATCATTGTATTGATCGGAGTAGCTAAGTCACAAATAATTCTCATTACGATATTGCTGTTATTCTGTGCAATGTTCTACTTCTACTCACTTTTATATCATTTCATTTAAGTCTTCCCAGGTTTTTCTGAGCCCATCCCTTTCATCATTTCTTATAGCACAATAGTATTTCCTCATAAACCTAGGTACACTTTCCTACAAATATATATGGCATCAATGGGAAGAAGAGGCATGAACTACTAGTATATTGTTACGGTTGGTTTCTCTATAGAAATGCCTTCTTTGCTCAGAAGAGTGCCTGTTTTTCTAAGCAGCTCTTCCTCTTCCATCTTAGAAGGTGGCCTTTAGATCAATTAGTACATAGTAAAGGGAAAACTGGTGAATGGAGGAATTTTTAAATAGGGTCAGGCAGTAGATGTGGAGTGAGAAGGAATGAGAACCTCTCAATGTGATAAAGAGTGTGGTGGGAAGGGAATTTAGGCATCAGTTTGTCAACCACTTTGTTCATTTAGCTGCTGTCCACTTATCTAACAGTTGGGGGTGGGGAGTGGGGATAAATCTTCAGTGAGCCTCTAGGGTCTGAAATTACAATATCCAATTTCCTTCTCCTGTTCTCTCATCTAAACCTAGAAATGCTTAGTTTGGCTTTGTAAAAATGAAACCACTTAGTTATTTCCTACCTGTTTTATCAGTTGTAACTAATTACCTTACGATGCAAGCATGATTATGCACATAATTAAATATATCTCACATTAACTTTGCATTACTTAAATGCACATGTGTTCATGAGAGCTTAGAATCTATGGTTTGTTACTTAACAGGGCATGGTCACCTGACTCCCATTTTTTAAAAAAAACTTTAGAAGGAACATTGAGTGGCTTGAGTCTCTTCCCTAGAATAGCTAACAACCTTCCAATGGCTCTAGGAACCAAGACAAACAGGATCCTTCTCTTCTGCAACTTCTTGGTAACTATACCATTCGTTTTATGAGCAGTGTTTTAAAATGTGACTCTATGTCATGATCATACCCAATCAATTAATGTTCCTTTAATGCTTCTCCTTATTTATCACTCTCACTATCCTCTCCTTCCCCATAACTGATTTCTCTTGCTTTCTCATCCCAAAGCCCCTAGATCTTCTCCTAAAATAAGATGGTGTTGTGGTTGTTGTTCATCCTTCATGCTCAAAGAGGACCAATGACCAAATGATGGTGGAGCTTCAGTGTGGACTATGGCTGATCAGTCCAATATGAGTTCAGAAGGCTTTAACACAGGTTGGGCACAAATAGTCCATTTGAATATTTGGAATGGAGATGTCTCTAGATTTGCACACCTCATGTTTCCTTTGTTCTGTTGTAATTCTGCTTTGCTTATGGAGTACAGTGTCTTCTTTGATGCAGACTAGCCATACTGGGGGGTCCTCTGCTTGTATCCCCCATGTCTCACAATCGATATCAAAGTTCTTCAGAGAGACTTTGAGAGTGCCCTTGTACCACTTCTTCTGACCTCTGTGTGAGCACTTGGCTTGTGCTAGTTCTCTGTAACAGTCTATGTATGTTTGTCATTTGGGCTATGTGGCCAGCCCATTAGAGCTGTGCTCTCTGCAGCAGGGTATGTATGAATGCTTGGCAGTTCAGCTCTAGAGAGGACCTCAGTGTCTGGTACCTTATCTTGCCAGGTGATCTTCAGAATTTTCCTAAGAAAATTCCAATGGAAGCAGTTCAATTAAATAAGGAGTTTTTATCAAAGTAGATTTGTATTTCTATTTCTTATACCATATTTGTACAAGAAAACCATTACTTAGTAAGTTTCATCTAGTAAGGAAACAGATGACAAGTAATTATTACTCAGTATTACTACTTATTAGATTTTTAAATGTGCTCGGGCTGAGTATTCATCTAATCACATCAATTTCTGTTCATTTGTCATAAATTTAGGTAAGTAAGGTAATTATATGAAGCAGGAAAGCACTTACTATGATAATAGTATATCCCTTCTAAGAACAAATTTCATCTACTCTGGAGTCTAGAATTCATTCCTTTATTCAGTCCAATTTCGAGTGTCTAGGAAAGCAACTAGCCAAGCCCTGGTAGGCTGAGGTCTCCAGGGCTGGTAACCCTAAACGATCCCTCTCCTTTACCTACTTTCTGCTCTGAGATCATTGGTCAGAGGTTGGCTCTCTCCTAAATAAGGGAACTAGGCTCAGAGCACTTCTGTTCCACTCCCACCTCACATACTCCTGAGGAACAATTCTATTTTTGCTCTAGTGGTTCTCCCCAGCTGGCAGGGGGTGGGGTGGGGGTATGAAGTAAAAAAGTACCCAGAGTACAAACATGAATCAGATATGGAACAGGCAGTTTTATTCTTACATGCAGAAAAGAAAAGGCTTAACAATAAAGTATTAGGTGAGAGGCTAATATTTAAATCTTGTTGGTACATTTGCAAGTAACTTCCTTGTGAGAGCTGCTTCTTAGCTATTTTATATTATACTTACACTGCATGCATCCTGATTTATGGCAAATGAACTCTTTGTTTGGATGATTTCTCTCCCTCTCTCAGCTAGTCTCCCACCGCCTCTGCTCCTGCTGCTGTTGCCACTGTGGTTGCTCTGGTAGCCAGTGCTCCTTTGCTCAGGTGCCCAGGAAGGGGGTGGGGAATGCCAGCTGCCTTTTGAGCATGAAGCCCTGTGCCAAAGGAAAGAAGACACAAGTAGGAGGTGACCCCATCCCAGACACAGAATTGCCTAGGAAGCCATGAGTTCACAGCCTGAAACCCAGAGCTCAGAGAATTGTCAAGGCTGGCATGAGGAAGAGACCTAAGAGATGTGGAGATGACCCTTTTACTGTATCCACAGAATTCAGGTTCAGTAGCTAAGTGATGATCCTTTTGGCCAACAGGAAGCCATCTGAAATGGGAGGAGAGGGAAGGATCCCTCCATCACTCATCCCCAGGGCAAACTCTATAGCTGCCTGTCACATAGAACAGTGTATTAGATTCTGTTTATGTTGAGTGTAACCAGGAGGAGTATGATCAAGATTGACAAAGTTGAAGTATGTGACATATCTCATAGGAAAAAGAACTGAACAGGAAAACAGAGTTATGAGAAATAATTTAAGAATCATTGGACTACCTAAAAGCCATGAACAAAAAACAAACCTAGACATCATATTTCAAGAAATCATAAAAGAAAACTATCCAGATACCTTAGATACCCAAGGGCAAAGGTAGAGGAATCCACTGGTTATCTCCAAAAAGAAACCCCATAATGAAAATTCCCAGGAATATTATAGCCAAAATCCAATGCTTCTAAGTGAAGGAAAAAAAATACCTCAAGCATCCAGAAAGAAAGAATTAAAACACTGAGGAAGCACAATCAAGACCACACAAGATTTAACTGTCACCATTATTATGGAGTTGAAATTTGTAATATGATACTCCAAAAGGCAAGTGATTTAGGCTTACAACCAAGAGCAACCTGCCAGGAAAATTTGAGTATAATCCCACAGGAGGAAAAATGAATCTTTAACAAAATAAAGGACTTTCAAGTGTCACTGTTGAAAAGACCAGAGCTTAGTAAAAAAAATTGACACACAAATATGGGAATCAAGAGAGGCACAAAAAAGATAAACATAAGTGAGAAACTGTAAGAGATTAAACAAGGTTAAACTGTTTACATTCTTATAACAAGGATGATGCATCTAACCCTTAAGAACTTTTCCATCACCAGGAATCATAGAGGGAGTCTAATTAGATAGAGGGCTTGAGTGTCATTCTGTTGTGTTTGGATGATCTCAAAAGAAGAATGGAATGGGTGGGGAAGAAGATACCACATTTGGAACGTTGCTATCTCTTTGATAGGGTGTGAACATGTACCCTCATTCTAGGAGCTTAGTACTGGGATACCATATTAAGGATGACTAAGCCATGGCATTTGGGGATGATCAAATGAGTCATGGTTAGTTTACATCCGAGCTACACCATTAGACTTGGCCTCTAAAGGGGAATAATAAAAAGGAGAGAACTGAAGCTGAGAGATATATGTAGAAATGGAGCTCTAGAGACTTAGATTTGGCTCCCTATAAAGAAAAACTGTGCATCTCTCAGGTCCCTCCAGGGAGTCATGTGGTCCCAGGAGAAAGAAGAAAGTGGCCGTGAGAATGAATGTGGTATAAACAGAGATAGCCCACATAAGCAAAACCTCTTTGGGGAGTCCTCAATAATCTTAAGAGCATAAAGGGGTCCTAAGACCAAAAAGGTCGAGAAGCGCTGCTCAAGACCAAGTCTCCTGTGCAAAGAAGAATTCCTGGACAACATCAAATCACTAAATCAGCCTCCTGAAAAGAAGAGGAATCCCTGGAAAACGCCAAGCACCTAAACCAAAAAAGAGCTGGAATCAAGGAACAGTGAGGGGTAGAGTCATGAGGAGGAAGGCTGCACAGGACCTAGTCCTCCATTACTACTGAGTTAGAAGGGCGCTTCTTTGAATGAGAATCTCTCCAACATCTTTCCTCCTTTTCAGGAGTAAGAAGTACTTACAGGGCAATCTGTATGAACCTGAAAGACGGTGAAGGTGTCTGTGGAGGAGCAGATCACCGATGAGGGAAGATCATTTATTTTGACTCTTTCTGGCTTTGGGGATACGTTCTTAGCATTCTGTATCATCCATTGGGTAAAAATAAGGCCTGTCCTATACGTAGTGGATAGTCTCCGCCCCCCCCCCCCATTTTCCCTCCTATGCTGAAGAGGCATAAATGCTGGGCTGACTTGGGATGCCACATGAGACCTTGATTGGAGACATAAATGAAGGAAATTCTGATATCACCAAACCTTGGGTTAGGTTGCAGAGTATGTTGGTATGTTAGTAGCCCTCCACGATTTAATTCAATCCATGCATACCTAGAGTTTCAGTCTTGTTATATCTGTAATAGACTGATTAGGCCATAATTCTGGCTTTTAGTTGACTTAAGTTCTTTATTACATTTGTAATAAGTAAAGATGACCTGAAATTCATAAGCAAAACCTCATAAAGCATCATACACAGTTCTGATCACTATATATCTTTTTTGCTGAAGATCTCAAAGCATTCTACAAAATTACATTCCTTATAATGTGCTGTAAAGACTAAAGTAGAGAGATGCTTTTTTTTTTAACACTGATTCTCCCTATTTTACCCCACTTTGAAGTTCAGTGGCCATTCATAGCTCAGTGCCACAAATGGTTGGCACAAAAGCTTCAACTTACCTGTTTCCTGCCTGAGCCAGTTTGCCCCTATTTAAGGCAGCGTGGTGGCCACCCATTCTCAGGATTTTTCCATATCAATGATGGATTTAGTGGGAACACCCAATTGGCTTAGATCATTGCAGTTCAGGATTCTGGACCTCAAGGGATCCACTAGCTTTAACCTCCCCACCTATAGGGATTATAGATGTGCACTACCCTGCCTGGCTATAGAACTCTTAAAGTGAGAGGCTACTTGATGGGCAGAACACTGGACCTGATGTGGTCATTTGTACCTGTGTAACCTTGGGCAAGTCATTGGATCTCTCTGGGCCTTACTTTCCATATCAGTAAAATGAGGAGGTTAAACTGGATGTCCCAGGGCTGTTGTTTAGGGGTGTTCGACTCTCCGTGACCCCATTTGGGGTTCTCTTGGCAGAGATACTAAAGTGGTTTGCCATTGCTTTCTCCAGCTCATTTTACAGTTGAGGAAACTGAGGCAAACATGGTTAAGTGATTTGCCTAGGGTCATATGCAGATAGTAAGTATCTGAGGCTGGATTTGAACTCAGGTCTTCCTGACTCCAGGCCCTGCACTCTATCCAATGTACCACCTAGCTATATCTGTGCTCCTTAGGCCTTCCTTTATTTAAATGAAAAGTTTCAACAAATGCATAGTGAAATTCTGTAAACAAATTCCAATTTCCTATTCACTGTCATTGCAAAGCTACAGAAGTGTTTCTTTGGGGAAAAATCCTTAATATACCAGGCTGAAAACTTTTGGCAAAGGAGGATTAAGATTGGGCCTCGGAGTAGGCGGATGCTTTGTAGAATTTTCAGAATTTTGACACACTTTGTAGTATTTTCTTAACACTTTCCCAAATCTTCCCTCCCACATCTGACTCTTTTCTGAACCTTTCCGTGACTGGAGGGTAGAGAGGCGGAGGTTCCTGAATTCACACCAGTAGTACCTGAAGTGTCTCCTTCCTCTTTCTTTTGGCGATGACTTGGGGAGGGGGTGCCGGGAGAGGTTCAGGAGATGTGTTTCCATCGGTGAGGGGAGTTCAGTGTGTGGGAGCTCTTCCCATTGATAAAATCTCTTACTTGTTTGTAACTTATACTTTCTTTAAACTTCTTTGATCATGCCCCCCATTAATAAAAATCTTAAACACACTCCCCCCACCCCCAGGAGCGTATTTACTAATATAATACGTATGCCACCGTACTAATTATTATGTACATTTAAAACTTAAACAAAAATGGAAATGAAATAGAGAAAGATGAAATAATATTTGAACCAAGAGGCAACTGGGTGGTACAGTGGAGAGAGTGCTGGGTCCAGAGTTAGAAAGACTCGAATTCAAATCTAGCCTCAGACACTTGTTAGCTCTATGAACCCAGGCAAGCAGATTAACCTCCGTGTGCCTCAATTTTCTCAGCTGCAAAGTGGGAATCCTAATAATAGCACCAGCCTCATGGGTTTGTTGTGAAGATCCAATATTTTTAAAAGCGCTTAGTAGGGTGCCTTGCATGCATTAGGCACTTCATAAATGCTTGCAGTTATCCCTTCCACATTGCAACTTTCCCCATCATGGTTTCAGTATGTCACAGGTCAGCATAAGATATTAAATGGGAATTTGGGGGGAGTTCTGTGGAAGCTGCAAACTACGCACAAAGGCCAGCAGATGACACAGAAAAAAGGTTAGAAACTCAGAAATGTGTAAAATATATGTATAGCGTTATATAATATCAACCCAAATTTTACAATAAGCTACTGTAAACATTCCATAGAAGACAAAAGAAGAAATTCAGACTTTGTCTCTGGCACAAAGGGAGAGCCAAACACTTTACACAGATTTTCCAGATCACGAGGGGATCGCGTCCCTAACCCTGCGAAGTGGAAGGGATAACTCTATTCCCAAAAAAGGAGCCACTGGAGTTTATGGAGTGATTTGGTCAGACGTATAGGTTGGGAAAATCACATTGACAGCTGTGTGGAGCATGGATTGGAAAAGACGTGAGGCAGGAAAGCCAACTGGGAGGCTATTGCAATAGTCTAAGCAAGAGATGCCGAGGTCCTGAGCTATGGTGGAGAGGACAAATGTGAATGATGTGGATGGAGAACCAAGAACGGTGCTGTAAGGGAGAAAGGTAATGTATGACTCTGTTCCACTCAAAATGAAAATGAGGAAAGAATTTTTATTCACCAGTCACTGTCCCCAGCAGAGAGCCACTAGCTGGGGAGCCCTTGTCTTAGCCAAAACTGATCTGGGGAACAGGGAAGAGGAATCTTCTCTAAGTGCATCTTTAGGAAGCTACTACCATTTAGGTTATTATTTGCTTTGAGGGTCCAACCAACACTTAGCTCAGAAGTAGGTAGGGAGAAGTTGGGGGCTTGTACTGCAGAAGCAGAAGGTAGAGTGGAGAAATTTGGGAAATAATTAGGGGATGAAGATAGGTGTGGTTAGATTGAAGATAAATCCTGGATATTATACCTGGGATTTATCTTCTCAGTCTCCAATTGGTTAATCATACACTCTAGCCACAGTCCCCTCTCCCCCTACCCTTCACCCTAACTTTGATTATCACTTGTTTGAGAGCTGCCTGAGGCCCTGAAATGAAGAAAATAAGCATTTTGCCCCTGATAATAGAACTTTAAGGGACTTGAACCCAGGTATTCTTGCCCCTGCTTTACCTTGTACATCACAGGGCCTCCGCTATCTTTGTGTTAATCTTTAATAAAGTTGGACCACAATATCACATTTCACCGGTAGATGATGGCTAACATTTCAGGCTGTGTAATCCAGCCTGAAAATTCTGAAGGTAATTAAATATTTCAAGTTTAAAATGTTGTTTTAAAAGTCTCCTATAATACCTCTATAACTACTTCAATCAATCAATTAAGAAACATTCACTAAGAGCTCTTACTATGTGCCAGGAACTGTGCTAAATGCTAAGGATACAAAAGGAAGGGCGAAAGACAACCTCTGCCCTCAAGGAGCTTACAATCTAATGGGGGAGACATGTAAACAACCATATATGAAGCAAGGTATATACATGATAAATAGGAGATAATTAACAGAAGGAAGGCAGTGGAATTAAGAGGGGTTGAGGAAGGCTTTCTGTGGAAGGTGGGATTTTAGTTGGAACTCAAAGGAAGTCAGGGAGGTCAATAGTCAGAGCAGAGGAGGGAGAACATTCTAGGCATGAGGGAGAGCCAGAAAAAATGCCCAGAACCAAGAGCTAGAGTGTTCTGTTCATGAAACAGCCAGGAGACCAGTGTCACTGGATTGACGAGTATGTGTTGGGCAGTAAGTTATAAAAAGACTGGGAAGGTAGGAAGGGGCTAAGTTATGAATGACTTTGAATGACAAAGCATTTTGTATTTGTTCCTGGAGCCTGTAGGTTGAAGGTGGTGGGGGGGTGCCTCTGGAGGGAGATGTGACAGGATCTGACATGCATTTTAGGAAAATGACTTTAGTTGGAGTGGGGAGAGACTTGAGGCAGGCAGACCCACCAGCAGGCTACTGCAATAATCCAGGTGTGAGGTGATGAGGATTTATACTAAAGTGGTAGTAGTATCAGAGGAGAGAACGGTGGGGGTGGGGGGAAGGAGGAGAATAGGAGAGGTGTTGCAAAGGTAAAATCAACAGGCCTTGGTAACAGATTGATTATGGGGGATGAGAGAGAATGAGGAGTCCAGGATGACTCCTAGGTCGTGAACCTGGGGAACTGGAAGGATGGTGTTACCCTGTGCAGTAGAGGTGAAGTGTGGAGGGGAGGGTTTGGGGGAATGATAATGAATTGTTTTGGACGTGTTGATTTTAAGATGTCTCCTGGATATCCTAGATGGAGATATCTGAAAATTAATTGGAGATGTGAGATTGGAGGTTAGCAGAGAGTTTGGGGCAAGAAAGGTAGATTTGAGAATCATCAGCATGAGAGCCAATGAGAACACCAAATGAAATCCTGTAGAGGGAAAAGAGAAGAGGACAACAGCTTGGATATGCGGGTGGAGGTGGAGGGTGAAAGATTGAAGGATCCAGGATGACTTCTAGGTTTCCAGCCTGAGGGATTTAGTTATGAGGAACAATATTTCAGTTCTGTGAGTACAGGTCAGCAAAGAATTGGTCATACTTGGTTAATGCATTTAAAGCAAATTTAATGGTGATATCAAAAAAAAAAACCTCATTGGACAAATAAGCCTTTTTGCAAATGGTAGTAGTATATAGTGTGTTTTGAGCTCAAGGAGAGTAGTAATCACATATCTTGGGCTGCTACATGGCAAATTAGTTAACTAGATATCCGACCCAAGTATCAGAGCATCATTTGCCTCTAAAGCACAATCAATTGGCAAATCTTACCATTTCTACTTTCACAACCTTTCCCCTTTTCTTTGGGCTCACAGAGCTGTCACCCTATGTCAAGTCTTTATCACCTCTCCCCTAGATCATTGTAACAGCTTTCCTTCCAATTGATGTCCACACCTCAAGTCTCTCCCTACTCCAATCCAGCCTCTTCAGTTACCAAAGTGATTTTCCTAAAAAAGTCATTTTGACTGTGGTGCTCTTCAGTTCCATAAAGTCCAGTGGCTTCCCATTGCCTCAAGGATTAACTAGAAAAGGCTCAATTTGGCATTTGACAAAGTGGTCCCTAACTTCTCAGTCTCCTCACACTTTGCTCCCCTCTGTAAAGGTACGGTACCGGTCTAGTTGCTATTCCTTAAACACCCTCCTCCGTCTCCTGTCTTTGCACTTGGTTGTTGCCCGTACCTGGAAACCTGAAAAGTTCTTCCTTGTCGCTGCAGCCTCTTGCCTTCTCTGGCTTCTTTCAAAACTGAAATCAAGTGCCAACTTCTTCAAGAGGATTTCTTGTCCTCCTCCTCACCCAGGGCTGTGCTGGAGCCCACTTGAACCTGCCAAGTCTATTGTTATATTTTCAGTCTGAGCATTGGCACCTCATAAATTGACAGACTCCACAAATCAGGCTTAATTTATTCTTTTGTTGATTGTCTAGACTTTAAAAAGTTGAGAAAATATCAATGATGCAGATTTAACTTAAAAGTGTGCCATGCATACTTTTTTGGCTAGCCGGTTATTTACTACTTTGACCAATATTTAACACTGTTCTTTACCCCCTACTCCAGCTTCATAAGCCTTCTTTACCAAGGTTGCCTTCCTTTTATTCCATATTATCATCTCTGCAGCTATTTATTTGCATGTTATCTCTCATTGAGGTATTATCTGAATGTTTTTTTTTCCCCTTTCTTTGTATCTCTAACTTAATACAGTGTCTGGTACATGGTAAGCATTTAATTGATGCTTATTGATTGATTGATCCATTAAGAGAGGATTGTCTAAGCAAATTAATAATGTAAGCAAAATTCCAAATTAATGTTTAGTATACAAGAGGGCAGTAATTTAGAAGCACCTGTTTATGTCCTTATAAATGAGATGATCTAACAATCTTTATACCTTTAACAACTCTAATAACTTGCTTCGTGTTGGAGTTGTACATTTGTCAGAATGTTTATTCATAATCTCTATCTCAATTCAGCATTTGCAAAGGACTCCCCCACTAAAGTGAGATTTCACTACATATTAGGGGTTTCATTTTCTAACATCTTCAGTTCTTTTTTTCCTTTATTATTTTGTGAGTTATAGCTTCTCCATGTGTTAGCTTGTAACTGGAATGGCTAAAAATTTATAAATAGAACTTATCTTTTATAATGTTCATTGCATTTTTTTCATTGTAAGTAACACTGAGGCATGAAGAACATAGAAGAGAAGGGTTACATGGTAAGCAGAGCTCTGACTCTCTGCCCAAAAGCAAGTACAGGAGAGTTGTGTAAGCCCATGAGTGCCACCACTTCAGAGGAGAGGCTGCTAGTCAGGCTGGAGTTGGGGGTAATGTACATTTGATTCCAACATCACACTTGTGATTCCTTTTGTTGCTATTTCTTTTTCCATGGTACAAACCTCTCAGTGGGTATTCATTTGAATTAATAATCAGAAAAATGCAGCTGGGACAAAAGAAGAGATAAAATAACATGAACTACCATCAACCAGTGAGCACATGGGATTTCCTGTAGTTGATAGAAGTCTAGTTTCAAAGGCCTGTAATCATTTCTGCAGATTCTGTCTCCTATGTTTTGCTGTGATATACTCCCTGGTGAAAACAATGATACCGTAATGAAATACTCAGGAAAATAAAATTCTTACTTTTTCTTTACCCCTTTCCATTCCCAAGATTCCATGTTTCTATTCCATTCAACCTGGAATTTAAAAAAAAAATCATGTATCTCTTTGTTTCTCTGTTAGGATATGCTTTGGAATAAAAGAGGGCTTTTATAGAAAAATAAAGCAATAGAATTAAATAATAAAAAAAGAACTTGCTACTTCACAGAAAATTGTTCTTTTAATAGATAATGCTCAAATCCAGATTTTAATAGTCTGTGGTTTAAAATCCTTGCTAATAAAATTTAAACTTTATTAACATTTATTCTATAATGATGGGTGATCTGGTAGATTTCATTGTAGTAGAAATAAATAGCAAACTAAATTTAAAATAAAAGTAAATAAGTAGAGACAATTCGGTATGGTAGACCTGGGAATTAGAAGAACTGGATTCTAGACCTGATCACGCCACTGACCAATTGTAGAGCCTTGAGCTTAATTTTCCTTTGGGCAAGACACTTCACTTCTCTGAGACTCAGATTCATCTCATCTATAAAACAAAGATATTGGATTAATTGGTCACTAAAGTTCCTTCAAAGATATAAGCAGTTTTCAAAAGAAGAAATGCAAACTATTAGCAATCAGGTAAAAATGCTTCAAATAATTACCAATAAGAGAAATACATATTTAAACAAGTCTGAGATTCCATCTCACACCCATCAAGCTGGTAAAGATGATAAAAGGCAGAAATAGTGTTGAATGGGGTATGAGAAGACCACCATTGGTGGAGCTTTATGACTTTGTCCAGCTGTTCTGGAAAACAATTTGGAATTATACAAGAAAAATTTCTAAACTGTTCCTACTTTTTATTGCAATAATCCTGCTACTAGATATGTACTCTAACCAAGACAGAAAAAAAGGTCTTATATGTGCCAAAATGTGCATAGCAGCATTTTTTGTTGTAGCAAAAAAACTCAAAACAAAATGGATGCCCATAGTTTGAGGAATGGTTGAAGAAATGCTGAGTGAATGGAACAGAATACTATTGCATTATAAAAAATGACAAATAGGAGGAATTCAGAGATACATGGGAAGACTGGTATAAACTGTCACAGAGCTAAGTGAGCAAAAAGTATAGTACATACATACATATAGTACATTAGAGAAAATGAAAACAATACTAAAAGACATCTGAGTTTAGATTAAATATAATAACCAGTGTTGGTAGCAGACAATAGATGATTAAATACAGTTTGGTCCTCTTGGAGAATTAGGGAACTGCAAGTGCAGAATATGGCATACACTATCAGACTCACTTACTGTTTAGGTTGGTTTTGCTTTGTTATAAAGAGATCACTAGTGGTGTGAGGAATATCAATAAAGCTTTCAAAAATTTTTAATGTCTGTAATTCTATAAATAGAATTCCAGGCACAAACACTACCAAAATTTTTTCATATAAGAAGAAGGAGGTGACAACAAGAATACCTGAAAGCTATATATTTTGCAAATATATATACATACGTATAGAAACATACATGCATATATACACATATGTATGTGCGTGTGTGTGTGTATATATACATATATATCCTCTTGAAGACTCTGAATTTAAACACATGGCACCAGTAACAAGGAGTAGCGAGATGACTTTTGAAGCCCTAATCCAGTCATTTCATTTGAGTACCCAAATTAGTGTGAAATTGTGAAAATGCTGGTCCTCAGCTTTGTTCCTCTGGCTTACTAGGGTTGGAGCAGCCTCCTGGAGACTAATGAAACTTCTGTGGTAACTCTAGTCATCTTGGTGCCTTTGAGTTCATTACAACTTTGTCTTGGGTCGTAATTGTCACAAAATACTTTTTTCACTCCTAAGAACTCTTTGGTTCATTTTTAGCTGCCTTGACTGATGCATAAGCAGTTTGGCAGAGTGCGAATGTGATATATTGGGAGCAGCTGGTTTGCTGACGCAAGGACACTTTGAATCTATGACATTTGGCTATAGGTGCAGCTGAGAGAACACACCAGAAGCCATACATGATGACATTCATTACAGATAGGTGAATTTCGGTGTGTGTGACCCTTAGAAGGAAATAGAAGTCATACCTACTGATCTTCAGCATTGGAGGTTGAAATGTGATTTTTTTTTTCCAACAATAATGCCAGAATGGCAAATGCTGCCACCAAGTGTGAGAAATAAGTACGTGTAGGAACACATGCCTTTTGCTTTTGAAGATGACACTACTATCACTGATGGCTATGTATACACGTGGTTGAAAGAACTGTTATGTAACAAATAATTCTTTGCATTTCACCTTGAGGCAAAGGGTCTCCTTTGCTTTCTATCTACTGACATCATTTTTACTTGAAATTTCCCTCCCCTCCCATTTTTCCCCTTCATTTTCACTCTATTATTGTTATTATTAGCATTATAATTTTAGCCCCCAATTATTTGTTATATTTAATTTACACAATTTCTTGTCTTATCATAATGCTTCTTTTATTACACTTCACAGATGTTACCTTTCTTACAAATTGGAAGTTTATGGCAATCCTGCAGTCTGTGCTGCTTTTCCAAAAGCATGTGTTCACATCATGTCTCTGTGTCACATTTTGGTACTTTTTACAGTAGCTCAGATTTTTTTCATTATTATTATATCTGTCATGGTGATCTGCAATCAGTGATCTCTGAGTTTACCATTGTAATTGCTTATCATACCAGTATAAAATGTCAAACTTAATTGATGAATGTTACGTATGTTCTGACTGCTCCACCATCTTCTGGCCATTCCCCATCTCCCTCCCTTCCCATTCCCTGAGACACAACAATATTGAAATTAGGCCAGTTAATAACCTTACAATGGCCTCTAAGTGTTCAAGTGAAAGGAAGAGTCAGTCCATGCAGCAAACTCCATTGTTGTCTTATTTTAAGAAATTGCCACCGCCACCCCAACCTTCAGCAACCCCCACCCTGATCAATTGGCAATCATCACCACTGAGGCCAGACTCTCCACCATCAAAAAGATTCACAAAAAAGACTCACTGAAGGCTCTGATGATGGTTAGCATTTCTTAGCAATAAAGTATTTTTAAATTAAGGTACATACGTTATTATTTTGGACATAATGCAATTGCACAGTTAATAGACTACAGTGTAGTATAAACATAACTTTTATATGCACTGGGAAGCAAAAAAAAAAGTTGTGCGACTTGCTTTATTGTGATATTTACTTTATTCTGGTGGTCTGGAACCAAACCTGCAATATCTCCAAGGTATGCCTGTATATTGTTCCTATATAATGATTTATCTGCTCTAACAGTTGATAGAGCAGTTAGTTTCATGTGGATCCTACCCAATAACTTTAAAAAGAGCTTGTGTAATTCACCAGGAAACCAACAGGTAACTATAATGCTTTCAGTTCTTCTGCTCAACCCCATTTTTACCTAGATCTCATCCCTTTTATCACTCCTACCCTTCAAGACTATAGCATTTTTTCCTATTGGTTATACATTCTCTTATTCCTTTTGTTCCACTTGCTTTTGTGACAGTTTTTCCTAGAGCAATGCCCAGAGGGGCTGCTGTGGCTAAAGTTATAGTTTGGCATTTCCACTACAGAGGCATTGTCCCAAAAACTGTGTTACAGCAGAGAAATGCTTGCTCTGGGAATAGCTTTTCTGTTGGGTGCCAACATTCTTTATTTAACTTGATTAGTTAAGCATAATAAAACCAACTTTAATATAGATCATGAAGGAATAAAGATACTGCCATGGCTGAAAAAATGCATTTATTTTTAATTTTTTTTTGCAGTTTCTAGTGCCAACTGCTTTTCCCTCTTTCATTGAGAATAATGTATCCTCTGTAATGCCGCTGGCACTTCCTTATCTAACAAAATTAGTTGACACTTAGGTCTGTGATATATGAACCAGGAAGGTCCTCTTGCCTTTCTTTCTGATTTAATTTTGTAGTAGATGCCTTCCCCCTTTCCCTCTTCCTGGAAGAGTTAATAAAAATGACAAACTCTTTAAGCTTTTCTTAAAATCAAAACTCCAATAGGCTTGCCTCTTGGTTCCCTATGTAGTAATCAGTGCAGCCTTAGTTGACTTTTCATGAAGGCTTACTACTCCAACCAAGGTGTTTTCTTAGATTTTTAACATATGGCTTCTAAAAAATAGCTCTCTATACCTTCCTCAGTAACCAAAGACAAACTTACACATACACACATGAGAACAAGCTGTGTGTATGGTAGGATGGGAGTCCAATTGAGTCAATCAATACCTCCTACTTACAGGAACTAATAAGATACCTAAGCCCTGATACTTTAGCAGATAAGGCCTCTATTGAATCAATTAATAAAAAAGATTAAGTTTAATGGAAGCCCTATTATACCCTGTGGGTTTTCTACAAAATAGAAGGCCATTTCTGAACCAACCAGTCGCAACTAAACCTCAGAGAAGGAATCACTTGGAGATAGACAGAAGAGAATCTTTTTTTTTTCCTTCTCCTTATTTTGGCCAACACGTGACCTTCTAAACTTCTGAGGGTCAGAGTATTTGGACTTCACAGTGTCCCTGGAATAGCAGTGACTCATGTCAGTGTCTATATCAGGAGCTGAGGACAGACTAGACATGCTGAGGAAAGGCAGCTCCAGGATTCTACGAGGAACTCAATAAAGAAGATACACCATGCCTAAGGGAAACATCTTTTTTGTTTTTGTTTTTATTAATTAACAGACATATATTCTCTATCCCTCTCATTTCCTACCTCACTCCCCTGCCAAACAAAAGAAAAAAAACCCCTCACAATCAACATGTATGATCAAGCAAATCAAATTCTCTCATTGGCAAAATATATGCCTCATTCTGCATTTTGAGTTCACCTCTCTGTCAGGAGGTAGGTAGCATGTTTCATCTTTGGTCTTCTGGAATCATGGTTTACATTGTATAGCTCAGAGTTCTAATATCTTTCAAAGTTGTTTTTCTTTATGTTAGTATATGTTGTTCTCATTCTGCTTACTTCACTTCGCATCACTCTATTCAAGGCTTCTAGGCATTCTCTATATATTTTGTAAAACTGTATTTTTTGTTCTTGTGGCACAATAATATTCCATTACATTCATATACCATAATTTGTTTAGCCATTCCCAAATAGGTCAGCACCTCTAATTTCCAGTTTGGGGCTGCTATAAATATTTTACATATGGGTCTTTTTCCTCTTTTTTTGATCTCTCTGGGCTATAGCTCTACTAGTGGTGTCCCTGGATCAAAAAGTATATGCAATTTAGTTATTTTTAGGGTGTAGTTCCAAATTGCCTTCTAGAATGTATGGACAGCTCCATCAAACTAGTACACGACTGAAAAGCCCTTCCACCATTCATCATTTTCCTTTTTTGTCTTCTTTGCCAAATCTAAATGTATGAGGTAAACTCAGAGTTCCTTTAATTTGCCTTTCTCTAATTATTAGTGATTTGGAGCACTTTTTCATATGATTTTTGATAACTTGGATTTCTTCCCTTGAGAATAGCCTATTCAAATCCTTCGACCATTTATCTACTGAGGAATAGCTCTTATTCTTACAAACTTGAATTAGTTCCTTAGACATCTTGGATATGTGGCCGCTGTCAGAGAACTTTGCTATAAAGATTTTTTCCACAGGTACTGTTATCCTTCTAATTTTAATTGCATTGGTTTTATTTGTTTAAAAGCTTTTGAATTTTATATGAGCAAAATTATCCTTCCCTCTCCACCCCTCCCCCCAAAAAAGCTATACCATGCCTAAGGTGAACATCTTAAGAACTCCAATAAAAAGTCTTCCAGAAGCTATAATTTACCCCCTTTAGGACATATGTGTACTCTAAGCTTGAGCCCAATTTCTCATGCAGGGGAGGGGCCGAAGGGATGGGAAGGGAAATTTTTTGTAGCAACCACTCTTAACACCTTAGCAAAAAACCATTTCTAAAAGCTAATTAAATTTGACTGACTCATTGATGTCAACTAATACTCTTCAATGAGAGAAATATACCAGTGAGACTTTTTAGCTTGTAGCATTAGAAAGATACTCCGTTAAAATTTATTTTTTTTTAAAAGAAAAATAAAGACACTCCCCCAAACCACCAAATCTCAAAGTCCCTAGGAGAATCCTTTGGGAAAAAATAGTGGCCATCATCTGGGCACCCAGCTTACCAGCTGGAGGGGTAGGGGAGAGGCATGCACACAGAGAAGATTGGTATAGAAGTTCCAGAAACTGGGCTATATGTAAAAGAAATCATAAGATTTTTTTTCTAGTGATGCCTAGATTTTCTTCCCTACTCAGGTCTGAAGACAATAGCATTTGTCCATTTAGCATGAGTGCATGTATTTGTATCCACAGATATGAATAGTCCTGACAAACTAACCTGCTTCCTGTTCCCTCTGCACAATCTTGCATTAACTGCTTCCCATCACTAGAATGCTCTTCCTCCTCACCTCTGACTCTTGGAAACTCTGCCTTCAAGACTCAGTTTAAGGGCTACCTCCTTCAAGAGGCCTTTCCTGATGCCCTCAGTTATTAGCGCCCCCCACCCATAAATCACTTTGCATTTATTTTGCATACCATATTTACTTTACTGTGAACATGCTGTGTTCCCTCGCTGGAATGTAAGTCCATTAAGATGCTCTCTCGCTTTTGTATTTTTTTTGTCCCCAGTGCTGAACACAGTGCCCAGCATATGAGTGCTTACTAAATGTTTGCTGACTGATATTTTCACACACACGTGTATATTATAAACATACATACACATGTCACATAGTGCACACATATCATAATATCAGAGAATGATAGCACTGCCTCTATCCTAGTTGCTATGTTTTGTTGTAGTCCCCATCCCACTGGCATTCCTATTCCTTTCTTTTTCCTTCTTGCTCTCCCTGTCTTGGTTTATTTTCTGAATTTAACAGTAGGGAAGCCATTTGACTGCTCACAGCACGTAATAAGTACTATGGTAGTCACTGGACTGGTTTATATGGATGTTTAAAAAAAACAAGAGGGTAATTAGGCTCTTGTGAAACTGCCAGCTGTATTGAGGTTTGGGTTTCACTGGTATTGTTATTTGGTGCTTATTTAAAAATAGGTCCTTCTAAAATGGAACCAGTAGAATCCTTTGGGGTTTTACTCAGTGATTCCACTGCCGGGCATATACCCCAATGAGGTCAAAGGCAAGGAGATAGAACTCATATACACCAGAGTGTTTGTAGCAGTGCTTTTTGCGGTAACAAAAAACTGGAACTGAGATGGCTGCCCATCAGTGGGGGAGTGGCTGGACAAATTACCTTATGAATGTAGTGGAATACTAACGAGTCATGAGAAATGATGAATGTGAGGAATTCAGAAGTCTGAAATTCATCAGTCTGGGAAGACTAATATACAGTGACTATAAGAATGTAAATGAAAAGGCAACCAAATTCAGACTAATTGCAATGGCTAATTGTGGTCCTATCACCTCAAGAATCAATTACAAAATCCTCTATCATTCAAAGCCTTTATAACCTACCCCCCCTTCCTGGTCTTCTTACATCTTATGCCCCGCCTTGTACTTCTCTGCTCCCCTATACTCTGGCCTCCTTCTCCTTGAACAAGTAGACCCTAGCTTCTGACTTTGGGCATTTTCATTGGCTGTCCTCTGTGTCTGGAATATCCTCCCTCATATACACCTACTGGCCTTCTTGGCTTCCTTCCAGTCTCAGCTTAAGTCTTACTGTCCCAATCCTCCTTAATTTCAATGTGTCCTCTCTGTTAATTATTTCTGATTTATCCTATATAGAGTTGTTTGTACATATTCATGTTGTCTCCCCTATTAGTTTGTGAGCTCCCTGAGAGCAAGAGATCTCTCTTACCTTTCTTTACATCCCCATCACTTAGCACATGTACCTGGCGCCAAGTAGGTGCTTAATAAATGTTTATTGATCAGCTATTTGTCGAAGGGAACAAATATTAAAACATACTCCCCAATCTTATTAGACAGGTGGGGAATGACAAGAGCAGAGTATTACAATTGCTGTCAGATACCATCTCTTTGAGTGGCTCAGTTTTCCTTCCTTTGTTACAAGGGAAGAAGGTTCAGTGTGGTATTTTAAAAAAAACTTGCAAAAAGCATCAATAATACTTCAAAAAAACAAGCAATTTTAGCAGTAGGAATAAATTATATGGCAGGTGCTTAATAAATGTTAAGTGCTGAAAAAATGTCTTTTTTGCCTTTAACACTCAGTGTCATTCTATAATATCTCATCCAGCTTTAATTTAGTGTTCTTTAGTATTTTTACTTAACCATTTTTCAAGCGAAATACTTTTTTTCATGCTTTGAATTAGGGGAAATTGGGGGTATATGAACAGTCTTATGATTTTGTGGGTGTGGGTACATGCTTCGCCAATGTAGACCTCCACCCCTCCACACTTTGTTGTTTTGTACAGTCCTTATCCATGCCTTTCCATGAATTCTCCACAGGCTGAAGGCATTCCTCTTAATCTTTAAATATCTCAGGCATCCCAGTGGGCCGCTTGGCCTGTCTATCTCTTGTTTCTCATTTTGCTACCTGAGTTTGTAGTTAATGAATAAGTCTTGGAATACTGTACAAAATATCTAATAGCCCAAGATCTTTGTTAAGTGTCCCCAAAATCTAAATCAGACAGAACACGGAAAAAGGAATACTTGTGGTGAACTGCAGTTACTGCGGTACTATAATAAGTTACATTAAAATATACAACTTTAACTAGGGATTTGATACTTCAAAAATCTTGAGCTCTCTGTACCAAGCAGTAAATAAGAGTAGAACTATGCTCTTCTATAGTCTAGAATCATTATCTTAAAAGTGGATTGATTCCAAACTTAAATGGGAAGAGAGGCCTCGAGTTTATGAGATGAATGAACTAGTACTGCCAAGGAGAATGCATTAGAAGTATGTGGGAGGATTGGGAAGAGAGAAGAGGTTGCCTATTGGAAACAGGAGCTTAGGGAAAGAAAGTTATTGGGTTGGAAAGGGCCTTGAGTACTCAACATGTTTATTTCTGGAGTATTGCTTCCAACTTTACTCTGGCAGCTTATACACAGTGAATTCTAAATGCCCCTAGATTACAGAGATTGTCTGGCCTTTGTTCTCATTTCATTGAGATGGGTTGTGTTAACCTAAGTTTTTAAAAATGAAATTCATGATGATTCACTCTTTGTTGGAAAAAAATGTTGACAAACTCAGTCATCAAAGACTTTAACACTCTGTGGACAAAGTTTTGAAAGACAATCCATTTCTTAATCCTAACTAGAAACCTGGTATTACTTATAATTCTATATTATTCTATAGTAGTCTTCCTTTGTTTTTATATAGGCAGTTTTATATTATTGTGACAAGTTACTTATTGTATTTTAAGCCAAATGGTCATATAGCATTTTTAATTGTAGATTTGGGCTGCTGACATCACCAATTGTGGTGGCAATAATGGTGTCCTTGAGGTCAGGGACTGGCATTTTTCATTTTTTTGTTACAGAATGTTGGAGATCAATTACCTGCTAGCAGGTGGGAAATTCTCTGGTGTTCCTCTATTTGAGCCCCTAGGAAACCTAAACCCTCCCATTCCCAAGGGAGGGAAAGAGAGAATGGAGGGGAAGCCTTGAGAGAGGAGAGTTTAAAGGTAGAATGAGCTTGGGTTGCAAGCATACTGAAGTTTAGAAGTAGGGTACTACTGTTGCTGCTGCTTCTACCAGTACAAACAAAAGCAGAAACAAAGACAACATGTTGCCAGCCAGTACCATCACCATTGCTTGTGTCCCAGGGAGTGAACTGGAAAGGGGATAAATTGAGGAGTGGGTATCCGGGTAATGCAGAAGGGGCATCTGCAGAGTATTCATTCTGCTGAGAAAAGGATGGTGGTGATGTACGGTTTGTTCTGGTCCTTTGCTTCACTCTCATTCTTATATGTTCTTAGAACACTGAACCTATATTCCCAGTCCATGGGTCTTAAGAATTTGTTTGGCTGTTTTACTTTTGTTTAAAAAAAAAAACAGGTTTCTCTAAAATGCAGTGATAACCATTGATTGGTGATCTGTGTGTACCCTTGTATAAATGGTAGCAGAGGGAGAGGCAATAGGTGATAACATACACAGATGAGAGGCGGATTTTATTATTGTTGGGATCCTTCCTGGCAAAATGGGGGCCTTTAGCTGAAGAAAAAGAGACTTTAGTGATTTGTATCTTTGTAGGGTCCCAGAGCAGGGAGAGAAAAAATATGGATCCATATTGCTTCCTAGACAACATGTTTAATAGCTTCGGTTCGGGTAGGTTGTGATCATTATGAGAAGTGGTATCATCTTCCTTTTTCCAATTCCTCCTTCCATTGTTCCCTTCCCTGAAGTAGGTTTGAAAGAAAAATGAAGCCATGCCTAAGGAGCAAAGCTGAGCTAGTTGACTAAAGAAAAAGTCACACCCAAAGAGAGGAAATGAAAAAGAATGGGGCATCTCCCACTAGGATAGGTGCCAGAAAGGAATAATTAGCCCTCTCCTTACCAGCACAGTGGGGCATCTAGGTGGTAAAGTAGATAAAGCATGATGTCTGGAGTCAGGAAGCACTGAGTTCAAATTCATCTTGAGATACTAGCCGTGTGACCCTGGGCAAATCACTTAACCCTATTTCCCTCAGTTTCCTCATCTGTAGAATGAGCTGGAAAAGAAAATGGCAAAATATTCCAGTATCTTTGCCAAGAAAACCCCAAATAAGGTCACGAGGGGTTGGACATGACTGACCAACAACTATCAACCCAACAGGACCTACTCAATCACAACTGCTAGATGGATCTACCCAATGCAATGTCTTATACTTGATAGTATACTTTATATATATATTGTGTAATATATATAAAGTATACTTGGTATGTACTTAATAAATGTTAAACTGATTTAGTGACTGTTTCAGGACACAAGCCATTGGATGGGAAGAGCTGGTACAATTTTTTATAGATCAAAGTGTGTGTGTGCGTGCGTGTGTGCGTGTGTGTGTGTGCGTGTGTGTGTGTGTGCTAAATCTGTCTGTGATACTATACTACAAAAAGGAAAAACTAAAATTGCTAAGGATCTATTTTGAGTTTTTCTATTGACAACATGTGACTTTGGAGAAAAATATTTGGGAGGACAATCTAATATTTGAAAAAAGGTAAGGGATTTTTCTGTCGAAGTTCATTTAGAGATACTTCTGTGGCACCAGTGTTAGAACATGATGAAAATAGTCACAGAATCATAGAATATTGGAACTAGAAGCGGCCCTGGAGGTCATCTGGTCCAGTCCTTAGATTCTTTGGTAAAAGTTAGTTCAAAGGATTACCATGGGATCATAGATCCATAGCTGGAAGGAGCCCCAGGGGTTATTTAGTCTGACTCCTTCATTCTCCAGATGAAGAGACCAAAGTTCAGAAAAGAGATGGGATTTGCCAACGTCACATATGACACACTATCAGAGGCAGTTTTTGAATCCAGATACTGTCATTTTCCTGACTCAGGTTTGTCCTTCTTGAAAGTTAGCCTCAATAACTTTTTTCCTGCATTAAATCCAATGAAGAAGCTAGTTTAATAAATTTTATCTAGAACTTAGAAGATTATGTAACACTTTGGATGCATCTGGAAATAGCTAAAACCTTCATCGTGTTACTAGTGAAACTAGCACATTCTTGTTTGAGTCATAATTTCCCTATTATGACCCCTTAAAGTCAATTGTAATCATGAAAGCATTGCTTTCTCTTCATTTGGGAGAGTCCTTCCATAGCAATGTGGCTATTTCTATTATAATACTTTTGATTACTCTGAACTATATTACAGGATATTTATGGGCCCAGATAAAACATTTTTATTCATGACTCTATAAAAACTTCTAATCTCTTCCATCATGTTCACTGAAAGGTAAAATGCCAGGTTCATAGAGGACTTGTATCATGTAGAAAGGAAACATTTATAGATATAGGAATTTTTTTAAAAAATTAACCTTCCCAATAATGGGATATTGTAGTGACAATAGAATCAATCTGTGATGACTTTTTAAACAATATTTTTAGCCCTACAAGTAGAGCCAGAAGTAAGCATCACTCTCACCATGGAGGAATCTGCTAATTAGATCATAAATATACTTTTGTCAGTAGCAGGGATATATGGAGACTGGAAGAACACTTTCTTGAACAATTTAAGATGAATCCAGATTCTTAAAAGTAACTATTTGTCATATTTGCCCCATGGATAGAGAGGTGCTCATTAGCTTCTGAAAATTAGATCATCTCTGTTTTACGTTTGTGATGGCAAAGTGTTCATGGAATCAAAACCTAATAATCTCTAGTACTTAAAAATTTAAGTGCTATGAAATAGTTGATTGACCAGATGAAAATGTACGGAAGTGTAGGAATAAAAACTACTGTTGAGAGCACGGCAGTGGAGTACTATGTCCTATCCCTCTCTTGTTAAGGGCTCCTTTCTCCTCTACACCCATGCATAATCAGTGCCTGACCACTTAAAAGAAAGATTGGGTTCTTTTTCTAACTCTACTTGTCTCCTTATATTCCTACCCTAGGCTCCTAAGAAAAATTACTTAAAACTTAGATTTTAGCTAATGTCAAAGATATTCTAAAAGAGGGGAAATTCAAAGTCATTTAATGTACAATACAGTTAAAGTGTGGGATAGCTATTTCTTTCCTTCACACAAAAGATTCTCACAAGCACACATTAAGAGATTTAAACCAAGCAGCAGCAACAACATAGGTATTGTTCTAGTCTCCCAGGAGGACTTTAACTTCAGAACATGAAGCAGTTTGTAGAACTGATGAATAGGCATTTTACATTTCACCTTGCCTCTGCACTCCCCAGACAATTCCCCAAGGTCTGTCTCCAAGCTCAGCCAGGGGTTGAGGTTCTTTCCTTGTTAGTAGTTATCTTCTCCAATGCTGAAATTCTCCTGTTATTGGTAAAGACAAAAAAAAATTACAAACATTGAAGGAGCTTTTTTGAAATTGGGAGGAGGAAGAACACATTAATACACTGTTGGGGGAGCTATGACTTAGTCTAACCATTTTGAAATGCAATTTGGAACAATACCTAAAAAGTCACTAGGTATGCATACCTAGTGATATCATTACTAGTGATGCTGTTTCCTAGAAAGTGCTACCTCCAAAAGAGATAAAAGAAGGAGGGAAAGAGCCCAAGTTAAGTCAACAAGCATTCATTAAGTGTTTATAATGTGCCAGGCACTGTGCTAAGTGCTGGAAACATAAATACAAGCAAAAAGAAAGACAGACCCTGCCTTAAAGGAACTTACATTCTAAAGCAGGAAGATAACACATAAAAGGGAGAGTAGCAGGTACCTGTACTGAGACATGGTAGAAAAAGAGGTAGAGTAAGGAGTGGGGTCTGGAGAGGAATGAAGGAGTGAATGTGGGTAGCCTGGGCATTTGCCTTAAAATGAAGCTTTTAGAGAAACTGACTGGCCAGAGGAAAGGGATGCAGAGTGATCTTCCCAAGTAAAAAGGATGTTGGGGAAGACTAGTTGCTGTTCAGTTGTGTCCAATGCTTCATGACCTCACTTGGAGTTTTCCTGGCAAAGATACCAGAGTAGTTTGCCATTTCCATCTCCAGATGAGGAAACTGAAGCAAACAGGGTTAAGTGACTTGCTCAGGGTCAAACAGCTATTAAGTATCTGAGGCTGGATTTGAACTTGGGTCCTCCTAACTCCAGGCCCACCCAGTGCTCTATTCACTGTACCACCTAGCTGCCTCCCCTACCTTTTCATTTGGGAAGGTAACAGTCAAATACAATTGAATAACATCTCATTTGGGGCATCACATAGTATTTTTTGTTTGTTTCCTTCTCCCAATTGAGATTTAAGCTGGGATTCTGGTTAAGTCTGGTTATATATCTGAACACTGTTTATCGAATAAAAAGAAAAGAAACACACCAAGGTCCTATAAAAAATTTTTCAAATTAGCAATTTTCCAACAAGCTACACGCACACACACATACATGTGCATACATGCGCACACACACACACACACGTGTATGTGCGTATGTGTTGTATATTTTACCCATGTAGTGAAGAAAGTAGGGGTTTGTCACCTGCCTACAAGCTTTGCCTGGTTTGAACTTTCGTTTGGCTTTCTGGCATGAAGTTGGGGAGCAGGAGGGAGAAGGCAGAAGAGAGTCAGTTACATAAAAACTTCCATACGTTTAGCTGATGAGCAAATGCATACCAGTGTTATCTCAATAAAATCTGAAGACAAGCAAGACTGCTCATGGCCAAATGTCCACGTAGCAAATTCAATCCAACAAACATCTATTAAACTCCTATTATGTGTAAGATGCTGGTTTAAGGACTACAGACACTCAAAAGACAAAAAGCCCCTGTTTTAAGGAGGTGTACTCTACCTGAGGAGTTTGTAATCTGTACATAATTAAATGTAACAAAAGCCAAATTGGGGAGTGAGAGAGTGTTGAGAATTGCAGGGACCGGGGAAGGCACCACAATGAGGAGGTGGCACCTGGGCTAAACCTTGAAGGAAGAAAAGAATCCTGTGAGACATAGTTGTGAAGGAAACACAATCCAGCCTGTGGTGATGGATAGAGAAAGGAGAGTGTATCAGGCTCAGAAAACAGTTACAGCTATCCCTTCCACATCGCTGGGGTTAGTGGTGTGAAGCCCCTGCCGTCTGGAAAAGCTGTGGAAAACTTTTTCATCTTCCCTTTGTACTAGAGAAGGTTTGAATTTTATTCTTTTTCTTTTATGGGGTGTTTCTAGTACGTTATTGTAAAATTTTGGATTATTTGGTCATAGGCTCTGTGTCCTCTGCTGGTCTGCAAGTGCTGTCTGCAGCTTCCGCAAAATTCTCCTTTAACTTCTTAAGCCGACCCGCAATATATCCAAATCACAATGGGGAAAGTTGTGATGTGGAAGGGCTAACTGTAATTATCCAGTTTGGCTAGAATATAGTTAATGAAGAGACAAAGTTGAAACTGGGGTGGGAGAATAAGGCTTTGCTCTAGAGTAACCAATTTGAGTCTTTTAGGCTGCTAGAATTAGTTAACAAAGGAAACTATTAGATGTGAACTTCACTCTGGCTAACACTCCCCTGGCCCCATTCCCATGAGGTATCCCTAGCAGCAGCCTCATAGTGACATAGGGTCTCAGACCAACAAGCATGGTTGGTGTTACCAAGCACAGAAAAAAATAATGCTATTTTGGGCATATGTGAAGGAGTAATGTGAAATGTCTTGAAAAGTAGGTAGGAGCCAATTGTGGATAGCCTTAAATACTAATCTAAGGAGCGTTTAAATTCATTAAGCATCTATTAAACACCTACTATGTGCCAGGCAGTCTGCAAGATGCTGGTGATACAAAGACAAAAATGAAACTGTCCTTTCCTCAGTGCCTTCATTCTATTAAGCAGGGAAATAACTTACATAGAACTATAAACAAGGTAATGGGGAAGGAGAAGTCTAATATGAAGGTCAGTTTGTTAATAATAGGCAGGAAGCACAACGGAAGGGGTGGGGGAGGAGGTAATGGGGACAGCATCGATGAGCATGAACATGGGAAGAACCAATACAAGCTGACTCCAGCACACCATTAGCGGTTTCTGTCTTGTGAAGGATAGAAATTAAGAATGAGGGGTGATATAGTCTGGGAGAACAGGGGGAAACATAGAGACTTAGACATTAAAGGGGAAAGTTTCAGATTTTATGGAAAAAGAAACAGGAGGCATGGACAATACAAATTTCAGAAAACCAAATGTTATAGAGTGAATAACTGATGTACAAAGGATAGAATTCAATTCCTACCCACTGATCATCCTGTTGGAATTCCTCCTCCCTTACTGGCCAAATGTTTCCACATTGTTCATCTCCTAATTTATGATTTGTCTTTTAGATAAACATCTTTCATCTCATTGAGTATACATTCTTTGTAGGAAATATAGTAATCTACTTTAATTTCTTGTAATCTGAAATTAAATTTAAGGGCCCAGTTACAGACTTGGCACTGGGGTTCTTTAGTAAGTTTGTTGTTCAGAATGTATTTATTCTAAATAGTAGGCATTTGATTCTCTTTCCGTCTAATGGGATTTATTAGTTGCCTATGAGAGAAGCAGTTTGATCCACAGCAAAGAAGAAGAGATAGGCTCCTAGAAAATCTATGTTTTCATCTTCATTGAGGTCTAGGAAAAATTTCCTCCTCACTGTGCCAAAAATAATAAGTGTATTACCTAGGGCAAATCACTTTGCAATGTGGAATTAAACTTAAATATAAACTGATCCCTGTGGACTGCATATTGACTTAGAAAACAACAAACTAACATTATCTTTATGTCATTTTAATTTAGTTTTCAAAATACCTCCAATTATTACCTTTTAATCTGGTTCAGGATCTACTAGGGAGCTTTGCCAGTCACTTGTGGCCCTCTGACTGAATTTTCTATCTTTGGTCTAGTGTGAAGCTTTTTGTGTCTCCCTAGAGAGAGCTTCAATGTAGGCTCTCGGTTAAGTGCATAGATTCCCTTTTGATCCATGGGTTCCCTTTTGTTATTCCCTGTTGTGTGGTCCCCTCCTTTATAGAAAACACTTGTTCAGAATAACAATGATAACTATAAATAAGTTTGCCATAAGTGTTATGCGCAATGTGTTGGGAGCCTTCCATGGCAACACGTAAAACAGATAAACATGCATCTTGCAATAAAAATCAACTTAGAGTTATTTGGAGCCAAAACTCATGGTAAAAGTATGTACATCAAATAAAAGTGAACCAGCACAGGAAACCACTGAAGGTAAGTGACGCTAGATGCCATGTGGGCTATGAGACAGGGGATGACAATTAAATGGAGAGGGAATAAATTCAACAGGTCCCAGTAGCAGTGACAGTAAAAGAAACAGCAAAAAAACCAGGCAGATGCCAGCTGGATTGGGTCAGGGAGCCAGACTGGGCTTCACCTGTGCAGGGTAGTAGCACTTTTCATTTGCAATTGACTGGCTACTGGCACTTGTGCCTGTCCATACCCCTGGGCCTTTCTCCCCAGAAATCCAAAGTTCTCAGGCTTCTTCTCTCCTTCCATCTGGGAAAAACTACATTTTCCTATCAGCCTCCTTGCCAATAAAGGTCTATAAGTGAATAGAGAACAGCCCTCAGAGTCAGAGACTCTGAAGTTCTGTCTCTAACATATACCAGCCACATGACCCTAGATAAATCATTTACTTCCCAGTGTCCCAGGCAACTCCCTAAAACTATAAATTTCAGAGCAGCTTTCATCAACATTAGTTGAGGGAGTTTCCCCACTGGGAGTTTCTTATGTTGATGACAATACAGATAAAGAACAAAAATAAATTATCACTTTGCAGGTATTCGTAGGATGCTTAAATGAGAGGCTGTATGAGTGTAGCTTTGAAAGAGTGACATTATGTAATTTGTGTATTAATACACTGTGATCTTCCACCATTTAAGCCCAGGCTTAGACCATCATTCATAAATTGGGAATATTTATGATCAAATTCTATTTCAAGTTTTATTGAAAGCATTTGTTAGTCTAATAGAATCTGATGCCTCACTGAGATAATATTTGTAAAGCACTTAGCTCAGTGCCTGGCATATAGTAGGAGCTTAATAAATGCTTATTCCCTTTGCTTCCCCCCTTTCCAGAAAATTATTCTTCAAAAATATTGGCCACGGGGCAGCTAGGTGGTGCAGTGAATAGAGCACCAGCCCTGAAGTCAGGAGGACCTGAGCTCAAATCCAGCCTCAGACACTTGATACACTTACTAGCTGTATGACCTTGGGCAAGTCACTTAACTCCAATCACCCTGCCTTCCCCCCTGCAAAAACAAACAACAAAAATATTGGCCAGAAATTCATGCACACTTTTGAAATTTAAGAGTATTCTTTCTTACTAAAAGGCAACAATGACTGTAATAAAGTTGAAACCAGTTTAAACAAAGAAATTGTTTTGACAATAGAACAGTAAATGTCACCCTCATTGGCATTAGCTTTTTTTAATTGATGTTAGCTCAAGTTGTTTAGCCACGTAGGTACACAATGCTGAATGCTGGACAAAATATACTAATGCCTGCTCATAAGAGGGTTTCCTTCCAAGAAGCCAGGGCATAGATAAACCTACTCCGAATGAATTGTGACCTCATGGGTTTTCATGTCCCCTCAGTGATGCAGACCACGACCTGCCCATGTCTACCCTTCTCATGTGACTCTTATCCATTTCCTCCAATAAGTTTGCCGTAAGTGTTACACCCAATGTGTTGGGAGCCTTCCATGGCAACATGTAAAACAGATAAACACACAGAAGGCAAAACATGAAAAGAGAAATAACCTTTGTTATTTCTGGTCACAAAAGGGAAAGAGGAAGAAAGAAGCTGATGGAAGGGATTCTCTTGTCTGTGAACTCCAGCAGCTTACTGAGTAGCAAGTCCACTGTAATGCATATCTACCATCTAGTGGAAACAGGCTTTAAAAAGATTATATTCTTCAATAAATTCCCCAGGTTTCTGTGTATTTAAGATAGGCTATCATTCGCTCTCTTTTGAGTGTCAACCTGTCTGTGTGAATCTCAGTCAGTAAACACATTGACAAAAGGAAAGATCTTTGTGCTATGATAGCACAAAGTGGAAAGTCTCTGAAACTGGCCAGTCAGTAACCAACAGTGCACAGGCAGAGAAAGCTAAGCTTTATTAAGAGAATGCTGATGGGCAGATATCACTGTCAATTAACTCCTGGGCGGCTGTGGAGAGAAGGGGGCTGGCGCTGATGGTTACTAGATTGGAAAGAAAGCATCTTTGAAAAAGAAAATGTCTTCCTTGATTTGGACTCCATTTTATCTAATGAGAATTGATGAAGAATTCTAAGCCATTTTAATACATCTCAATATAGTGGCAAATTTGCCTTCTTTATTTTTAGTTTAGTGTGTTATTCCAGACTTAGCACACAGATGAATAATTCCAAGGAAGCCATCATAAATTTTTCATCATTTCAGTACTGTCATTCCAGAACAAGGGCACATTGAGCAGATAACATCATCTCAATATGTGGGCTGAGTTGAGTCTGCTTCAGATGGTTTCTCTCAAAGTTAATTGATGGAAACTTCCCACCTTCAGAGTCTCTTATTACCTTAGCAATGCCATGCCAAGACTGCTGAACTGCAGCTGTGGGTGTTACGCAAACACCCACACTACCAGTGTCAGGAAGGCTGTTCTTTCAAACCTCTAATTTATCTAATAATGTCTTTAGTGACTTGTGTAGGTTTGGCATTATAATGAAAATGTTGCCTGGCTTGGGCTAGAACAAGAGTTCAATTTGCAGCCTTAAAATTTGTATGCACACAGAAGATACTATCACATACAGTGGGGAAGGGGTCTCATTAATATCTGCTTTTGTGTATCTGATATAGTCCCTAGGGGATGAGGTATAAAATTCTGTTAACCGTCCACTTGGGCTACTCCTGATTGATTAATTTCTCTGAGCTTCAGTTTCTTCCTATCTCACAGGAGTCATTGTAAGGAAAGCTTTTTGGAAACCTAAAATTGCTATAGAAATGTAAGTTATTATTTTTATCACTTCTATTACTTTTAATAAAAATGTTAACTCATTGTTTGCTACATTAAGTTAAAGTACTGTTGGTACTCAGATGTATTCTGGACAATCAGAAAATCATCACATTTTAGAGTAAGAAAGAAATTTTAAAATTATCTCGTTCCCTTCATTTTCAAGTGAGGCCCAGAGAAACTAAATTATTTGCTTAATGTCATATATTAGCAGCAGATTTAGGACCCATTTTCTGACTTCTGGTTCCATTATTCCACATTGCCTCTACTGAGACTGGATATAGTTGCTAGATGCTGTAATTTTTATTCTCTCTCAGAAAAGTGTCAGCTTACCCAGTATGAAACCACATATATCCAACCTCCAGAGTCAGGCTGTGTCACTGATTACATACTGAGATAGTATCTAATCTTTCAGACCCTAGGGCAAAATAGAGATAGCATGGGGTCTGAATTTTAAGATACCACTGCCTTCTGAGAGTTTGAGCTAATGCCATAATTATGAGGACCTTTCTCTGATTGCTTTAGCAAACAAAGGAAGGCTGCAAGAAAAAATAATCAACTTGTATGTTCTCTGCAGTGAGGGGAAATCCTAAAGGTTTCCTTTAATGTGGTCCATGTCACTGAGTCTACACTCTCCAGTCTGAAGTCTAAACAGGAAAGTAGTCTCATCTTGCATAGAAAACTAACATGCTCTTTCCTAAGATTTGTCATTCGGCAAGGAATATAGTGTTAATCCACAGATTCTGAGAATGATTTTCATGCTCCCGTAATGACAGAACATCTGTGTCTGTCTTAACATTCTGCTATATCACTGCTTGACTTTTACAAAACGAATCATTTAGGAAAAGCTGATGAAAAAAGCTTGATTTGTGTAAACATTGACTAAAGACTGAGCCACAGAAGGTGTGTGGTTTGTGCATTATAACACAATTAATGTCTTTTTGTGACTCATGAAATATTCTTCTAAGCAACTTTTGGTTTTATGTTTTGGGTTTTTTTTTAAGGAATACAAACAGGGTGGTAAGGTTGGCTAAAAGATGTTAAGCATGTATGTGCTGGCTAAAGATTAAATACTTACTTTTAACAGTAGGTTAGTATTGATAGCAGGGATAAATAATCTGGACATTTGTGACTGTGGCCTATACAAAGTGAAATCCCAAAGATTTCAGTCTATGCCAGTTGAGTTGAGAGTTCATGTATAGTTCTAGTGTGAAGGATAATTATTTGTTAGTTTAAAGTAATACTAGATGGGTAAAATCTGAAATAACTGAGGAAACAGATTTGAACTTCTGAGCATAAAAGTTTATTAAGCAATGCATGCCACTTACATAACAAATCTGGACCAGAACTCCTCTGCTTGGCACTGGACCCTGAACACAGGGGGAGACAGATTTTTATGCATTAAAACAAAACAATCAACAGGATACAAGCCAGGATATAAGATTAGGTAATCTGATTTCTAATTGGAGGAAAGATAAAGTGCTTCCAAGTTGGGAGGGGGAGAGACAGCAGGTACAATTCCCTAAAATCAGAAAAGTTGTCCCACTCTTCCTCCCCCAAGTGTCTGTATTTAATCAAAGAATACAAGGAAATGGTAATTGACCAGTACAGGGCCAGTTTTCAGCTAAGACATATGGGTTGCTTGAGATGTATAATTGTGAGAAAACTCCTTGCATCAATCTTTGGATCTGACTGGGGTTTCTGGTCAGCACAGCCTAAGGCTAGGGGTTAACTCTATGTTAAGGGTCTCTAAGCAACAGGTAGAGGTGGTCCAGCTTCCCAGCTATGCAGGGCTAGGTTCAAACAATGCAATAAAGTTTTCTCACAATTTCCATAATTGAATAAAATTTTCTTATAAGACAGAAATTGGACTAGACAATAATGGAATAGGAAGGGAACTGAGCTAGCTCCAGATTTGAGTCACAAGATGAAGTCAGTGTGATTCATTCAATTTCCACAGTTCCCTCAGTAGTTTGATCATGGGTATCAATATGTGACAATCTTATTGAATCTAGGAGCCTCCTTATGAGCAAAGCCAAGGGAAATCAGTACTTTGGGAACTTCCAATATATTTTCATGTACACAGAGTTACTACTAGCTTTGGTGAAAAACATCCTATGTAAATGATTAGCTATTCAATTGAAATATAAATAGAATGCTGATGATTGATTTCTCCCTTTTCTCAGTTGAGGATTTTATGCTAGATTAAAAATTATCCCAAGTCACATAATACAGAATTATTACATTTGTCTACACCTAGCTAGGAGGGTTGATTGGGTGCTTTAGGATCTAAAGCAAAGAACAAAATACTGAATGAGCATTCATTCTTTTTAATGGACTTATTTTTATGAGGACATAAAGCCCTTGATGGTTGGGATGATGGGCACTTGAGAAATTATGGTAATGTAGAGTAGCCCGTATTAGGTGGGGTTGGGGCAGGGGCAAGGGCATATGTATGAAGATTTAGAGAGGGAAAGTGTAGACCTGTTGATTCATTGGTATGGGAACCCTCAGTGTGGAAGGTCTTTAACTAGTGCAAATAGTAACTCATCTGTAATTTATAGTCTTTGAGTGTTGTTGCCTGGGGCACTGAGAAGTAAAGACATCTGTCCATGGTCACACAGTCAGTCTGAACCCATGTTTTCCTGACTCCAAATCCCACTCTTAATCAGCTATGACCATCTCATCTCTATCATCTGTATGATTTTTATAGAAATAGTCATCTTCAAGTCTACTTCAAGTAATTAAGGAGGATTATTTAACAAGTCAGGATTCCCGAGGTGAAATACAGAAGACCTGATTCAGATACCATGAAGACAACTAGCTTTGTGACCTTGGGCAAGTCTCTTAACCTCCTACTACCCCTAGGCTACTCTCTTTCTTTTTTAAGTAATATTTTATTTTTCCAACTATATGTAAAGACAATTTTTAACATTCATTTTTACAAAATTTTGAGTTCCAATTTTTTCTCCCTTCATCCGTCCACTCCCCTCCCCCCTTCCTAAAACAGTGAGAAATTTGATATAGGTTATTTATATGCAATCATGTAAAACATATTTCCATATTAGTCATATTGTAAAAGAAGAAACAGACTGAAAGGAAGAACACAAAAAATTAAGAAAGTGAAAATGGCATGCTTTAATCTATATTCAGAGTCCATCGGTCCTTTCTCTGGAGGTGGTTAGCATTTTCCATCATGAGTCCTTTAGAATTTTCTTGGGTCATTATATTGCTGAGAGGAGCTGTCATTCATAGTTGATCATCACACAATGTTGCTGTTACTGTGTACAATGTTCTCCTGGTTCTACTCATTTCACTTTGCATCAGTTCATGTAAGTCTTTCTAGGTTTTTCTGAAATCCACCTGCTCATCATTTCTTATAGCACAATAATATTGCATTACATTAATATACCACAGCTTGTTCAGTCATTCCCCAACTGATGGGCATCCCCTCAATTTCCAGTTTTTCACCTCTCTAAAGACTCCAAATTACTGAGAAGTTGCTAATTGCATTAGTGGAGGAAGTTTCTGCACTAGTAGTTCCCTTGCCAATGAATTAAGTGGTCTAGACTTAGCCACCCAAATACAGAGTAGACTGTTAGCATGTTTTAAATGTACATATTCCCAGCCATTAATGTCTCTGTGTCTGAGTTTCTTCATCTGTAAAATGAGGGGGTTAGATTCAGTGGCCTTTAAAGGTCTAGCTCTAAATCTAGGATCGTATCATCCTATGACCATGTAGTTGAATTTGCTCATTTCAGAGGATTTAAGTGGAATTCAGCCACGTGGTGCAGTGGAACACTAACTCTGAAGTCAACAAACACTCGCTGTGTGCTGGACATTGTTTGAAGTACTAGGGATACAAAGAAAGGCAGAAGACAGTCCCTGCTCGACGGCCTGGGTTCCTAGCCCATTTCTGACACTTACTCCCTTCCTCACCTTGGACAATTCACTTCATCTCCCTGGGTGTCAGTTTTCTCATCTGTAAAATGAAGGGGTTGAATTTCACGGCCTCTGAGGTCCTTTCCAGCTCTAGTCCTCACATCCTTCCAATGATGACACCATCGTTATCCTAATTAAGAATAATTATTTTCTGTACTTGGAGAAGAGGCGACTGAATTAGTCAAGACATTTATATTCTCCATAGCTCCTCCCAAATAAAGAACCTAACACAAAGTTTGGAGAGGTCTCAATGCAGTGAAATTTCCTGAATCATCCTCCTCTCCCCAACAAGAGAAATTTGCACTCCCTTAATATTTGTCAGACATATCTTTTATTGCTGTCATTCAGTCCTTTGATGTTTGGCTTTTGGTGACCCCATTTGGGGTTTTCTTGGTAAAGATACTACAGTGGTTTGCCATTTCCTCCTCTGGCTCATTTTACAGATGAAGAAACTGAGGCAAACTGTGTTAAGTGACTTACCCAGGGTTACATAGCTCGTAAATGTCTGAGGCCAGATTTGAATTCAGGAAGGTGAGTCTTCCTGACTCCAGGCCCAGAGTTCTATCCCCTGCACCACCTAGCTACCCCCAGATATATCTTACATTTGCTTAAACATCAAAACTTCTTGTATCAGAATCTTCCTAGTACTGTATGAGAAAAGGTGAATGGAGGCAGTTATTAGCACATTAGTCACTCTTGGTAATTCTCTTAATAATGACAGGATATGCTTCTGTTTAAGTAGTATCAAACATTCTCTGATGTGACTGTTTTAAAATATATTTGCAAATCTGATTTTTCAGAAATAATCACTGTTTTAATTCAAAGTCAAAACCACGAAAAAAGATTCAGGCTTAGTATATAGCTTTCTGTCACATGGGAATAGCTGTGTGGATAAAGTGTCTGGCTTGATGTCGAACATCTCCCTAGGTATTAGTCAGCTAATCCTCTTCCCTACCTCACTGAAAATATTTTCATTCTGTCTGACAAAAAAGAAAAAAAAATGAACGGGGACTAAAAGTGTCTTGCAGATGATACATCTGCCACTAATGGAACCAATGGTTAATGCTCTCATTCTGTGAAGTTTTAACATCCTTTTATGAATTCAGAGCTAAACAGTTGGAAATTGGACAAGAAAGTTTTCTTTTTAACCCAGAGAAAATGGGAAGATGGGGACGTGATTGTACAGAAAAGAAAAGGTGATTTGGGAATAACCACTAGAGTCTATACAGTCAGTCATATGGCAGTAAAGCCGAGGGAGTAAAATAGAACAATCTTTATAAAAAGTCATTTTCAAGTCTCCTTCAAGGAATTAAGGAGGATTACTTAATAACTCAGAATTACTGAGTTGGAGTCAGGAAGACCTGGGGTTCAGATCCCATGGAGACAATTAATATCTTTGTGACCCTGAGCTAGTCTCTTAACCTCTTACTATCCCTACACAACTCTCTTAAGACTTTCAATTACAAGGAAGTTGCTAATAGCATTGGTGAAGTGAGTTTCTGCACAATGAATTAAGTGGTCTAGACTCACCCAAGGATTAGGGGCTCTGGTTAGGACCATTGGATTTATTCAGAAAAATAAACTCTTCATTAGGTACCATTCAAGTAGAGGGGGTGTGGGTATGGGCGTATGTGTATTGCCTCAGAACTCCCTGGGTTACACAGGTTACATAGGTTGTGGTTGTCATTGAGTCTTTTCAGTCACGTTTAACTTTTGTGACTCTTTGTGGAGTTTTCTTGGCAGAGATACTGGAGTAGTTTGCCATTTCCTTCTCCAGCTCATTTTACAGATGAGAAAACTGAGGCAAACTGGGTTAAGTGACTTGCCCAGGGTCACACAGCTGGCTAGTAAGTGTCTGAGGCCAGGTTTGAACTCAGATCCTCCTAACTCCAGGCCCACTCAGTGCTCTATCCACTGTACCAGCTGCCCTATCATAAGTAGAGATCCTATTTATTTCCTCTGGTAGATTACAAACTCCATGAAAGCAAGGACCACTGTCTTCTTAATCTTTGCATCTCTCCTGATATGATATTCTATGCATAATGAATGTTTAATTGAATTGATTTGACAATTGTCAAAGGGACCCTTTCTAAATGTTTTGCTTAGCAATAGAGGATTTAAACGCTGCTACTGTATCCCCTTTGTTTTACGATACTCATTTGTTTTTAATTTCACAATCATTTCTGACATGCCCACTGTAGAATCCCTCCCAGTAACAAAGAAAAACAGTTAAGCAAAATTCCACTGTCTCCCCCACCCCACCCCACCCTCGCTCTCTTTCTCTCTCTCTGTCTCTCGTGCTTGCTCTCGCTCTCTCTCTCTCCCCCTCTTTTCCTCTCTCCCCTCTTTGAGTTCACAATTGACCTTTGCATGTCATCTGAATTTAGCTTCTTTTTAATATTATCTTTATCATTGCAGTTATTATATTTATTTTTCTCCTGGTTCTCCTTTTTTTTTTTGCTCCGCATTCATTCATACGCCTCCCCATATTTCCCTGAATCCCTCCCCTTTCATTTCTTATAGCAGAATAATATTCCATTAGATTCACATCCCACATTTCTTTCAGCCATTCTCCAACCTAAGAGTTCTTACTTTCTGCTTTTGTTGCCACAAAAACCACTACTATGAATATTTTGGTATATATAGGGCCTGTCTGTCTTTGATCTCCTTGTGTCCCTTCTGATTTTGAAATGACTTCATCTTTGTATTATTAACTCGTGCTGAAAACTGTCTTCCCTTTATCTTTTTCAGTAATTGCCCTTCCTTTTTGGCTGCTGCTTTAGCCAGGGCAACATCAGATGAAGTCCTTCAGAGTGATCTTTCTATGTACTATATACCAAAGGAAACAGATGGCACAGAAGGAACTGTGGGTAAGTAGCTCTGTACATTATTTAAAAAACTAAAATATTGTTATGCAAAATGACCTAGAGCAAATGGAACCTAAACCTATATTCAGTTGTATTTCCTCAGTGATAGGTTTAAATAACTCATATCGACTACCAGAGAGGGATATTAAAAAAATAAGTACTTAGAAGGGGGAAAAATACTTTTAGTTTTTGTAGATGAATTCAGAAGAGAGGAGAGAGGTGTAGGAGGTATCATGCTACAGTGCAAAAGAAACAGTTTCAATGACCACTAGAGGAAGAGAGATTGATGACTGGACAAATGGAAAGAGTCATCCAAAGAGAAGCATTAATTACTAGTCAAGTATTAGCCAAGTATTAAAGAGCATTAATTATTAGTCAAAGAGCCTGTCCGGTTATTATTCTTTTTTAGTCATGTCTTATTTCTAAGTTAAATGGGAGCAAAATAAACATAAGTAACTTACCTTTAATAATCAAGCACATAGAGCACCAAAAATATTGTACTGAACAAAAAAAAAAAGACATCACGAACCAAAAAAGCTTTCTAAAAACAACTGTAAAGCAGAAATTCTTTGTTACAGTAAATTTCTATCAATCAATAGGGAGGTGGCTATAAGGAAAATGTGCAGCTGGCATTCCAACTTTTCAGAAAGGCTGTTGTAGGCTTTTTCCCCCAGGCAAAGGAGCAGAATAGATTTGTCGATGTCTTAGAGAGGCAAAATTTATTCAGTCCATAACTGCCTCTAAGGAAATGTTGATGTTTTTGAAAATAAAAGGCCTTTTAGCTCAAAATAATCTAATATGGCAATTTTTCATTTCAACAAATTAACCTAAGACCCACTGTGTTTACCATTCTAGGCCCTAGTGAAAAAAAGATTTAAAATGCCATAGTTTCTAACTTCAAGGAGTTTATTGTCCAGAAGAGAGAAGGGGGTGAGATACATACAGTTCAATTCAACAAACATTTAAGTGTCTATGCTGTGCCAGCTGCAGTGCTAGGTGCTGGGGATATGATGACCAAAGCAAAAGTCCCTGCCCACAAGGAACTTACATTCTTCTTGGAGGAATAATTTTCATATCAATAAATTAAAATATAAGGCAAACTGGATTAGGGTAAGGATCAGAAAAGTCTTACAGGGAGGAGGCCACTGAACTGAGCTTTGAAGGAAGAAAAGAATTCTGAGAGGCAAAGGCAGGAGATAAACTACTGAGTTCAGGAAGTGGTTGTCTGCTTTAGCTAGAATGTGAAATTCATAAAGGGCTGTAATATGAACTGAGGCTAGAAAGACAAGTAAAGGTCAGACTGTAGAGGGTCTTAAATGCCATTCAGAAGACTCTGTGTCGTATCTGAAAAACAGTGGGCAGAAAGAAGACAATGCTTTCAGTTGGGACTCATGAAATAATAGATAAGGTCGTACTGGAGCTGAGCCTTGAAGGAAGAGAAGGATTCTGAAAGACAGAAATAAGGAGAATGCCATTTTTGCCATGAAAGATGTCCTGTGCAAATACATTGAGAGAAGTGTCATGTTGAGTCAGAGGAACAAGTATAAGTAGATTTACCTTGGAGTGATATGGTCAGACCCATACCTGAGCCTAGATTATTTCAGTAGGTATGTTAAAGGATGTATTGGAGAGGAGAGAGTTAGTAGGCTATTGCAGCAGTCCAGATGAGAGCTGATTAGGCCTTGACCAAAAGGTCAAGGAAGGGAAGGGAAGTAGCTGAGCAAGTGCAGCAGATGGGACAGATGTGAGAGATGGTTATGGAGGAAGAATTGATAGGATATGCCAACTGACTAGACATGAGAGGATGAGGGAAAAGAGAGAGGCAAATATGATAGATGCTGAATCTGGATAACTGGGAGGATGGTAGTACTTTTAGCAGAAATAGGGAATTTGAGAAGAGGAGGGTGATTTGGGGGGTTTTTTGGAGGGAAGAGGAGAGATGTATGAGTTATGTTTTGGACATGTTGAATTTGAGGTGCCAGTGGGACAACCAGCTGAAGCTGTCCAGCAGGCAGCTAGATGGAGACCTGGAGCATAGCGGGAAAATTAGAGCTAAATGTTTTTATTTGAGAATCATCTCGTGTCATGATTACACCACTGTAACTTGAGATTACATGTGATTGTTACACCATTGGGAACAGAAGAGATCACCCTGGAGGAGTAGAGAAAGGGAAGAGAGCTGAAGGACAGAGCTTTGAGAATGTTCATATGGAGGGAGCGGCAGAAGGATGAAGAACTAACTTAGAACTGGTCAGAAAGACTAAAAAAGACAGAAAAGAGGAGAGTCCTAGAAGCCAGGGGAGGAAAGGGTAGGAGGGAAGAGTGTATAGTATCTAAAGGTGAAGAAGAGTCACGGAGGGATAAGGGCTGAGAAAAAGCTATTGGCATTGACAATTTAAAGGTTATTGGTAGTTTCTCTGATAAAGACCTAATTCCTCAAATATATAGAAAACTGAGTCAAATTTATAAGAATACGAGTTATTCCCTGACTGACAAATTGCCAAAGGATATGAACAGGTGGTTTTCAAAAGAAGAAATCAAAGCTATCTACAGTCATATGAAAAAAATGTTTTAAATCACTGTTGAGAAATACAGATTAAAACAGCTGAGATTCTACCTCACACCTATCAGATTGGCTAACATTACAGAAAAGGAAAATGACAAATACCAGAGGGCATGTGAAAAAATTGGAACACTAATGCCCTGTTGGTGGAGTTGTGAACTGGTCCAGCCATTCTGGGGAGCAATTTGGGACTATTTCCAAAGGAGTATAACACTGTGCATACTTTTGATCCAGCAATACCACTACCAGGTCTGTAACCCAAAGTGATCAAAGGAAAAGGAAAAGGACCTATATGTACAAAAATATTTATAGCAGCTCTTTTTATGGTAGCACTTGGGAATGGCTGAAAAAGTTGTGGTTTATGATTGTGATGGAATACTATTGCTCTATAAGAAACGACGAGAGGATGGTTTCAGAAAAACCTGGGAAGACTTATATTAACTGATGCAAAATGAAGTGAGGAGAACCAGGAGACCATTGCACACAGTAACAGCAACGTTGTCTGATGATCAGTTGTGAACGACTTAGCTTTTCTCAGCGACACAATGATCCAAGACAATTCCAAAGGACTTATAATGAAAAATACTATGCACCTCCAGAGAAAGAACTGATGAAGTCCAAATTCAGGTCAAAGCATACTTTTTTATTCATTTTTCTGGATTGTTGTGGGATTTTTTGGTCTTTATTTTGTAACATGGCTAATATGGAAATATATTTTGCATGGCTGCACTGTTTAATCTATATCAAATTGCTTGCCTTCTCAAGGAGGGAGAAAGGAAGGGATGGAGAGAATTTGGAACTCAAAATTTTTAAAAATGAATATTAAAAATTGTTTTTGCATGTAATTGAGAAAATTTTTAAAAGGTTATTGGAGAGAAAAATATCAGTGAAAGGATTGAGACTGTAAGCCATTGAGGTGGTTGGAGGAGTGTAGTAGTAAATGAAAAAGCACTCATGGGGGAAGTAAACTACTCTGGCTAAAAAAGTTTAGGGAAGGAAGAAGAGATAAGAAGATAGCTTATGGGGGCAGTAGGGCCAAAGGAAGAGTTTCTTTGGATTACGTTGTTGATCAACTGAGCTAGATCCAAGAGACTGGAAGGAATGGGAATCAAAGGGTTGAGGAGTTAATTCAATTCATGTCAGAAGACTTGGGTTTTCATAGGAGATAAGGTGATTTGCTGAGGGGGGAGTGGTGAGTTGAAAGGGTAGGAGGTTAAGTTGAAGCTTAAGGAGAGGAAGAGGTTTGGAACAAATGCTTTGAGGAAAGTGATAGGGAGTCGGTATGAAATGGATAAAAGAATTTTCACACAAGTTGAGACTCAGTTGAAGTTATAGTTGCTTGACCAGTTTTGGACATTTGCTTTTAAATTTGCCACACAGAAACCAAACCAGGTTAGTTAGATTCCAAGGAATGTAAAGAACATGAATAATGAAAAAAATTATTCTTTGTACAGTGGGTGTTTGTGTCATTTAATAAGGGGCACTGGAAATTACCACAAAAGCAAACAAAATTAGGAGACACCTAGAAGACTTGTATCACTTCTCTCTTTTCCTCCAAGTTATTCTTTGGTACGGAAAAAATATCTAGGAATGAAGAACTATTGCTCTTGAAGCAAATGTCTCCTCTTTTCTTAGCCAACAGTAACTGACTCACCTGAAACCAATGTGGTCCAGAGTAAAGTTAGCCAGTTTTCCTGCTATGATATAGGTAACAGTAAGTAGAGGTTATAGCACTAGGAGACAAATTTAACCTTTTAGCTATCATGGAAACTTGGTGGAATGATCCATGTTACTGAACTGTGGCTCTGGATATAAAGAGTAAGTGGACAGGGAGGGTGGGGTGGCACTCTGTGTTAAGAAGGTGGAAATACAGGGACCAGCATGAGAGAGGGTATCTGGGTGAAGGTCAAAGGAGAGAAGAACAAAGTGACTTTGCTATCAGTCTATAACAGCAACTACCTAGACAGAAGAAAAGAAATAAATGAGGAGTTTGGGGAACATCACAAGCCTAGCACAGAAATATGATGAAGTAGTGATAAGGGACTTCTATTATCATGACATCTGCTGGAGCTCTCTCTCTCTCCCAAAAGCAGAACAACTAATAACTTCTTGTCATCTTAAAGGATGAAGAAACCAATAAGGGGAATTCTATTCTGGGTCAGTTTTCTCCCTAACAGGGAGGAACTTATTGCATGGGTAGAAATGATGGTAAACCTGAGTAAATGAAGGGAAAATATGTAACCTAGAGTTTGTGATAGAGAAGGAGAAGATTTTTAGGCTTAGTCTAATACAGGGCTGGGGAACCTGAGACCTCAAGGCCACATATGGCCCTCTAGGTCTTCAAGTGCAGCCCTTTGACTGAATCCAGACTTCACAGAACAAATCCCCTTAGTAAAACATAGACTTAGTCAAAAAGGCCACACCCAAGGACCTAGAAGGCCACATGTGGTCTTGAGGTCACAGGTTCCCCACCCCAGGTCTAATATCATTCTAGATTTTGGGAAAGCAGACTTCAAAGATTTCAGTGGAAAGTTATGCAGGACCCCATGAATTAAAATACTTCAGAGGAAGTCAGCCCAGGAGAGATATAAGTTGCTCAAGAATGAAATTCTGAAGACACAAAGGAAAATAATTCCATTGAGGAAGAAAAATGAGATTTGTCTGGAGAAATCAATGTGGATGCACCAAGGAACTCACCAGCCAACTTGAATTGTAAAAAGAAATTTACAGAAGATGAAAGAAAAACCAGAGTATGACTATAGAGTGTGGTTCTGTCCTGTAAAAAGTGTCAGGAACATTAAAGCTCAGGATGAGCTGAAGCTGGTGAAGAAAGCTAAAAACAACAAATAGGGCTTGTTGGGTTTTTTTAACCTATCTTAGGAGGTAAAAGAAGACTAAAGAAGAGAAAAATGGATGGGATGATGATAATTAACAAGAGAGACAGGCAGAGCCATTCAATTTGTATTTTGTTTCTGTTATCTCTACAACAAGGAAGATGAGCTTTACTCTTGAAATGACAGAACAAAATGATTAATAGGGAATTGATGCCCAAGATAAATAAAAAGATAGTAAGAGAACATCCAGCTGCCCTTGATAAATTCAGGTCACCAATCTCAGATGAGCTACATCCTTGGTTTCTGAAAGAACTTGGCGTATGTGATTCACTATGCTACTGTCAGTAAAATGTAAAAGATTATGAAAGATGAGAGAGGTACCATAAGATTGGGGAAAAGCAAGTGTTGAGAGACAGAGACACAGAGAGAGAGACAGAGACAGAGAGACAGAGAGAGAAGATAATAGTGATTGCAAGCTGTAGGGCAACAAGCTTGTCTTCACATCTTGGGAAAATTTTAGAATTGATCATTTAAAAGAGATGGTTGGCTTCATTAGAATAAGTCGTGCCAGACTAACCTTACTTCCTTTTTTGGTGGGATTACTAAGCCAGTAGATGAGGGAAATGTTATAGACATAGTTTGCCTAGATTTGAGGACAGCTTTTGATAAAGAATTTCTTATTGTTCTTGTGGAGAAGACAGAGATGGAGATTAGATAATAATATAATAAGATGAATTCAGAATTGGTTGTATGGTCAAACCCGAAGAGTAGTTCTTAATGGTCAGCATTCTAGGTGGTCTCTAATGGAGTATCCCAGGTATCTGTGTTGTGCCCTGTGCTTTTTAACATTTTAATCTATGACTTGGATAAAGGGATAAATGGTATTCTCATCAAATATGCAGATCACACAAAATTAGGAGTGATGACTAACAAAATGGATGATGCAGTCAGGATCTAAAAGGATCTTGACAGACATTTTTGGCTAGTTCTAATAAGACAAAATTCAGTAGTGATAAATGTAAAGTCTTGGACTTGAGTACAAAAAAATTAACTAAAATAAGATGGAGAAAGTATGTTTAGAAAGCAGCTGTTCTGGAAAAGATCTAGGGATTTTAGTGAATGACAAACTCAATGAGAGTCAGCAGTGTGATGTGGTCCCTGCCCCCAAAAGCTAATGTGACCTTGGGCTGCATTTAGAGAAGTGTAACTTCCAGAATAGGAGGTGATGGTCTCACTATGCTGTGCCCTCATCAGACCTTATCTGGAGTACCATGTTGAGTTCTGGGTACCATGTTTTAAGATGTACATTGATAAGACTGAGCGTCCAGAGAAGAGCAACCAGGGTGGTAAAGGGCTCTTAGTTCAGATCACGTCAGTATAGGCTAAAGGAGCTAAGCAAGTTTAGTCTGGAAAAGAGAAGACTCAAGCTATCTTCAAGCATTGGAGGGCTGTCATGTGCATGGAGGAATTAAAATTGTTCTGTTTGGCCCCAGAGGATCAAACCAGGAGGGATGAGGACAAATGGAAGCTCCAAATGAAAAGCTCCAAAGAGGGTGAGTTAGGGTTGTTATCAGGAAAAACCGCTAACAGTTAGAGTTGTCTAAAAGTGGAAAGGTCTGCCTCAAGAGCAGTGAGCTCCTTCTCCTTGGAAGTCTTCAGACAGAGGCTGAACAACTACTTGTCAGATGATTCCTTTTATGTATCAGATGGACTAGACAGCCCTCTGGAGTCCCCTCCAATTCTCTGATTCTGTCATTCTATGATTTGGTGATTCTATGTTTCTCTACAAGCTTTGTCATTGCAATAAAATTCTGCATCATATAGTCAGGATGATAGCTGACTCAGCTTTAACTCTACATGAGAACCAAGACATTAATGACTACCAAGTAATTTACAGCTGTGAGGGGGTGTATTGCTACTGGGGACCATTTTTCCTCCCCTTCCCTTTTCCCCTTCCATTTCAATCAGCAATTATTTGTGTTGCTGACATTCTGCAACACTCCCTTCAGGAAAATGTTTCATGTTAGAGAAAAGCTGAAGGGTTGACTTAGACTCTTATTTAAGGAAAAATTTTCTTAAATACCATAAACGTGATATTAAATTGAAAAGGCTTGGAGAGGAGAAGGTGGTGGAGAAGGTGGGGAGAAAATCAATGAATAGTGACTATTCTTGCTTTAAGGGTGGCTAGGTGACACAGTGGATAGAATGCCCGTCCTGAAGCCAGGAAGACTCATCTTCCTGAGTTCGTATCTGGCCTCAGATACTTCCTAGCTGTGTGACCCTGAGCAAGTCACTTAACCCTATTTGTCTCAGTTCCTCATCTCTAAAATGAGCTGGAGAAGGAAGTGGCAAACCACTCCAATATCTCTGCCAAGAAAACCCCAAAAGGAATCACGAAGAGTCGAATGTGATTCAACAACAAAATTCTTGCTCCAGAACCTTTCAAGAGATGTCAGAGAGATATGCCTATGCCACCCCTGTGATTTGAATGGGTATACAATTATTCCAAATCATTTGAAAAATCTTTAGTTGACTTAATTAATCTTACCCAGGATGAACTGGTCTGAGATCTCACTGGGGAGAAAGTGTTATTTATAAATCTGTGGAGGAAATGGGCATATTGAATAGGTTCTGTGTTCTGGGACAGTTCTTTAATATTTTAAGTTGCAGAGACAGTACAGGCCTACATTGGACAAGTGATTTTTCTCATCCAGGAGTACCATATACCAATGGAATCACAGGTTCCCTCTTTCTCTTTTATCCCTATTAAGAACACAGACTTCAGGAAGAAGGGCCAAAGTTGCTAACAAGGGATAATATGCTTCATGCCTGGAATCCTCTTCCTCCTCACCTTCACCTCTTGGCTTTCCTATTCTTTCTGAGGACTTTAAAGCCTCTAATTCCCATGTTTTGTCTTTCACTCTGGTTATTTCCATTCAAAACATTTCTCATAGAAGCAAAATACATACTAAGAGGCAACAAAGTGAAATGGAGTAAACATTAGACTAAGATATAAACTTCAATTTAACAGATATTTATTGAGCATCTTCAACATACCAGGGACTATGCTAGACCCTGAGAATATAGAAAGACAAGAAAAGAAACAGTATCTATCCATAAGGAGCTTATATTCTACTGTGGAAATATATGTACACAGATAAGTAAATATAAAGTCCATACAAAATAAGACAAAATCATTTCAAAAGGGAGAAAGTATTAATAGCTAAAGAGGGTCAGGAAAGAGTTCATGCTGAAAGAGGTACTCTGTGATGCAGACCAGGAGTTCTGAGGGGCAGGGGGGAGTAGGAAGTATATTCAAGACATGAGACACCATTTGTGCACAGGCAATGAGGTGGGAAATGAAGCTTCGTGTCCTGGGAACAGCTGAAACTTTGTGTCCTGGGAACAGCTAGCGAGCCAGTTTGTCTTGAATTGTGAGTGTGTGAGGGGTAGTAACACGCAATTAGATTGGAAAGGTAAGTGGTAAAAGTATTTGGGAAGGCCTTAAGTGCCAGACTAAGAAGTTGTATTTTATCTTAGAGACCATAGAGAAGCACTAGCGAGTTTTGAGCAGGGCAGTAGCAGTCAGAAATGCATTATAGCAATATTAATTTGGCGGTTTTGCCGAAGACCGATTGAAGTGGGGAGAGGCTAAAAACAGCAAGGCCAACTAGACTATGGCAATAATCCAGGAAATAGTTGGTGGATGCTTGAACTGGCATGGTAGCTCTGTGAGTTAAGAGAAAGGGACAAATCTGAGAGGTTTTGATGGAACAGGTGCTTTGATATGCAAGGGCGTAGGGGAAGTAGTCAAAGATGTCTTCAAGGGTGCAAACATTCTTGGCTTAAAGGACCTTGGTGACATCAACAGAAATAGGGAAGTTTGGAGAAGGAATGACTTAGGGGGACATATAATGAATTCCATTTTGACCGTTTTGAGTTTGAGGTGCCTATGGGACATCCTGGTGTAGATGTCTAGAAGGTGATTGGAGTTCAGGAGAGAGATTTGAGATCCATAAATAGATTTGGGAGTCATCTGGGTAGAGATAATAAACTCATGGAAGTTTGTGGGACCACCAAGGAAGACAGCTACTTTGAAGCCTCTACGGCCTTGGGCTGGTTACTTATTCTCTCTAAACATCTGTAAAACCAGAATGATAATTGATGTGAGGCTGCAATGAAATAATAACCTATGGAGTACTAGACAAGGGTGAGGTGGTACTTGTTATCATCTTCATTTTCTGTTGCAGCTTTCCAAGTTCTGCACGCGCTAAGGTTCAGGAGACCCAAATTAGCCATCAGACAACTCTGGGGGGAGGGAACAAGTTTGCAACGTGTAGTCCATTTAAAAATTCCACATGGTCTCAGATATACAGGACTTCTTATCATTTCTTCTTTTACCCATGATAGCTTCTGCCATTTAGAAATTTCTTTAGCTCCTTGGTTCCCATAACTTTTATATCCTCACTATGAAACATTAAGTACATTCAGGATTGATTGAAGCATCCACTAAAATTGCTTCTGAAAAAATTAGCCTCTTGAGACTACCGCCTTGGTGATTTATAATAAGAAAGGCACCTTGTATATGGTTAATTAAAATTTGCTCATTTATTCTGCTTTGCTTGAATAGGCAACTGATTCGCTGTCTCAAATGGATGTTATTGTATCAGAAGAACTGCCACCTCTTCCCTCTCCCCGCCCCAGTGTGAAGTGTGTTGCTAGCTTTAGAGGCTTTTTCTTCGAGTCAGGAAAGAAACTATATTTCATTTTCCCAAAGTAAAAAGACTAAAAGAATCGGGGCAAGGGTTGCTGACAAAGGATGATAGCTTCCATGCCTGGAATCCTTCTCTTCTTCCACCTCTTAGCTTTTTCTTCTAAATGCAAACCAACTCCTGCCTTCTACAGAAGGTTTTTCCTGGTACTCCCACTATCTAGTGCCTTTCCTCCAAGACTAGCTACCATGTAGTCTGTATATAACCTTTATGTGCCTAGATATTTTCATGTTGTCTCCCCCATTAAAATGTGAGCTCCTTGAGAGCAGGGATTGGCTGACTGGTTACAGGTACCATGATTGATCATGACTTAAAATGCAGCTCTTCACCTGAAATCAGCTGGTTGAGCACTCTTGTTCTGAATTTTCTATCCTAATATGTAAGAAATGTAGACAGAGGCAGTGGCAGAGCTAGGAATGGAAGATGGGAATTCCAGGTTCTTGTGGAACACAAAGTCCCACTTGTTCAGGATTTGTGTTGGTTTTTCTCAGGCTGTCTGGTCCTGTCAGGTTTGTGAAAAATCCAGTTTTTAAAATAGCAGCCTGTTCCCTCTTCTATTCGGGGATAATCAAAAATCTGTGATTTTCTCAGTAGAGGAATTCCCTGTGCCAGGTATAACATAATATGTTATGAAGTTACCTGGGGCTCAGAAAGATTAAGTGACTTAGCCACAGTCACACTAACCACCAGGTGTCAGACTGGATTTTAATTTAGATCTTCTGACTTCAAGTTCAACACTCTATTTACTACATCTTGCCAACTCTCAGAGGGGTTATTAGAAGACTTTGAAGTAGATTACAAAAAATACAGGTGGTTCCTTTGCTATCTTTGGAATTTAATACTGTTATATCTTGAGTAGAATATAAAATTAGACCTAATGTAATTTCTTCAGCACCATTCAAGTCATCCCACAATGTATTGTTCCTTCTGTCACCGTCACTAAAGTTCACACAAATTAAAGGTGGAATGTTTGAGCAAGTCAATTAGTCTAGCACGCCTTTACAATTCAAAAAATAGATCACTGGTTTCCAACCTCAAACAGTTTCACAGACTGCCATTTCATAGTAGATGTGCAGTTAATTATCTTTTAATAAATTACAAATTACATTAGAAATGATGAGTGGGCAGATTTCAGAAAAACCTGGAAAGATTTACATGAACTGATGCTGAGTGAAATGAGCAGAACCAGGAGAACATTGTACCCAGTAACAGCAACTTTGTGTGATGACCAGCTTTGATAGACTGAGCTCTTCTCAGCAATGCAAGGATCTAAAACGATTCCGAAAGATTCATGATGGAAAATGCTATCTACATCCACAGAAAAAGCTATGGAGTCTGAATGCAGATCGAAGCCTGCTATTTTCTTTTTTTTTCCTTTGTTATGGTCTTTTCCTTTTGTTCTGATTCTTCTTTCAGAATATGACTAATGTAGAAATATGTTTAATATGATTGTACATGTACAACCTATATCAGATTTGTATGCTATCTTGGGGAGGAAGGAGAGGAGTAAGGGGAAAAAATTTAGAACTCAAAATCTTATGAAAGTGGATGTTGAAAACTAAAAATAAATAAATAAAATGTTTTGTAAAATAAATAGAAGGGACCATAGGGGTAAAAATAAATTACAAATTACAATTTGAAATTACAACTAGGAATTGCAATTTCAAAAAACTATGATGAATTCAGTAACTTAAATTTATATTTTATTAAATACAACAGTGTCACATACATTTGAAAAATAGTAATATATGAACAAGATATCATTCAGTCTACAGAAGGTATGTCTGATTATTATACTGAGTCACTAATGCTTATTTTGTTAGCGTTAAAGATGAAAATGGCAGTGCTTCATACACATACAAAGTTGGGGATCCCATAGGCTGAGAACTATTGCAATGGAATGAAAAGCCATGAATGATTCCCCAAAATACTGTCTAACTGCAGTGCCAGCTAACAGCTGTCAAGTCACACAACATTTTTTTTTACTTATATTTCTCCATATTTACAATAAAGAAGGAGCATTGTTTTTCTCAAGGCACCAGGAGCCTCAGTAAATGGAGCCATGCTGTCATGCTAAAGAATTGACTCCTCCCCATCAATGTTAAGGTTACCAAATGATAGATCCCAACCTATGTTTGTATTATGATTTAGTCTAACTAGGGGGAACCTTTCTTTCTACCAAGAGTTAGTGATCCACAAAGAAAAAGAAAGTTCCCATGCAAATAAAACACATTTTTTTCCTTAGTGAAATTAAACATATCCTATTTGCCTGCTTTAAAATTAAGAACAGGTCAATGGAGCTAGGATTAAAACCTCGAATCACCTACCCAGCAAAACTGAGTATCATGCTCCAAGGCAAAATATGGATTTTCAATAAAATAGAGGACTTTCAAGCTTTCTCAGTGAAAAGACCAGAACTGAATAGAAAATTTGACTTTCAAACATAAGAATCAAGAGAAGCATGAAAAGGTAATCAAGAAACAGAAATTGCAAGGGACTTACTAAAGTTGAACTGTTTTGTTTACATTCCTACATGGAAAGAGGACATGGATGATTCATGAGACCTCAGTATTAGGGTAGCTGAAGGGAATATGCATATATATATATATGTTTATGTATATATATAAGTGAATGTGTATGTATGTATATATCTATGTGTATATATATGTGTGACACAGGGTGAGTTGAAGATGAAGGGAAGATATCTAAAAGAAATAAAATGAAATTAAGGGATGAGAGAGCATCATACTGAGAGAGGGAGATAGGGAGAGATAGAATGGGGTGGATTATCTCACATAAAGGTGGCAAGAGGAAGCAGTTCTGTGGGAGGAGGGGAGAGGGTAGGTGAGGGCGGAATGAGTGAACCTTGCGCTCATCAGATTTGGCCTGAGGAGGGAATACCATACATACTCAGTTGTGTATCTTACCCCACAGGAAAGAAGAGAGAGGAAGAAAAAAAAAATAAAAGGGGGGGGATGATAGAGGGGAGGTCAGATGGGGGTGAAGGTAATCAAAAACAAACACTTTGGAAAGGGGACAGGGTCAAGGGAGAAAATTCAATAAAGCGGGATGGGTTGGGAAGGAGCAAAATGTAGTTAGTCTTTCACAACATGAGTATTATGGAAGGGTTATACATAATGATACACATGTGGCTTAGGTTGAATTGCTCGACTTCTTAGGGAGGGTGGGTGGGAAGGGAAGAGGGGAGAGAATTTGGAACTCAAAGTTTTAAAATCAGATATTCAAAAACAAACAAAAAAAAGTTTTTGCATGCAATTAAAAAATATGATACACAGGCAATGGGGCGTAGAAATTTATCTTGCCCTACAAGAAAGGAAGGGAAAGGGAGATGAGAGGGGAGGGGGGTGATAGAGGGGAGGGCTGACTGGGGAACAGGGCAACCAGAATATATGCCATCTTGGAGTGGGGGGGGAGGGTAGAAATGGGGAGAAAATTTGTAATTCAAACTATTGTGAAAATCAATGCTGAAAACTAAATATGTCAAATAAATAAATTTAAATAAAAAAAGTAAAATTAAGAACAGAAAACATAAAATTTGAATCACTAGATATAATAGTGTAGTATAGTGGCTTTGGAGTTAAAGGGCCTTGGACAAGTCACAACTTCTCAGGTCACAGTTTCTGCATTTGTAAAATAAGAGCTTTAGGCTGGATGTTCTAAGAAACATTTCTTAAACATTTATTCTGTGTCTAGGCTCTGTGCTAGGTGTTGGGATACAAATATAAAAGGCAGACATTACCTGCCCTCAAGAAGTTTACATTCTACAACCAAAATTCCAGTCCCATTCTACAAACAAAACTGCAATTCTTTAGTGTTCCCACAAGGAAAGGGAGAGAAAAAGGAAGTAGGAGCAGAGAGGAATAAAGGAAGTGGAGAAAAGGAAAAAGACGGTAAAGGGAGGAGAAGAGACAGCAGCACTTAAATGAGGTTAACTGGTTGGTGGTGTTTTTTTTTTAACAACCTGCAGCAATAGGTTTTAAGTTAATGCCATTTAACAATTAATTCCCTTCGAAGTACCAATTAGTTAACTAACCACTATTCTTTGAGGATTTTTATGTTCAGAAGAGCAGTTATGCTACTGAAGCCCTGACAGGGACCAGAGCAAATCTAGTTCCAGAGATGGGATGAAATCAGCCTTCAGGACTGGCACCGTCCATTGGTCTGATGTTAATAACTCAGAGACAAGCAGTGATTGCATAATATTGTGCTTCTGAATGCAAAGTAGTTGTCATTTCTTCTTGGGAAGGGTGAACCTCTTCTATTTATGAATTTGACAAAGATGAACTTCTGTCTTTAGCAAGCAGGAAAGCAAGGCAAAAACAGTCCTCTAAAGCCTTTCATTTGGGGGTTTCTGTATTTCTTTCACAGAGATTGAGACAGTGAAATTGGCACGTTCTGTCTTCAGCAAACTACACGAGATTTGCTGCAGTTGGGTGAAGGACTTCCCTCTCCGCAGGAAACCCCAATTGTATTATGAGACATCCATCCATGCCATCAAAAACATGCGCAGGAAAATGGAGGACAAACACGTCTGCATTCCTGATTTTAATATGCTCTTCAATCTAGAGGTAAAAAGGGCACATCCCAGGGGCCAGTGGGATAAAGAGAAGAGGATTTGCCTTACTACCTTAAGCTCCTTTATTGAAAATGAGAGTTATCAATAGGTTCTTGATAATGGACCATACGTCAAGTCGCAGAAGTTTGCTTGTGTTAAAATATGGAGAATCATTTCTCTATAATGTTATCAAATGACTTTGTTATGGATAAATTCCTATGTGTGTTATAAAATCCATTTGAAAATACTATTATCAAAAAAGGAGAATAGGTTTTATTTGAGGAGCAAGCCAAAGGGCTAGAGAGGCCTGAACTCTATTTCTGAGTGTCTCATTGACTTGCTATCTGATATTGATCAAGTTTCCCAGGCCTGTGCTTGTTTGCTAAAAATGCCCTTGCAATTCTTTTTGTTTATTATGCAAAATATGGTGGGAATAAATGTAAAGATGCCTATCTGTAAACAATTTTGGCTGCCTTAGAGGAAACTCTTTGGGTGTCTCTTGCTTGACTTAAATGGACTCCAGGCTAAATATAGTTAGTAGGTGACACTCAATATTTACATGTGCAGTTAAAGTTCATATGGAAGCTTTTAGTCAGCTGGGGGCTACCTGGGGTTAAAAAACCTCCAAGCAGCACCTAACACTGGGAAGGGCATTCAATAAACGTTTAAGTTCCTACTGTGTGCACTTAGATATAAAGACACTTGGGAATACACGAAAGCACTGAGGATAAAAACAATAAAAGACAAAATGAAAAACAGTTCTCTCCCCTCCCTAAAAGAAATTGCATTCTACTAGGGAGAAGCAACATGTCAACAGATTATTTACTTGTAAATAAAATAACATTTGAGGAGAGAGAGAATTCAGTAAGTAGGAGGAATCAGAAAAGGCTTCTCATAGGAGACTGCATTTAAACTGAAAAAGGGAGGAGGGAGAAAGGGTGGAGGAAGAGAGGAAAAAAGGAGGGAAGAATAGAAGAAAAGAGAGGGAAAGAAGACAGAAGGAAAGAGGGAGGGAGGGAAGGATAGAGAGTAGGAAAAGAGAGGAAAGGAGAGAAAAAAGGAAGGAAAAAAGGAGGAGGAAATAACATTATTAAACACTTACTATGTGCTCAGCACTGTGCTGATTGCTTTATAAATATTATCTTATTTGAACATTTGATTTGAAGGAAGCTAAGAATTTTAAATGATGAGTAGGTGGGTGCATTCTAAGTGCATAGAACAGCCAAATGGTGGCTGTAGGCTTCATCTTTCTTTTTTAAAATTGTGAACTTAACAAATATGTGCATTTCTTTTTAAAAATACTTTATTGATATCTTGTTTTTATATTACCTATATATTCTAATGTAACCCACTCCCTTGGTCTCTCTTTCCTAGACAACAATCCCTATAACAAAAAAAAAATGAAAGTTGGGGGAAGGAGGCAGTTGTACAAAAGTAACCAACACATCAGATAAGTTTGACGTGTATACAGTGTTCCACACCTATGGTCCCCTTTTTCTGCAAAGATGTGGAGGCAGGGAAGGGGCCTTCTCTTATATCTTCTTTGCAGCCAAGCTTGGTCATTATCTTTTTAAACATTTGGTTTTGATTGTTTTGTTTTTATTCTTTTCGCTTACATTACCGTAGTAACAGAGTACCTTGTTTTCCTGGTTCTGATTACTTGACTTTGCATAAGTTCCATCAATCAATAAGTATATTTTAAGTACCTACTATGTGCCAAGCACTTTGTTAGGCTCTGGAGACCTAAGTACAAATAATGAAAAGATCCCTACTTGAAGTGAGCTTGCATTCTAATGGGAAGGACAACAAGTACATGTAAAAAAAAAAATATATATATATGTATATATATGACATACATCTACGGTTACTAAACACACACACACAGAAGATTTAAGTTCAAGGCACTTTGGGAATGGATAGTACTATCAGTTGGTGAGATATCAGGAATAGTTTCATGCCAAAGATGGTGTATGTATAAGTTCATATACGTTTCATGTTTCATATTAATATTAATATTCATCATATTAATAATTTCCTTTTTCAAGTGACGTCATTGAGGTAGGGAGCTCAGGGTTATATATATATACACATACCTTTTTACCAATGCAAATTCATACATGCTTTCAACATATCAATTTACAGTCTTAAAGAGTTGCAGAGCAACTAGGTGACATAATAGATAGAGCACTGCCCTGGAGTCAGGAGGACCTGAATTCAAATCTGGCCTCAGAAACTTATTAGCTGTGTGACTCTGGGCAAGTCACTTAATCCCAGTTGTTTCCAAAAAAAGAAAAAAGTTGCACAGGGCACTGAGGAGTAAAGGGCTTGCCTGGAATCACACCAGTGTGTGTGTGTGTGTGTGTGTGTATGTGTATATATACACATTTATGTGTATATATACATGTGTATACATATGTATGTGCATATGTGTATATATACATATATGTCAGAGGCAGGATGTAAAAGCAAGTATTCCTGACTCCAAAGCCAGCTCCTTATCTCCTGTGCCATTCTGTTTCTGCATCATTTCTTACAACGTAGTAACAGTCTATTGCATCCATGTACCATAATTTGTCTTTGTTAGTCATTTTGTTGGTCATTCTATTAGTCATGCCCTGACCATGGGGCTTCTATTTTGTTTCCAATTCTTTGCTGTTAAAAAAATGCTGCTATAAAATATTTTGGTGCCTGTGGAACCTGTCATTGACTTATTTGGTATATGCTCACCAGTGGAATCTCTGGGTCAAAAGGTTTTCTTTGCATAATTCCAAATTGCTTTCCAAAAGGGTCATACTGTTTCATAGCAAAAGCAACAATGCACTAGTGTGCCTGTCTTTCCACAACCCCTCCAACATTGACTATTCCCTTCTTTTGTTATCTTTGCCAATTTTTTGGGTATGAGGTTAAACCTCAGAGGTGTTTTGACTTGCATTTCTCTTATTATTAGTGATCTGAGAGCACTCTTTCATATGATTGTCAATAGTTTGCCATTATTTTGTGAACTGTTTGTTCTCATCTTTTGACCACTTAATGATTAGGGAATGGTTTTTAGCCTCATATATTAAGCATGAACATTTCAGTATACAAAGAACAAAAGGCTGGGATTGAGTATTGAAATTGTGAACTGCTTTAGATGTATATTAAATTTAGGGGCGGAGCCAAGATGGCAGAGTAGAGGCAAGGACTCACCTGAACTCTACCAAATTCTCCTCCAACCAACTTTACAATAATACCTCAAATTGAATTCTGGAGTGGCAGAGCCAATAAAATGTAGGGATGAAAGAAATTTTCCGGTCCCAGACAACTTAAGAAGTCAGCAGCAAAGTTCTGTCACCCTATGGTAGTGGGGAGGCCTGGAACGTGCAGTATACCTTGAAGGCAGGAGCAGCAGCAGCAGCAGCAGCTTTGGGAGCTCTCAGCCCACAGACAGTAAGGGAGTCAAACAACTGGTCATAAAAAAATTACAGGGGACTTTTTGATGGTGTTGGGTTCAGGACCCTGTTTTGTTGTCTACATGTAATTCTGGATCACAGCTCCAGGGCCAAGAGGAGCATTAGCACTTGTGGCTACAGGGAACAAGGTCCCTTTCTGGATAAAGACTAAAGCACAGACTAGGAGAGCAGTGACCACATCTCTCCTTAGATCATACTACCTTGGAAGCACCAAAAACTTACAGTCTCACAGAACTAGCTCTGAAAACAGCAGCAAAAAAGGTCTGAAGCTTGGGACAGTGCCTCTTTCATGCTGGGAACAGAGCTCAACAGTAATATAAAAGTTACAAATCAAGAAATAGGCTGGGAAAATGAGCAAAAAAAAGAGCATGACCATAGAAAGTTAGTATGGTGACAGGGAAGAGCAAAACACAAACTCAGAAGAACAGTATCAAAACAGCTACATCCAAAGCTTGAAAGAAAAATGTGAATTAGTCTCAGTACCCAAAAAAGAATTTCTGGAAGAGTTCAAAAAGGATTTTAAAAATCAAATAAGAGAGGTAGAGGAAAAATTGGGAAAAGAAATGAGAGTGAGGCAAGAAAATTATGAAAAGAGAGTCAACAGCTTGGTAACAGTATATATTAAATTTAATAAGAATAGTGCAATAATTGTTCTTCTTATCTTCTGAACTTCCTTTCTTTCTCTTCTATATATTTTTGAAATTTCATTGGCATTCTTTTTCTCCTTTTTTTTTCATCACTATTACATTACTTACTCCCCCGCCCAATTCTCCTCCTGCAAATAAAGGTCCTCTCTACAACTATATGTTGTAGACATATATATATGTCAAGCAAAACAAATAGACACATTGACTGTGTCTGAAAATATAGGGCATCCCAAAATTCTAAGAAGTGTTTTAAGCTTAAAATGAGACCCTCTATGTTGCCTTCTGTACCCACCACCTCTCTGCCAAAAAGTGAGAAGCCTGATTCCTCATTAGATTTCTAGAGTCAAGATTGGTCCTTGCATTGATCAAAGTTCTTATGTCTTTCAGCATTATTTTCCTTTGCGAAATTATCATCATTGTATAAATTGTTCTGGTTCTGCTCACTTTCTGCTGTATCAGTTTATATATATCTTCTCAGGTTTCTCTGAATCTACCTCCCGTAATTTCTTACCATAACATTCCATTATATTCTACTCCCTACTTAATGGACACCCACTACGTTTCCAGTTTTTACTTCAACAAAAAGTGCTGCTGTAAATGTTTTTGTACATATGAGCCCTTTCCCCATCTTTGACATCTTTGAGTGTCTAAGCCTGTCATGGTATCACTGAGTCAAAGGGTATGCACAGTTTAGTAACTTTTAGATATAATTCCAAAGTGCTTTCCAGAATAGTTGGAGCAATTCATATTTCCACCAATAATTGTCATGTTTCTGTCTTCCCACAATCTCTCCAATAATTATCATTTTCCTTTTTGTCATTTTTGTATTTGTGGTCTTGCAGGGGGTTCCCCACCCCCCCCCCCACCACCACTTTTTTCTGCTCAATCTGTGATTTTGCTGATTACAGGTTCTATCTTTCTTGTGTAGATATGCTTCCTTACAGTTTTGTGTCAATTCCAGCTTTGGTTCAGAGCCACATAGACTATCAAAATGTTACATTCTACAAATCAACTTTAAGCCCTATGGAAAGCTGACAAGTTTGTCTTGGTTACCCTGCTAACTCTCTTTGCATGAGATTGACTTTGAGAAAGCACCATGCTGCTCTTTTAGCTCAGTTATTCTGACTTCACTGTGATTCAAAAAAAAAAAATATCTTGGCAACAGTTCCAAAGGATTCATGATAAAAAATGCTATCCACCTCCAGGGAAAGACATGATGGAGTCTGAATGCAGATCGAAGCATGCTATTTTTCACTTTTTTGTGCATTTTTTTCCTTTCGGTCAGTGTCTTCTTTAACAGTATGACTAATATGGAAATATGTTGCATGATTGCACATGTATAACCTATATTAAATTGCTGTCTCAGGGAGCAAGAAGAAGGGAGGGAGAAAATTTGGAATTCAAAAATTTTTATAATGAATGTTAAAAATTGTCCTTACATGTATTTGGGGGGAAAATAAATTATATATGTATGTATGTGTGTATATGTATACATACATACATACATATATATATGTACATATACATATCTTGACCCCTAACAAAGAAAAAGTAGCTGGACTTACACTTGAAAGAAATGTAATTGATAAACTAGGCCTGTATTATCCATGTTAGTTTAATAATTTTCTTGTTAGCATCAAGTAGTTCTTACTGTTAAGACATAACAAACTAATATAGAAATAGGTCTTTTTTCTTTTACTTGTCCCTTGCCACTCTTCATAAATTTGTATTTGAATATCACTTTTAAAATTACAAACCATAATATTCTACATTTTTAGATGGCTGCCAAGGTTGACTATTTTGTGTGTATGTTCAAAGGCATATCAGCAGCTGTCTGGTGCAGTCCAGCCATGTGTGCACAAAGATGTGTTGTATTGCTTGTTTTCTGAGGTGACTCAAGTCCACGCACATATGACTCAAAAGCCCCATGTGTGACAATAGCTGCTACCGTGCCGTGTACATATTGGGACTGCTCTTTGATTCAAGGTTCTTGGTGCTGTTTGCTGAAGCAGTTGCTGCTTTTGATTTTATTTCTTGAATCACATCAGCCCTGGCCCATTGCTTCAAATGATCACCCTGTTCCTGCTTGCTATATGCCAGGGTTGGTAAGTCAGTATGAGGGTGCTGGGATAGACATTTCCTGTCACACAGATCTCACTCTCAAGGAGTTTATAATCTAAAGAAGGGAAAAGAGGTGAACCAAGATAACTTCCAATCCTATCTACAACCATATAACTATAAGGGACAGTGTTATATTAAGTGTACTCTGATTGCAATGAGGATTGCAAAACTTCTACTCTGAATGTTCTAATGGACCACTTGTGTCTGATCTGTAGTAGTGCCTTCCCAATCATATTGGACTGATCAGCCACAGCCAAACACACCACACCCTGACCCTAACATTGTGATGTCATTGGTCTTCTTCAGAAACGAAGGACGAACAACAATGATTGGGCAGCTAGGTGGCTCAGGGGATAGAATACTAGGCCTGGAGTCAAGAAGACTCATCTTTGTGAGTTCAAATCTGGCCTCAGACATTTACTAGCTGGGTGACTCAGGGCAAGTCATGTAACCTTGTTGGCCTCAGTTCCTCAACTGTAACATAAGCCGAAGAAGGAAATGGCAAACCACTCTAGTATCTTTGCCCAGAAAACCCCAGATACAGTCATGAAGAGTCAGACACAACTGGAAAGAGCATGAGATTTGGAATCTGAGGCCCTGGGTTCGATGTATCTCTGCCGTGTCACTGCATTGACCATGGATAGATCTGTTCCCATAAGGTGGTGTCCTTAATCTGCAACCTCAAAATGAATTTGTCTCTAAAAAAACCTGATTAAATTCCACGTTGCTAGAACTGGGTGCCAGAACTGCTAGTTACATCCCTGGGTTCCCTAGCTCCAGATTTAGCATTCTTTGCATTGTAGCGTGCTGCCTCCTCAAATCCCCTGGATTTTACTTCATTTTGCAGTATGCTTTGAGATAGTCAGTTTAAAAGATGTACTATAATTATAATAGCAGGGTAATCCTATATGAGAATCTGTTTATGAACCACTTCAATGCAAATCATTTACAGATGTCAATTAAGAGCCCAGAATTAGGTCCTAAATGATTTAGTCTAGAATGTTAGAGACGTGATTTGTGGTCCAGGCCTGAAGCTCTGGGTTTGTAAGGACTGGGTTCAAGCTTCAGGGGTTTCTCACAGAAAACGTGCCTTTTCATTCCTCCCCTACTCTCGCCAACCTTGGTAGACCTCAGGCAATAATATGGAGTCACTGAGCAGAAGGAATGACGCAGTGCAAGCTGTTTTAGAAAGATCAGTCTGGCAATGCTGCCCTCCGTCCTCTTCAAGCATACTCATACTCTTTTCCTTTGGATTGTACCTCCCCACTTCCAAGTATTATTTTTCTGCTTAGCACCTCCAGTGTCTTAACTGATTCCTTCCTCTTTGCCATCAAGCACCTTAAAAAGATGTGTATCTTAAAAATCTTTTTTTTTTGGAAGCACTCATGGTTAAGTGACTTGCCCAAGGTCACACAGCTAGTAAGTGTTTGAGGCCAGATTTGAATTCAAGTCCTCCTGACTCCAGGGCAATGTTCTATCCACTGTGCCACCTAGCTGCCCTTATCTTAAAAATCTTGAAAAAGAATCTTTTAAAAATACGCCTTCATTTCATCCTGCTGCTCTCTCTTTCTGTGGTCTTATGGACATAGGAAAACTTCTACTGTATTAAAACCATTCACAGTCCATTCTGTCTTATATGCTTTTGCTGAAGCCTCAAAGAATGTTCTTTGGGGAAGGAGGTATGATGCCCCTGTAAGGTCTGAGTTCCTTTTTATTAATTCAATCATTCACAAATTTATCCAAATTCCTTTTTGGATCCATTTTGAATCTCTCTTGAAGGAGTAAAGTTATAAAAAGAAGTTGGTCTATATTTAAAAAAAAGGATAAAAGAGACCTTCTATTTTCAGGGCCCTTCCCAAACTATCATTTTATTGGATCCTCATAACATCTCTATGAGGTTCATATCACTCATCCTATTTAACAGATGGAAGAAATGGAGGCACGGAAAAAATCAAGCAGCTTGGTTATTCAACAAATGAGTGGCCTGGGACGGCCTAAAATCCAGCTCTCCTAAGTCCCAGGAATAAAAAGATTTGCAGCTGAAATCACAGTCTCACCAAGGAAGCCTGGGAACCAGTAGTCCAAAGAAACATTAACCTCTTCTCCAGATAAGAATTGATTTTTGGTCCAGACCTATGATCATCAGTTTGGGGACCTCCCAGCATGGATGGCTACAGAGCAGTAATTCCTCTATAATTCATGGTCTTAGCCTAGGGCAGAGGTTAAGTGCCTTGCCAGTATCACACAGCTGGTATGTCTTAGAAGCAGGATTTGAACTCAGCTTTTCCTGCTTCCAAGGCTGCCCTCTTAGCCACAGTGCCATGCTGAGCTGTGACGATTAAAGAACTTCTGGGACGGGCTGAGAACCGGAATCTGGTGGTTGAGCATCCTTGTCTTTGTGACCAAAGGGGTTAGATGGCAAGCTGATTTAAAGAATTTGGGCTTCGTACGGTGAGAATTTTGGTGTCATGAGGTGTGTCTGTATAATATACATATCCACATATGTGTTATACCAATGGTTTATAGTCTACATAGGGTTTTTTTAATGTTATTTTAATGTCTCCAATCTATAAAGGCATTTACTTATCTCCTTCTCATGCTGCTTTTTATTTGTTTGCTTTGGCTGCATGGGGAAGGTTTGAAGTAAATGTGTGTGGGTGGTTTCCATGGTGCAAACTTCCAGAGAAAGGGGCAGTTCAGCCTGAGCTAATTGGGCATGTGTATTCTAGCTTGCTGGGATGCAAACACAAAGGCCCTGATATTGCAGGTACTTTCAGCAGTTGCTAGAAAAGGGAAATGTTTTGTCTTGTTATGGAGGCAGCTAACTTGGGGGGAAGGGAGCAGGGAGGTGGAAGAAGAGGAAGAGAATGGGTAATGGGAATTTTAAGGACTGTAGTTTATCTGATTTTAGCACATCGAACAATTGCTCTGTTTCCTTTGACAGGATCAAGAAGAACAAGCTTACTTTGCAGTGTTTGATGGGCATGGCGGAGTAGATGCTGCCATTTATGCTTCTGTCCACCTCCATGTGAACTTAGTACGCCAGGAAATGTTCCCCCATGACCCTGCTGAGGCACTGTGCCGGGCCTTCCGGGTGACCGATGAGCGTTTTGTGCAGAAAGCAGCCAGGGAGGTTTGTAACTTCTTCATGTGAGCACTTGTGGGCCCAAGAACATTTGGAGAATCATTTTTGCCCTGAAACTCAGACTAAAAAAATAAATAGCCTGGTCCACTACTTTAGTCTGTGGCTAAAGGGCTATTTGGATTCAGATTTCACTTCCTTTAGCACTGCCTCCCTTCCTACCTCCAATCTTGGCATTTACACACGTTGGCGTTCTCATGCAGACTCTACTCCTAAAGCCACACCTTGAATTCCATTGTAGTTCTCACTCACCATGTGCAGACCATGCTAAGTGAGTTAACGGTTCATGAACACAGTCCTAACTTTACGGTAATTTTAGGCATACTATATAGAAGTTCTTGGGCTATAATTTTCTAGAAATTTCTTACCACTGGATTTGTCAGATAAGTTTTTATTTTCTTAATCCTCAATGTCTATCAGTCACACCATAATCATTTCTTCCCCTTTCTGTTGCTAATAAGTTTGGATATGGTCATTAAGTCAGCAAACTGTAAATAAGTGGAAAAGACCACTTTAGTTCCCTATGTTAAGAGCCTTGGAAAAGAACTGGGATTACAATGTATTGTAATTGATTGGGATTACTCACCCTGTTAGTCTGGTCTCAATTATCGTTAGTCTCAGATGGCCTCAGAGCCAAATTTCCTCTTGCCAGAATAAAAAAGTTTGAGCTTGTTTTCTGTATGCTAATGATTTCTGTTATTTAAACATTTACTGACTTGAATATTTACTGACTCCGAACAACAGAAATGAGATATTCGGATAAACAGTGGGAACTTCAACCTAATTAATCGTTTTGAGCCATGGGTAAATAATTAAATATAGCACTGAGTGCTCTAAGTCTTAACTAGGAACAAAATGAAAAGTAGTTTTTTCTTAAAGAAATTGATTGCACAGAGAGAAAGTGACTCTCTCATAACAGAAACATTAATTCTTTCATGGAAGGGGCTGAGTGCGGTGTGTGCATGACCATTTTACCCATTTCAGTTAGGAAAACTCACATAAGTAAACCAGTAGGAGAGCTCAGAATGTGGTCCAGAATTCTTGATGCTCCATGCCCTAGTGAACCTCGGGATCCCACAGAGATCTCCCACAGAGATCTTCTGATGATCCTAAGGCCTGTCTAGGTTAAATGCAAATCCAGTGGTAGCAGTCACTAGACTTTTACAGTTAAAGTCAGTGCAGTTCAACAAGGATTTGTTGCCTACTATGAACCAGGAACTAAGTAAATGGGGAATAATGGGAAATCAAATAAAAAGATGCATTAAACAAAGCCTAGATTAAATAGAAAAGGTTTTATTGATTGAACGCTATACTTTGTGCTGGATGCTAATCCCCTAAACCTTCCCAAAATCGCAGCCTCCTGGCTTTTTCTCTTATGGTAATTCTCCCTCTGCTTTGAGCCTGGAACATGATACCCTGACAAATGATCTAGAGATAAGCCCATCCCTGAAACCAAGCGTGCCTTTCAGTCTTTTCTCTCCCCCATATCCTTCTTCTGTTTCTTCAAGAGTACTCCAGTAATCTTGACTGTATCCATGCTTACTTGTTTTGTCTGAAGTTCCAATGTGCCTCAGTCTCCCCAACAGTTTGCTACTACCTTAAATAACTTAGATCTCGCACAGCAAGTTCCCTCTTGTGCTTCCATGTGCTGTTAACTGCTGAGAAAAAAAAGTAGCTATTCCTGTTGTGAAACAACCCAGCCTCCTGTTCTCTCCGGAGCATATGCAGTAAAACGTCTCCATAATTTGTACTAACGGGGCTGCATTATCCGAACGTTCTGTGTGGGAAGACATTCTATTGGTGGGCGAGGATTTATAACAAACAACGAATTTTCCCAATGCAGGAGATGGGTAGTGAGGAGGGGAGATTAAAAGGGGGAGTACAGATGTGCCTTTATCCACCTATGGGTCATTTAAGTCAAATGGATCTGTCATGTTGGTCTGCTGGCAACATCAGCACCTTTAAGAGCCCTGGGAATCGGAAGACCTTCTTGCTCCTCCTAGGATTCCAAATTCTAAATGCAACAGTAATTGAAGGGGAAAGTTTCCCCACATGTAATATTACCCAAACCTAGGCCTCTAGAAAACATTTTATATAAGTTTCATTGTAGTTGTGCATGTCTCAGAACATGCTTTGTGCTAAGAGTATATAAACCATGGTACTCTATGGAGCACAACAATTATTGGATGCTTTCACATGTTCCATCTAGAGGCATCAGAGCGTTGGCTCCATTTTCCCCTTCAAGTGAAATGCTCTAAATCGTAGTTTTACAAATGATGGGACCTGAGGCTATGATTTTTACCTGACCAAATGATGCTTTAGTCGTGCCTTTGAGACACATGACACAGCGGGGAGAAGCCCTGCCCTGGGAGGTAGAGGAACTTGGATCTGGATCTGGATCTATATGACATTGGACAAGGGTTCTTAAGAGGATCAAATGAGGTATCACACGTGAAAATGTTTTTTAAAAGTATGATGTACAAGTATGAAGTATTATTAATGGTTTACCTGTTCCCTGCTTGGTAGGAATGTGAATGTAGTTTTCAATGAGAATTCAGTGCCTCTGGATCTTTGTTTATACTGGCTTTGCATTAACCACTTTCAGAGCTTACGCTGCGGGACCACAGGTGTGGTGACATTTATCCGAGGCAACATGCTCCACGTAGCCTGGCTGGGTGACTCTCAGGTCATGCTTGTGAGGAAGGGCCAAGCTGTAGAATTAATGAAGCCACACAAGCCGGATAGAGAGGTGAGCCAGAACCTCTTTCTTTGGGCCACAATAATCCAAGGTGTGTTTTCCAGCAAACTGCTCGTACTGTTATGTTTTATCATAATAATCGTCATTATTCCCCCAGCAACCAGCCCCCATAAAGTCCCTGGAAAAAAAGGAAAAAGGAAAAGCATGTTTCTGGGAAATGGCTGTATGTCATGCATGCCTGATGGCAACTGAATGACATCCCTTGTTCTAATCCTTATCACTTCCAGACGGCCTGCTGACGTTATATTTTCTGTTTTTCTCTTATGTGCTACACTGTGATTCAGGATGAGAAGCAACGAATTGAGGCCCTTGGAGGATGTGTGGTCTGGTTTGGTGCCTGGAGAGTGAATGGAAGTCTGTCTGTCTCGAGAGCTATTGGTAAGAAATTATAACTCATTAAGACTCTCCAGCATGCCCCCGTCCTCACCTGCCCCCTATGCATTCACTATGATAGCACTGAGAAACTGGAGAAAATACAATTTCCATTATGAAAGAACTCGTGGAACCATTTAAACAGCAATTAAGGGAAGTCTCTCTTACTTTTAATTACCGATTCATATTGTTTTGTCTGTGGAGGCTTATGTTTAAATTCCATTATCAAAATGAAAAAAGAAAACCTAAGCACGCAGGGCCTACAGGTCTTCTGTCTTCTTTATTGAGAGCAGCCTGTGACTCATATTAAGGAGAGCTGCTGCTTGAAATCATGCTGCCCTTCACCTCATCTCATTCTACTCTTATCTGATGCACAGTCACAGGTTTCCCTGACTGACGCACGGGATGATGGCATAGGGCCAGAGACCACATCTTTTACTTCATGCAGATTCACCTATGGCAGTTCAGCTAGCAACCCCTGGTTTGCCTTAAAAATTTCCTATTTGTTTTTCTTCTACCATTTAGAATATGGTAGTCTCTTAGAATGAAACTGCAATTGTTGCCCTCAATGAATGAATATTAATTTTAACAAAAATATTTTAATTTTTTAAAAGTATGTTAGAATTATCTGGCATAGGGAAAACAAGAAAGAATTCCAGTAGCATTCCAGCTTAATTATGCAAAGTTTTTTGAGGAGCTTCAAGACCAGAATTGAAACATGTTGATACAGCTCATGAAGGGTAAAATGTCAGTTTTCCAGCTCTCTAAATTGACTGGAACTGGCAGGTAAACCTGGCCAACAGTAACACTTGCTCTTTGAGGTCTGGCTTGCTATCTGAAGCCATCATGTACAGGTTTAATAAAAATGTAAACAAGAGGTAACTGTCAGAAAATATTTTGTATTTTTAGGTGGAAAATTCTTTCTAACTTTGTTTATTGTTTATCATGGCATTTTGCTGGATAACCTTGGGGCTAATTATTATGAAACCTTTTAGTGTCCTACTACACTGAGCTCTCTGAGCCTCTTGGAAGAACAAAGGTAAGTTAAATGGAACTGTCTCCCTCTAAATCATAAGGCCCATGGAGGAGGCAGTTGAGTTTGCTGGAATAATGAAAGGCTGTGAAATGGGAGGACCAGGTTGTATGTAGTTCTGGCTCCCTTGGAGACCACATGCACTCACTTTGGGCACTAAGCCCAAAATTTCAGGCTTCACATTGTGGCCAAACTCTTACTTACCCATGTCACAACAATGACTCTGACAATAGCCTACAATGTTCTCTAGTATCTATTTTTTTTATTTGTAACATGATTTCGCAATTTTTATTTTAAGAAGAATCCTACTTGTCTTGATTTTCTTTCAGCTGAGTATATGTGATTTGTACTCACTTTCAAGGTTGTAGTGACAAATGCCAACCTCCCTAGGAACTGGGCACAGGGGTGGGATAAATAAAATTTATACATAATCCTCCAATCTAATTTCACTCATTAATTTTAACCATCTCCCATTCCAAGGCTGTTAACAGGAGCTAAAAGGATTCTCTGAGCTTCACCTCCCTCTCGCCTACTCTTTGGTAGAGGTGTTAACAAGCTGTTGAAGGGCCCAAATGTGGGGAGCTGCAAGTAAGAGAGAGGAAATACATTTCTTTATAACTACAGTTAGTAAAAGATTCTAGAACAAAAAGCCCAAAGGAAAAAATCTAATTTCTAGACTATATTCTGTATTAAATCTATTTGATTCCAAAAGTATCAGAAGTCCTGTGAATCATCTTCAGATATATTAAGCATAGGAATCTTTGCTACTTGCTAAAGAACCAACCAACCTACCAAAAAGGAAATGGAAGGGAGTAAGGTCAAGAAGGAAACTGGAAACATCTCTCTCCTCAGTCTTAAATGAATGATACTTGACTACTAAGGTTTTTCTAGATTGGGGGAAAAACATTTTCCACTTACAATGTAAATATAATCTGTATCTTTAGAAATGAAATCCTTTTCAGTTGTTTCCTCCTCATGAGCCCTTCAGACATAAGAGGCTGAAGAGGGCATATTGAGTTTCCATGTCGATGGAGGGGGTAGCTCGAAGATAAAAGGTTAATGCTGCTTCTAGCATGACATGGATTCATGCCCTCCCACCAAGTTTGGGGGCGAAATGTCATGAATGTGACACACCCCACACAAGAGCAGGTGAAAAGCCAGACTCTTGGCAGGGTTTGCCGGGCACAGATCTTTTCATGCCTCATTCCAAAGTAACAGTTGCAGTAACCCTTTAACTGAAACATTAAATGAGAATTTGGGAACAGTGTGAGTCAGATCACATGTATTTTTAGAGCTGGAGTTCAGCAAATGATAATGATGATAATAATATAGTCAGGTGTGGCAGGGGCTGATGAATTGGGCCATGATTGGGAGTTTTAATGAGAGTAGAGAGACAGCTAGGAGCTACCATAGACTTGTGAAAAGTGAAGTAGTAGCTTCACAACATTGAGGAAGAGGATTCTGGCAGCTGGATGTAGCAGTACTAATTGGAAGGAGAGGCCAGAGTAATAATGATAATAACTATACCAGCTAAGATGTATATAGCACTTACTGACCATGTGCCAAACTTACCTGATCCTCACAACAGCACTGCAAGGTAGGTACCATCATTATCTCCATGAGGAAACTAAGATAAATGACTTGCCCAGGGTCACACAGCTAGTAAGCATCTTGAGGGCAAATTTGAACTCAAGTCTTTCTGACTCCAGGCCCAGTATTCAGTCCACTGTGCCACAGCAAGGGCATCTGGCTAGGAATAAATCAAAGGGGCTGATTTTGGGAAATATTAGGGCAGAAGAAACAGGATGTGGCTGTGGCTTCAAGGTAAAGAAAATGTAAGCGACTAAAGTATCCAACAGCTGAGGGTATGTGAGGGTATGACTAGTAGTGATGATAATGGTAAAGAATTCAGAGGGGGTTGGGGGAGTAAGAATGTGTGCGGTAATGATTGAAATGACCTTGGTTTTATTACATGATAGCATGGTATAGTGAAATCATGGGGTCAGACTAAAGTTCTTTCCACTTTAGTAGTACCTATGAGGATTCTAGTCATTTGACAAATATTTATTGGGCACCTGTGGTACATAAAGCACGTTATGCTAGATGTCATGAATTTTAAGTGTTAAAATAGCCAGGTAGACATGTTTCTTGCAATACACAATCGCAAAACTGTAAAGGTCTGAGAAATTAAGGCTGAAAACAAATTTGGCGGTCATGGACACAACACAGGGGGTGACTAAGACCACGAATGGATCAATAAACTATCTGAGGGAATTAGAGGAGGAAAAAGCCTCAGGGAACAATCAAATTAATAATGGAAAAGAAGCAAACCAATGATTTCTATGTAGACAGAAGAGCATCATTAAATTTATGAATGATTCAAAGACTAGTTAAGACAACAGATAACAGGCTTGAGATCCAAAAAATATCTTGATAGGGTAGAACAATGAGTCTGATCTAACAAGATGAGTTTTAATAGGGATGGACATAAAATCTTGCAACTTATTATATTAAAGGAAATGAGTGTAAAAAGATAGAGGCGGCAGTTTAACGGTGATTCATTTGAAAAAAAAATTCTTAGGGCTTTTACTAGGCTGCAAATTTATTATGAATTAGCAGTGTAAAGTGACTGCTGAAAATGTTATGGGGATTTTAGGCCTCAGTAAGAGTTATATAGTGTCTAGGGCCAAGGAGGCAACAGTCATGTTTTACTCTACCGTGATAAGTTATAGTGCCCACTGGGAGTACTGTGTTCAGTTCTGGGTGCTATGCTTTAAGAAAAAAAAATCACTTCTAGATTAGAAGGCACAGGTAATTAAAAGTTTATATAATATCTGGAGGTTTCAGTGGATTGTGAGCTCAAAGTGAATCATTAATGCAGTATGGAAATCAAAGAAGGTGATGTGATCTCTGGCTGCACTGGAAAGCACAGTCCTGAATGAGGAACGTAATATTGTCCAGCATTACTGTGACTGCATGATGTTAGGTTCTAGAATAACCATCAAAACCTGGAGAGTGGAAGATGGTACCTGGAAAGCAGGGACTAGCGTGAGCTCCCTGCCAAGTCCCTCCAAAAAAAAATGGCTCTGAACCAATTCTAGAACTGCAGAACCCACAAAATAGCAGAGGGAAGCAGGGCTCCAGCCCAGGACAGCCTGGATGGTCTCTGGGTGAGGTCTATCGCGCGTAGAGCTGGGAGTGTAGCGGAGCGGAGCGCAGCGTGGGCCGTGCGGACCAACCAGACCAGTAGCCAGGCAGAGCGGGCCCTAGCGTCCTGAATCAGTGAGCTGCAGGAGTTACCAGACTTCTCAACCCACAAACACCAAAGAAAACAGAGAAGGATAGTGGGAAAAGCTGCTGGGGACAGGGGGATAGAGTTTGTGGTTCAGTCGCCGCCCTGATGTGGGGGTGGGGGGCAGCTACAGAACTACAGCTGCAGTTGCTTCTGGCCCCAGGCCCACCTGGTGGGAGGAATTAAGTGGTGGATCAGAGCAGGAGTGAAGAGCCTGCTGAAGATCTCAGTCCAGTCCGGGTTGGGGGTTTTTGGGGAAGGAGGAGTGTTGGTGTGGCAGAGCTGGCGCATCCCCCCAAGCTTGGAACATGGTTCTCATAACTCTATAAGCAGTCATACCCCACTGAAAAACTCAAGGGTCAAGTTAGTTGGCTGGAAACATGGCCAGGTAGCGAAAACGCACCCAGATTCAGTCTCAGACTTTGGAATCTTACATTGGTGACAAAGAAGATGAAAACATACAGCCAGAAGAAGTCAACAGAGTCAAAGAGCTTACAACAAAAGCCTCCAAGAAAAACATGAACTGGTCTCAGGCCATGGAAGAGCTCAAAAAGGATTTGGAAAAGCACGTTAGAGAAGTAGAGGAAAAATTGTGAAGAGAAATGAGAAGGATGTGAGAAAACCATGAAAAACAAGTCGATGACTTGCTAAAGGAGACCCAAAAAAATACTGAAAAATACACTGAAGAAAACAACACCTTAAAAATTAGACTAACTCAAATGGCAAAAGAGCTCCAAAAAGCCAATGAGGATAAGAATGCCTTGAAAGGCAGAATTAGCCAAATGGAAAAGGAGGTCCAAAAGACCACTGAAGAAAATACTACCTTAAAAATTAGATTGCAGCAAGTAGAAGCTAGTGACTTTATGAGAAATCAAGATATTATAAAACAGAACCAAAGGAATGAAAAAATGGAAGACAATGTAAAATATCTCATTGGAAAAACCACTGACCTGGAAAATAGATCCAGGAGAGAGAATTTAAAAAATTATTAGACTACCTGAAAGCCATGATCAAAAAAAGAGCCTAGATATCATCTTTCAAGAAATTATCAAGGAGAACTGCCCTGATATTCTAGAGCCACAGGGCAAAATAGAAATTGAAAGAATCCATCGATCGCCTCCTGAAGAAGATCCCCAAAAGAAGTCTCCTAGGAATATTGTTGCCAAATTCCAGAGCTCCCAGATCAAGGAGAAAATACTGCAAGCAGCCAGAAAGAAACAATTGGAGTATTGTGGAAACACAATCAGAATAACCCAAGATCTAGCAGCTTCTACATTAAGAGATCGAAGGGCTTGGAATATGATATTCTGGAGGTCAATGGAGCTAGCATTAAAAACAAGAATCACCCAGTAAAACTGAGTATCATGCTCCAAGGCAAAATATGGATTTTCAATAAAATAGAGGACTTTCAAGCTTTCTCAGTGAAAAGACCAGAGCTGAATAGAAAATTTGACTTTCAAACACAAGAATCAAGAGAAGCATGAAAAGGTTATCAAGAAAAAGAAATTGCAAGGGACTTACTAAAGTTGAACTGTTTTGTTTACATTCCTACATGGAAAGATGATGTGTATGATTCATGAGACCTCAGTATTAGGGTAGCTGAAGGGAATATGCATATATATACATATATATGTTTATGTATACATATGTATATGTGAGTGTGTATGTATGTATATATATGTGTGTGTGTGTGTGTGTGTGTATATATATATATACATATATATATATATATATATATATAGAGAGAGAGAGAGAGAGAGAGAGAGAGCAGGCACAGGGTGAGTTGAAGATGAAGGGAAGATATCTAAAAGAAATAAAATCAAATTGAGGGATGAGAGAGGAATATATTGAGAGAGGGAGATAGGGAGAGATAGAATGGGGTAAATTATCTCACATGAAAGTGGCAAGAAAAAGCCGTGAGGGGGAATGAGTGAATCTTGCTCTCATCAGATTTGACCTGAGGAGGGAATACCATACATACTCAATTCGGTATCTTACCCCACAGGAAAAAAGGATGAAGAAGATTAAAAAAAGGGGGGGATGATAGAAGGGAGGGCAGATGGCGGTGGAAGTAATGAAAAACAAACACTTTCGAAAGGGGACAGCGTCAAGGGAGAAAATTCAATAAAGGGGGATAGGTTAGGAAGGAGCAAAATATAATGAGTCTTTCACAACATGAGTATTGTGGAAGGGTTATACATAATGATAACGCATGTGGCCTATGTTGAATTGCTTGACTTCTCAGGGAGGGTGGGTGGGAAGGGAAGAGGGGAGAGAATTTGGAACTCAAAGTTTTAAAAACAGATGTTCAAAAACAAAAAAAAAATAAGTTTTTGCATGCAACTAGAAAATAAGATACACAGGCAATGTACAAGAAAGGAAGGGAAAAGGGGATGGGAGGGGAGTGGGGTGATAGAGGGGAGGGCTGACTGGGGAACAGGGCAACCAGAATATAAGCCATCTTGGAGTGGGGGGGAGGGTAGAAATGGGGAGAAAACTTGTGATTCAAACTCTTGTGAAAATCAATGCTGAAAACTAAATATATTAAATTAAAAAAAAAACCTGGAGAGTGACAAGGGTGGTGAAAAGCCTTGAGATCAGGTCATACAACGATTGGCCAAAGAGAATAGAGATGTTTAGCCCGAAGAAAAGGGGAACGATAGTTAAAAGTGTTTCATGGGCTGTCACATGGAAGAGGGAATAGACTTGTTTTCTTGACTCTATAAAAGGCAGAGGTACATACAGTGGATAGAAGTTGTACAGAGGCAGATTTAGGCTTCACGTTAAGAGGTGGACCATGTGTTAGGAGTGTTATTGAAGGAGTTTTCAATCAGGACTAAGTTGAATTAGATGGCCTCTGAGACCTCGTCCAATTTCGAGATTATGAAAAAAGACCCTGGCAAACTAGACAATGTCTGTGGTGGCCAGAATCATTATGGGGTTTGAAAACATGCCATATGAGGACAGCAGAAATAACTCACCTCTAACCTTGTCGGGGGACGACGACAACCTAGGCACACTAACAGTTAGATTCAAATCAATAGCTAACTTTGGATTAGGGAACAGACTTGTTCTATGTGGCTTCAGAAAGAAGAACTATGAGAAATGTTGGTGGAAATGATGAAGAAGCAGAATTTGGCATGGTATAATTAAGAACTTAAGAATTTAAGCTGTCCAACGATGCAACAGGATGAGTTCCTTGCCACTGGGAATGTTTAAGTGAAGGTAAGATGGCAGGGATGGATGTCTGAAGGGATTCCTACATATAGCATACCTCTCAGATTCTATGAAATTAGATGAATGGAGGTCATGATGTGACCTACCACTCACATTAAGGCTCTTGTGAGGAAGAGTCATGTTTTGCCTTCCTCTATCTTATGGTACTCTCAAGTCTTCAAAATTATGTGGAAAGAGCTTTGCTCTGGGACTGTGGGAGCTGGGTTCTAATTCCAATTCCACCACCAACTTGTAAAATCTTAAGTCATTCATTCCATGAGCATTTATTAAGCACTTATTTATGTGAAAGGAACTTACCACATTCTAACGGGGGAGACAACATATAAATAAACAGGGACAATTAAGTCCCAATCAGTGTGAAATTCACACTGAATATTTCCATGGGCTGGAACTAATTATCATATTATAAATAATTGTAATTTCAAACAGGCCAACTTCAAATACATGCAAACTTTTCAAGGGATTCACTTCAGGAATTCATTCCACCTAAGGAAGCTAGCTATGCATCTATGTATGCACACCTACAGAACAGATGGAAGGCAATCTTAAAGGGGGAAGGCATTTGCAGCTGGGGCAACTGGGAGACAGAAGCTGGTGGTGGAGCTGGGTCTTGAATGAAGTCAAGAATTCCAAGAGATGGATACTAGGAGAGAGATCATTCTAGGCCTGGGAGAGACAGCCCAATGTAAAGGATTGTGGAAGGGGAGGGGAGATAAGAGATGACAAGAAAGAGCAAGTTAGCCAGTATGGCTGGGTTATAGCGTATATAGCATAAAAATCAGGAAGAGGTCAAGTTGTGAAGTTTTAAGTGCCAAACAAAGTATTTGATATTGATCCTGGACATAATAACCACTAGAATTGGGGATGGGAAGATAGAGAGGGCTGCCATGGTCAGACATATCACTTAGGCAGTTAAATAAGTACCTTAAACGCCCTGGGTCAGTTTCTCGACCTATAAAATTAGGGAATTAAAGTCCCTTCCAGTTCTAAAATTCAATAACTGTTAGCATTTCATCTGTAGAACAGAAAACTAGTCCAAATGTTACCACCCCCCAGTGCCTTATTTTTGATGCCATTTGTTGTCATGCTCAGTGTGGCCCAAAATCATTAGCAATGGCCTACGGCTTAAAGTCTAAACTGAAAGGAAGCATGCCGCCAGAATGGTCTGTGTGTTGTGGTATATAGGTGGTGACAAGCATCTGCTTTATAGATCAATGTAATAAAATACTTTGAGGGTGTTTTATAAATCTCATTAAGTCCATATTATCATAATACTATAGTCTTTTAGTGTGGCCCAAGTAACACTCTGTTGCTACATCAGACCAAACCAAAACCTTACCCCTCCATATCTGCTTTTAATTCCTACAGGAGATGCTGAGCATAAGCCATACATCTGTGGGGATGCAGACTCTGCCTCCACTGTTTTGGATGGGTCTGAAGACTACCTCATTTTAGCTTGTGATGGCTTCTATGATACCGTGAACCCCGATGAGGCAGTGAAGGTTGTGGCCGACCACCTGAAGGAAAATAATGGAGACAGCAGCATGGTTGCCCACAAATTGGTAGCATCAGCTCGTGATGCTGGGTCAAGTGACAATATCACTGTCATTGTGGTATTCCTAAGGGATATGAACAAAACTATAAATGTTAGTGAGGAATCAGACTGGACAGAGAACTCTTTTCAAGGAGGTCAAGAAGATGGCGGGGATGATAAGGAAAATCATGGAGAAAGCAAACGCCCCTGGCCTCAGCACCAGTGCTCAGCACCTGCAGATCTAGGCTATGATGGGCGAGTGGACTCATTCACTGATAGAACTAGCCTGAGCACAGGGTCCCAAATCAATGTGCTTGAAGATGCAGGCTACCTAGATCTCACAAAAATAGAAGCAAGGAAACCTCAGAGTGCCAAATTTTGGTCACCAGTTGAAATGTTTGGTCTTACAGTACCAAAGAAAGCAAATCTTGTTAATGATATAATAATGGAGAAAGAATCAGTCCGGTCTTCAGTGCATGAACAGCACGATGCTGGAGAATACCCTGCTTATCTTAATTTGGGTTCCACAGGGCAGCATATATACAGAATGCAGAGTTTGTCTCCAGTCTTTTCTGGGTTGGAAAATGAACAGGAAAATGAACCCCCGGGAAAGAAAGTTTCTAGTTTCTCTCATTTACGCCACTATTATGCAAAGAGACGGCATGGATTCAGGCTCAAACCAAAGTTTCATATGTTTCTCTTTGCTCACGAGGCTTCCCACAAAGCAGGCACAACCAGCCTGTCTTCACTTATTCGAAGTGGGAATAGAAATAAGAGGTTGGTAAGAAGTTCTCTGCCATGGAGACAAAATGCTTGCAAAAAGTCCAGTGAGATTCTGATGGGGATGCTTAGAAACAGTCATTGTATACCATATGCAGACATTCCCTGGAGCAGTAAAATATAACAACTCTTCTTTAAAGTATGTTAGATACCTCCCCCCCCACCTTCCCCAATAAAACAATATCATCAGTATAGAAAACAAGATGGGCGTTTCAGAAACATGAAATGTTACCATATTACCATTTCATGAAAGGCTCAATTCTTGTGTGTAAATAATCTCTAGGAAATTTTGAAAAGTGTTTCAATCTTAAATACTAGTGATTCTACTCCCTAAACTACACTATGATCCATGTGTGCACCCACACTTCTAACACACACACACACACACACACACCTCCTTGTGTCACTAGTGGAAGCTGGCTTAGTTGGTTCATTTGATTAGCTGCAGTCAGGAAACAGTTTTGATCTGGCTAAAATGTCTATGGAGCAATATATATGTGTGTGTATATGTGTGTGTGTCTGCATACACACACACATATACATACACACACATTTTTTTTATATATAAAGAGAACCTAGTTTAGAACTGTCAAATTTAGCACAGAAAATGTTCCCCAAAGCCTGGGTTCATTTCTGGGTTTTATTTTTTTTATTAATAGCTTCCCAGGGAAAGAACTTTAGGAAAATATCCACTCTGTAGGTAAAAGATTAAAAGCCATATGGATTTTAATGGGGCACACAGGAAGAGGGAGTCTAATGTAAAGTCTCCCCTTCTCGGACTCAGATTGAAGTACAGTCAGGCATAAAAGCTAAACATAAAAACTTTCCTCTAGTTTAAAAAATCTTTTTCTTGTAGGGCTTTTTCAGAATCTTTTTTGGTGCTTTTTTTTTGGGAGATTTTAAGATTACTTTGTCAACCGATTTTAATCTGTGATGTTAACAAACTCCTTTTTCATTGGACCTTCATCTCAGGAGTCAAAAACAATCAGTTTTATCAAGATATTACCAAGGTAAAAATACGCCAATTAGTGCTAAATTGACAAGCAAGCTTAAATATTCAAAATATGTTTTCCCAATCTAATAATCTATGCTTCTTATTCAAATGTTTCAGTTTATAGATAGCAAAGGCATTTGTTCCCATAAAATATAGTGTTAAGAGAATGACAAAGCATGTACCCCACACACACACCCAAGAAGCTGAAGCATTAGGAACTTTTTCTTTAGCTATCTGGTGACAGACTGAGAACAGCTTAAAATGAGCCTGATGCTGAGCAATGACGGGGGAGAATGATTAGATAGGAACTGCATGGCTACAAATTCAGTGAGAACTCTGCTACCATGCAGAGGTGAAGACTGGAGATTTCTCAGTCTGTTAACATCAGTCTTGAAATGATTCAAGTTGTTTTTTTTTTTTTTAAGGCCCTAGTTATTAGTGGATTTATATATTTACAAGTTGGTATAATAACCTCAGGATCATTAAAGGAAATAGTAATGAATCAAATATAGAAATTATGTTTACCCAACAAGGGTATAGGCACTCACATCTAAAGACCCAGTGCTTATTGCTATGTAGTTAGCTCTTGCTGCTTAATCACTAATCATCAGAAGAATTAATAGTGGTGACCAAGTTGTAGGGATTCTAGAAATCATTTCTGTGGGCTACTGAAATGGTGGTAGTTGCAAATTTTGCCTTCCTAATTATGTGTTTCCATATTAAAATTAGTTTACATTTATATTTCCTGAGCATATATAATGGAAGGTACAAATTTAAATATATACCATGGATAATACAGAAAAAGTTGACTCTAGCATTTTAACAGTACCAGTGAAGCTATGAGTGGATTAACATGAGCATGTCATTAAATGTACAGATTTTATTTTCTAAATATTTGGATTCTTAAGTATAAATAAGGCTTGTATCCTACTGATTTTGGATTTATTCCTTCTTCCTATTAGATCTATGAAAGACAGTAAGATTGGAAAACAATGAGTAAATAGGTTTCTGAGTGCAGCACAGGAGTCTTTTAATCATTCTTCAGGGTACAAGTTCACGTGTTAAGACATCAGAAGACCTCCGATTTGTTGAATTTTGAAGCCTCAGATGTCGTTGTTAACATCCTATTGGGTATACTTGCTGTTTCAAATCAAACTGTTTGAGGAAACTTAAGAAGCCAGAGGCAGCAGTGGGGTTTTCTTTACCCTTTGTATTCTCTTCTCAATCTGGATGATAAGCTTGAAGTAGGTAGTCTGAAGGTCTCTAAATTTAATATTCTAATCCCTTTAATTAAGAGTACTAAAATGATGAGAAGTCCATCTTTGATGAAAGTAACTAGGTTAAGCTTATTGGGTTGAGGGGGGGCAGGGAGGAACACATGATAGAACTTCTTCCTAGTGTGCAGAAAGAATTGACTTGGCACTGGAATGAGTACTCACATCTGCTAAGGGTCTGGTTTTCTAGGTCTAAGTAAACATTTTTCATATAACTATCTAACCCTTTAGAAATTAAATCAACAGTAGTTCCAGTGTGATCAAGGTATAAACCAATATTGTAAAAAATAGCAAGTGTTCATATTTTCACCACATGCATATTTATAGAGTAGTTAGGAACCATTTGTAAGGTAAGTCCTTTAAAATTCTATAATACATATTAAAGTAGTGGTTATTGGTCTGATTTATGCTGCTCTTGATTCTACACACTAGACAAAAAGCAGTGCTTTGTGAGATGCAGTGTTTTATCTTCATGCCACTGGTGATAGAAAGTAGTTCTCTTCAGTTCACACTCCTGTGCCCTTATTTGCTGCTTGCTGACGTAAGCAATAAGAACCCCTCTAATGGTATCTAAACGTTTTTGTATCACGTAGTTAATGACAGTGTATTTGGTGACAGTGTAAAAATACTAGACAGATATAAAAGCATCTATAGAATATATTTATTAACCGTTAATGCTCAAGTTTAGTCTGTGAATTATGCGTTTTGTATTTTTACTCATCATGTAATTTTGGTGGTGGTGAAATTTGTACAACCAATCCTTAAAGAGCTGCAGTATCCCTTTTGCAATTTAACATAGTTTGCATCAGTTTCAGTTTACTGGCCAAACAGGCTTTATAAAGAATACAAGGTAGTTTAAAAAAGAGTTTGGGTTTGTTTTTTTTTTTAATAAAAACTATGTTTGTTTGGGAAACAGACTCCAGGCCCCTAGCCTGAAGTTACTGAAAACTCCTTATAAGCTCTTCACTGTGAGTTTCAAAGGGATTCAATCCCCAATTTAATGGTTTCGTTTTGAATTTTAGATGCGCAGTTTTGAGGAATATCTAAAGTTTGGTAACATTACAGCCCCAAACCCTGGTGCTGTTATTCCCATTTAGATTTGCACTAAAAAGGTGGGTGGAAACTCACACGTGTAAATATCTTTTCTTTACCTAGAAGTGCCATCCATTGTCCTTGAAAGTAACGAAACAAAAAAGTTATTAACTGCCATTGATCAATACTGATTCAGTTAGCCAGGGCATCCTGAAATGCAACAGACCTTTTCCAAGGACAATGTCAAAGCTGAGTTTAACTTTGACCACATTTCTAGTGGTGTATTGTCAACACTGCATTTTCATAAGCTTCCACTCCATTGTTGGAACACTGTGTGTCAGTAAGATAAACATGATGCAGAGAAGTTCAGTGTTAACAGAGATAACTGCTGTGGTTCACATACTTCCTCCCCAGCAAAGGTTTGCTGAAGCTCCATGAGGAAGACTGACTGAAATTACCAGTTGTCTTTAACCCAATTTGTTCATTCATTCAGCACTCACCTAGGCAAGGCCAAGAAAGGGGATACTACAGCTTTGTTTGTACCTATAATTTAGGGAAATCTTTCTTTGGATCCTAACTGCACCAGGAAGAAAAGTAGTTTTCTCCCCTTGTGTGCCTATAAACCTATAACTTGTTGGAAGGATAAACACACACCTTTTGTTCTTTGACTTGTGTAAAAGTTAACATTCTTTTTCAGAGCTAGTAGCAAAACAACACAATCCTAGAGCTGCCCAGCAATGCAACTGATTATCCAGGGAAGAGGAAATGTTAGCTTCCAAGGGACCAGGCGCTATTTCCATGTTTTCCTATAGCTGCATTTAGCTTCCATTTGTAAGACTATTTACCTTACTTACTAATTAGAAGATAGGAAACAGGATAGGGAACCCTGGTTGACACAGCTGTCGTCCTTGAAAAAGAAATCCTCATCATAAAACTTTTGACGTTTTGTGTTAGATATCCACAGATGTGTTATTGTCAACTCTTACACTGGGTGCTCTTTGGTGACAGACACGCTGTGTTCTCTTGTTCATGACATTTCTCTGCAATGAATTCTCTGTGGAGTTAATCAGTTGAAGCAAATGATTTTCTTAAGAAGTTTAACTTTTCAATTTGCAAACTTGCTCTACGGCTCACTTGTGAGTTCAGTTGTAATCATGTATTAAGTCATTCATATTTTATTTATTAAAGCTGTTCATTCAGTAAGGACTATGTTGAAATTTTGCCAGTATCTTAATAAAACACAGCGATTTAAAATAACTTCTCCCTTGTGTTTTTATTCCAAGGAAAGTTCAGTTCCTACTGCTGAGAACACTAAGATATCTCTAACACAAAAATGTTCTGAGTTAAGGAATGGTCACATACAGGGCAGAGGCAAAACTGCACTTAACCACTGATTACAGCTGTAGTCAAAAAGATAGCCTTTCCATTGTCAAGACAGAGATGATGTTCACTAGTCACTATGGTCAGAAATATCCAAAACAACTATCAGTGTAAACAGCTCATCTAAGACTGGTAAATGACAGAATCTGCTGGCTCATTTCCACATTAAAAATGCTAGGATTGTGCTGTTTCAAGTTTACATTCCAAGATCAGAAGCCGAAGGCTAGCTTGGAATAAGGCTTAGATTTTCCCTGGGAACTAGACACTGACAATGACTAGTTTGTCTCCTTATTATGTACGAGGTGTATTATCTTAGGGTCGACAAATAGGAACAATGATACCTGATTTCTACTTTGTCCTTCAAACTCTGTTGCCGTCTGCTCGGGTTTTTCTTTTCTACTCACCAGATATAAGCCCAATTCTACCTTCTTTTCAACAGGAACAAATGCAAAGAAAAGGGCAAGTAAGTCATGGTTAAAAGCTTATATGAAGGCTCTTAGGGGAGTAGAAAAGAGATGTGTGCAGGAGAATTGGGAGGAGGGAGAGGCTGCACAGAAGGCATGGTCATATTCAAGCTATAAGCAGAGAAGGATGCAGGTAAAATAGTTAGAAAAGGTTAAGTTAGAGCCTTTTCAGCAGAGTCTCATACAGGTACTTAGGCTACCTCTGCCATCTTTCTAACCACCTGAACTGCTTAATTCCTAGTGTTTCAAATCACAGTGTCACAACTTAACAAAACTCGTGTTTGCTTGTTTATTTTTCCCCCAAAACTCATGTTCTTAACAAAATTAAGCAGCATTGCTTGAAGCCAACAAAATGAGGTCTTGAAAGAGCTAGATATTAAAGCATCTGTTGAATCGGAGATGGAATGTAAACAGTATTTTGAAAAGTGGTGCTTTGCTGCTCTAAGTTATTTAGCTCCTCTGGGAAAATCTCTTTAAAATGGCTATTTATTTGGTCCAAAAGACCCACGTTGTTTTTGTATAGGTGGCACATGCACAATGTCTAAGTAAACCAAACTGGGTACAATAACAGATAGCTAGCATCTCCTAAAAGCTGTTAACTAAGCTACTCTCTTTATGGAGAATGCTTGGGTTGAGTCAGTGTACGACACATAGCTACAGGTGGGACGTTCTTTGAGTATAACTTCTGCATTTATCATGAAATTATGGAAGAACTGGGGTTCTGTTTCATTCAAGAGAAACACTACTATCTTTCGGTTGGTAAAATAATACCACAAGGTGATAGGAAGCCCATGTCTATATAACATTTAAAATGTGACACTGATGTTTCTAACAATTGTCTACGGTTCTTTTGGGAATGTAGAAACTGTCTACCTTTCCAGGTCCACTGTGGTTATAAATATAGAAGATTAAAAAATAACTGTTTTCTGCTGAGAACATTGTAGGGCCCAGGTACACTCACGCATTGCTGGTGGCAATGCAGATCATTGCAATCTTTCTCGAAAGTAATCTGATAAAACATTATTAATAAGACCTAGAAAGCCATTCACATACTTTGACCCGGTAATGCAATGATTGACAACAAATGAATATCTTAAAGAGAACAGTTTTTAAAAACTTATATGTTCAAAGATATTTATAACTAAAACACAAATAATAATGAAAAAAAGGAAATCACTTAAATTCTAAATGAATAAACAGACTGTGGAGTATCTCGGAACAGTGTTATATTGCTATAAAAAATGAAAAGGATGACACACACATAAAACCTGTAAAAAAAATCTGTATAAAATAGTACCAAAGTATTTACTAGGATATAATAACATATATACATTTGAATTGCAATATCAGGAATGAAAAAATATGCTCTAGTGCTCTAGTTACTTATAAGATAGACGCCACTTCTGTCTGTGTATGTTAACTTTTTTTTTATTAGAATTTATTGAACATAAAGACATTTCCAATACTGCGAACACCATCAAATGGCAAATACTTAAATTTAAAGGTCAAGGCAAAAAAGTTCCTAGAACCCAAACCCTTCACCTAAACGCAGATTTTCACTGGTTATCATACTTTATGACACAGGAGGAAGAATGAATCCCAGAGGCTTTCCTAATGTAGTGTGTGACCTCCCATAACATGCTTCCTCTTTGCCTCACTTTTGCTCATTTGCCAAACAATGAATTTTGTCCAAGGCTCAACTAACACAAGAATGATTGCCATCAGAATGTAAGCACAGTTTCTGAACAAATAGATAAAAAGCCACTGGACCCCAGTCACTTGGAAGTGCTTTCTAATGCACGTGCCAACCTTTGCTGCCAAAGTAATAGAGCAATTCTGTGTTAGGATGCTGATTACAATGCTATTATTGAAATATGAAAATACATCTCTTCACATGTGTTTAACAGAAGGAGAATTTCCTTCAGTAAGGTTTCAAAATACAGTACAACTGGGCTGGTTTCTGAAATGTTTCTTCTTTGCATCTTCAGTGCCTAAATAAATCTTTTGATGAAATGAATTAATTCTGAAAGTGAAAAAAATAACATCCTCATGAAGAACATATAAATGTTCTCTACAAATACATTTCTTTGGGGTAAAGCTGTGTTTTTATTTCTCTATGGACACAGTCACTGAATCTAATCCAACAAGTATTTTGTGAAGTACCTTCAATGTCCAAGCCAGGGCAAAGTCTTCCTCACAAACTAAACTCAAATTTCCACCATCTTACAAAGGGTCTCATCACAATCATTTGAACAAGACCACCACCAGCAGTTTACATTTGTAAAGTACTTAAATGTTTGCAAAGCATTTTCCTCACAACCATCTTGGAAAGCAGGTACTGCAAGTAGTTACATCTTCATTTAAGAAGCTCTTGGAGATTCCGTGACTTGTTCATGGTAACAAAGCTAGTAAGTATCTGTGGCAGAATTTGAACCTAGGTCTCTTGACCCCAAGTCCACTAAACTACACAGCTTCCCAATAATGGCAGAAGTTTGATTTTTACATGACAGGGAGGGTGGGGGGAGAGAGAGAGAGAGTGGGAGGGAAGGAAGGAGGGAGGGGGAGGGGGAGAGACAGAGAAGAGAAGAAATAATTTTTGGATCACAAGAAATGCAGGAAAGCAGTTGAGATTCAAATTAAGAATGCACCCATTACGCCATTTTGATCGATTATTGTCTTTATTAAACTTCAGGGTTTGATGAATATTTGCACATTTATGGTAAAAGAGGGATTCAGAACCAAGACAAGAACATGGGGCTTTGATTAACAGCCCAAGAAAACAATGTTAAGGGCTGTCAATGAAAGGTTTGGGGAATTTAACTTGATAAACTAGGGCCCCTTCCTATCTTATCTGCCCCAGTTCAGAGCATTTCCTCTTCCCACAGTTGTATAACAATAACAACCACCTAAATTTCTCTAACAAGTTAAGATTTATAAACTACCGTATATACACTTTATAACCCAACTCTAGAGACAATGGAATCCAAAGTTTGGAAACTCTCAGTTGTGACCTGCCCAAGGCCACAGAATTAGTGGCACAATCAAGAGTCAAACCAAGGTTTGCTGACTCCAAATCCAATAGTGTTTTCTCTATTATTACAAAGCAAACAGGAAAATTTCAAACAACACAAGTAAATCATGTGGCAATTGTGGGAGAGTGGAAAGAACACCACACTTGGAATCAGAGGACCTAGGTTTGAATCCTGACTCAACCATATTTATACTAGCTAACTGATTTTAGGCAAGCTAATCAGTCTCTCTAAACTCTGGTTATCTTCCTCTGTAAAAATAGGGATAATAATACCACTACACTCTACCTCACAAGGCTATTGTGAGGAACAAATGAGAACTCTCTCTCTCCACTCCCTCCGCCCCACACACGCATGTAAGAATGTTAACTGTACAGTAGTATAAAGTGTCAGCTACCTCTACAATTATGAGAAATCAAATGACTGTACACTGCATGGTTAAGTAATCAGTCCTAGAATAAACAGACATCAAATTAGAATTTGCCCAATTATGAGAGACCCAGGCAACTAATTTATTAGTCAGCTGTACTTTTCTGGGAAGGACTGCATTTGAGTTTTGTTTGGATTTGGAAGATGATGGAGAACTGTTATATAAAGTTTGTCATCTATTACAGACATGACATACATACATATAGACTGCACATGTAATTACTTATGTGTACATGTGTGAAGACAGTAAAATTAAGAATACCTGTATGTCAAAATGTAATGAAGGCAAAATCTTCTGAATCTAATTAAGCTAAAAGCATTAAAAAGTCTCCTTATATTTTGCGAAACAACCCCATGAAAAGAACATGAGAACTACAGTTAAGTTCGGGCGAAGAAAACAATAAGTAACTTCCAGGCCTTAGGATTATATTGTCTAGACTCTGTCTACCTAGCTCAAGGAGATCCTTGTGGTAAGTGGCTCCATCACAGAGACTTAGAAAACACTCCTCTCCTCCCTATGTGCTTATCTAACAAGTACAAAGTGAAGAAGTTTTTAATCTGGGTGACTAGAACAGAACCTGCCTTCCGACTTCTTCAATAACCATAAGCACTACATCTTCCCAAGATCATTTTATTAACAAAAAGTGCAAACTGTTTTGAACAAGAACCATGAATGGTAACACTTAACACAAAAAATCAGACACAAAAAAGCAATTTTCATTAGCTAAAACATGGGCAGATTAAAAGTCTTCCCTTCAAACACTGATATACAGTTATTTTTCCTTTTCAGTAGCCTCTTAATTTTCCATGTAGTTTTCACAGTCAATGTAGCAGCTCAAATACAAATGCCATTTCTCAAGGATAAATTTGGCAATTACTTTCTCCCCAAATTGGTCCAAAAATGAGAAAAGGAAGAAAACTCTACACTAGGTTTTGAAACTTTCATGTGAATCACTAAGAGTTTTGAACCTTTAAATCTATAGAAAATTAAATTAAGTTAAATTAATAAAAAGAATGAGAGTCAGGGAGATTCCCTCAATATCTGCTAAACATGTGAAACAAAAGAAACTGAATTGCCTAAATATTCTGACGAGAGCTCAACACTTAAAACAGCAGGTAGATTCTTCTCAAATTTGCCTAATTCTCCAAGAGACTAAAAATGACCTGTGGAAAAAGTTGCATGATGGAATCATTTTGTGCAACTAAATTAGGGCACCTGCATTTTCAAATGAGATCAATTAACTCCTATCAGTCAAGGTACCCGGTCAGAGGGTGGTTAGGGTTATTTAAATACACTCATTCACATAAAGAGCCTACAGTACAAAATCTATTCTTAAGTAGTTTTTTCTTGGTCACTAAACAACAGGCATGAATAAACTGCTGATTAAATCCAGTAGGAAGGTGGTCATCTAAACTCAGATACCGAAGAGAACAGCAAAGGGACAGTATCAACACTGAGTAGGTTAAAGAGTGCATGCACCAAACAAGTTAGGAAGACAGAAGTAAATTTCTGGCAATTTATCTCCTTTCAGTTGTAGAAAAACTGCCTTTTGTGAATGCAGATTATTTATTAATGTCTAGAACTACTCTATTATTGGGTTACACATAGAACTCTTCCAATGCTGATTCTTCTCTCCAGTGTACACTCAATCCACCACCTTCTGTCACAGTTTCAGGAATAGCACTGCAGGTGGAGAGAGTGGCAGCAAACCAAGGTCACATGCAATCATTCCTGGCTCTGACGAGAAACTTCAGCCACCATCTACTGCAAATTTCAGGGTCATGTTAACTCAAAGCCAATGGCCTTGGTTTGGCAATTACCTTCCACTGCTCTCGCTAGTGGTGAAACTGAGGTCTTCAGGGCCTATTTGATCACCTTCAGGAAAACTGGAACGCGTATCTAAGATAAAAGTAAAAGGCATAAAGAAATTTTAAAACAGGAAAATGCATTTTTCTAAACACTCAAGTTGGCTATATGTGACGTCAAAGTGATCAAAATGTACTAGATGACTGACTCTACCCTTGGGAACTTGTGACCTGAGCTCCATGCAGTCCCAAGGGAAGAAGCCAGAAGCACAGTGAGAAAATTGGAACTTGGGATTCTGCTTATTCTCCTGCCATTTTTTCTGTCCTGTGGGCACTGGGAAGCTTGGGAGAAAGGTAAAGAGATTCAGATTTACTAAACATGATGAGAGTTAAAAGTCATCCTGACTCAGGAGAACATCAAATCTGCATATCACATGATTGTCAGCCCACATTGAGAATGCTGTTTTTGTTGGGGGTGCCACAAAGACACTTCTAGGATAACTGGAATATGTGGCTAACATAAAAACAAAAAGCGAATCTTAAAAAGGAGATGAAGGTATTGGAAAGATATTAAAAGTAACTGAGTTGTTTTGAAAGACAGCATGGCAGCATGCATAGAGGGCTACAGGGCCTTACGCAAAGTAGAAACGTAACAAACGCTTATTGGATTGGGCTACGATAAAGAAGACTTGGTCTGAAGTCCTGCTCCTTACACATATCATCATTAAGGGCAAGTAATTTAACCTCTCAGGGCCACTAGGCAACTTTCTTTGAAAGCTACAATTTACCAAAGAGGTAGTGTGGGGGGAGTTTCCCAATGCAGATGTAAAAAAGAGGTGGCTTAAATGCATAAAATAATCAAACACTCAGTCCTACATCGGGAGAAAGAAGAATAGAATAGAAGGTCAATAAAATATAAACATTAACCTGGCTAAGAGAAACCTAACAGTACTATAGCACTAAGGCCTGCTAAAAGTACATAGAGATTATATATAAAATTCATCGTGTGATTTTGGTTGTTTTCAACAATACTTCCAAGCTGTCTTAATCCAAGGATTTCAGCTTCTGTAACTTCTCAGCAGACTACTCAATAGCTAACAGCAAAGTCCCTTAGCCCTAGACTATGTAATTTATACATTTGAAACTCATAGCACAAAAGGCTAAGACTATCTCTCAACAAGGAGCTGTGTATTTGAATCCTGCACCACATATTCAATTCAGTGAGTACCACATTGGGTAACTAATGGGGCAGCCAGCACCACCACAGTATCTGTAGTAGCTCAACCATCCTTCTTCACTCATAAATGCTGCATGGCATCCATGGCAATAGAGCCCTTGCAGAGAAATAAGAGATGGTCTCCCTCTTCCTTAGAAAGAACGCAGCCTCCCCATGAAAAAACATCAGATGCTCTACCTTCCCCTGAGGGCTGTCCCATGAAGGAGTCATTAAATCCATCCAAAGGAGCATTCTCTTCTTGCTCTTCGTTTTCAGTGTCACACTCAACATCACTATCACTGCTCATTCCTGGCAGGAGCCGAAGAACATGCTTCTGACAGAGAACTGCTGAAAGTGAGAAATGAAAAAAAAAAAAGCTAGCAAGAAACCTCATGTACATCTTACGAAGATGATGATGATCACGATCGTAGGAGCTAGCATTTGTAGATCACCTTGCAGGTTTGTAAAGCACTTTGCAAATATCAATTCAATTTATCCTCACAACAATCTTCACAGAAAGGTGCTATTATTATCCCCTTTTACAGATGAGGAAACTGAGGCAGGAAGAAGTTAGATGACTTGCCTAGGGTCATACAACTGTTGCCTGAAGCAGCATTTGAACTCAGGTCTTTCTGACTCCAGGTTCAGTATTCAATCCCCTGTCCTTTCTTTATCTTAATTTTTAAACCACGAACCAAGATGTAAACAAAAACACATAAACCATAGTATGCCACAACTATGACACAACAGAGTTTGGTCTACTTCCACTCCGAGTCAATTATCTACTCCATAAGACTACGCTATGACACATTCGAACATCTAGATCTGTGACTGCAACACCAAGAGGTAAGGTGATCAACACTGTCAAATGCTGCAAAGAGGTCGAAAAGGATAAGGACTGAAAAGGCCATCTGATTTGGCAATGAAGATATTACTGGTAACTGTGGAGAAGGTAGTTTTAGCTGGATGAAAGGACTGGAAGCCTGAGTGCAGCGGGTCTGAGAGGGAGAAGGTAGGAAGCAGAGGAGTATTGATGACTTTCTTGGAAGAGCTTAACACTGAAGGAGAGGAGAGAATGTAGAACAATCGCTCATGAAAGTGGTAAGATCAAGTGGGGGCTATTCAAGAATGGGGGAGGGGCAGCTGGGTGGCCCAGTGGATAGAGCACCAGCCCTGAAATCAGGAGGACCTGAGTTCAAATCTGGCCTTAGACATCTGACACTTACTAGCTGTGTGACCCTGGGCAAGTCACTTAATCCTGACTGCACTGGGGGAGAGGAGACATAAATGTGTTGGTAGGCGGCATGAAAAGACTCTGTAGAAAGAGACTGAAGATAAGAGAAAGAAGGGGGGATGATAGTGGGAATAATCTTCAGAAGTCAGGAGTGAATGTGAACAATGGTATAGAGGGATTAGAGTTAGCAAGAATGGCTACCTCCAAGCCACTTCTTCATCTGAGATTGGAGTGAAAGAAGAAATAGTAGAGAAAAAAGTCAATGTCAGAAGGAAAGAAGTCCTCCTGAGGAGGGAGGAAAAGAGAAGGGAAAGCCCTCAGTAAACAGCCTCAAACTTTCAGACAAAGCATGAGACAAGTTGCTTATAAAAGGAACAGAAAGGGGATGCCATGGGAAGCTTGAATAAAAAGGAGAAAAGTCTGGAACAGCAGCTGTGGAGAACAGGATTCAATCAGGAAGGATTAAAATGTTAGCCTTACTTCGGTGAGGGTCCAGCTGAGACTAAATAACACAAATTTATAGGGGCCCCAATCAGTATGATTTCATGATTTTCTCAAGCTTTGGTCAACAGCATATAAATAGGAGTGAAGGAGGCAGATGGTAGGAGTAATCCAGGGTTGGAAAAAGCATAAACTGGGAAAGAACAGAGGGGTAAGGATGAAGAACAATGTTAGCAGTCATAAGATAGAGAAAAAGATGGAATGATAAAAAATTATGATTAGATAAGGGATTTTTAGAGTTTCCTGTACATGGAAACAGAACATTTGTTAGTGATAGCAGAATCAAGGATATGACCATATCCTGACCTTAGCTCACATGGTCATGAGACCTAGTAGGTCATGAGAACTAAAGTACAATGAGGAACTGGGAATGCCTAATGCCATTCATCAATTCATTCCATGAAAATATAACATTGGGAGAAATTACATTATAGGGTTTCATAGTTCCAAAGGAACTTTGTTCACAGTTATATATGTCACTGTTAATAAACAGATCTGGTGTGGAGTCTATATCTCAATCTACTTCTATCACATTTACTCACCACACACTGCTACTTTTCTCTTTAGCTTCAACAAAATACCCAGCATGTAAGTGAAGGAAGCAGAACCAGGAGAACACTGTACTAGTAATACAACATTGTGCGATGACTAACTTTGATAGACTTGGCTCTTCATAGCAATGAAAGGATCTAAGGCAATTCCAAAAGACTCATGATAGAAAATGCCATCCACATCCAGACAAAGAACTATGGAGTCTGAATGCAGATGGAAGCATGTTACTTGCTCTTTTTTTTTGCGTGTTTCTTCTCTCTCACGGTTCCTCCCATTGGTACTAATCCTTTTTACAACATGACTAATGTGAAAATACGCTAAATATGAATATATTAGAGCCTATATCAGACTGTACACCATCTTGGGGAAGGGGAGAAAATTTAGAACTCAAAATCTTATGGAAGTGAATGTTGAAAACTAAAAATCTGGGCATCAGTTTCTTCATCTGTAACATGAGTCGACTGGACTAAAAAGACTACCCCAGTTCCCTTCCAATTACAAATCCGTGCTCTTAGGAAATGAAGAAACATCCCTTCTATAGAGTAAATGTCTTTCACATACTTGCAATCTCATTTTTCCAATGTATACAGATGCTGCTGAGATGAACAAAATAAAAATTAGAATTTAAAACTCTTACCAAATTCATTGTACCCTTTTGCCATTATGTATTTTCTCAATCAATGGATGCTAATTAAACTATCACCTGGGGATGGGGTTTGTCAATGAAATATGACATTAAAAAGGAGTAGTCCTACTTGAAAAAGCTGGAAACCACTGGATCACATGATCTCTAAGGTCCCTTATAGTTCTGTGATTCTATTCTACGAAGAGAGATAAAACTAGTCTTCTACAATTACACAAAACCTGTTTTTCTGAAGGTTATAGAACTCTCATGCAAAACAAAACAAAAAAGCTTCCACAATAATTTTCAAAGGTTTTGAAATTCTAATTCACAACAACTAATGTCAATGAATAGCTTTTTAACCTGAAAAATATCTAGCCTGTTCAAGGTAATAATACATCTCTAAAACGATGAATGAATGAAAAAGCATTTATTAAACGCTTACTATGTGCTTTTTTCTTGATTCTTTTTTATATTTAATTTTTATTTTATTTTTTCTTTATTATGTTTTGAATACAATTGGATATTTTGTCAAAAGCCTTTTCTGCATCTGCTGATACAATTTTTGTTCTTATTATTAGTCTGGTCAATTATGCTTATAGTTTTCTTAATAGTGTACCGACCCTGAATCTGTGGCATAAATGTGATTAATACTAAGTCCTGGGAATACACAGAAAAAGTGAGACAGTCTCTACTCTCAATTAGATGACCCCCTAAATGGGAAGAGAACACAATAAGGGAAAAGTTCAGCTGTAAGGCAGAGGGAAAGGCCCAGAAGTCCTGAGGATGCAGGCTTGGGATGAATAGCAAGGTTGTATCAATGCTGGATGACAATGGCAGGGTTTGCAAAGACACAGAGCAAAGGTTCTTAACCTTTTTTGCACTATGTACCTCTTTGTCAGTCTGAAAAAGCCTATGGACTTGCTCTCAGAAAGCTGTTAAATGCATAAATGAAATATACAAGATAACAAAGAAACTAAATTATAGTGAAATACAGGTAACAAAATATTAAAATAACAAGTTAATGGATCTCAAGTTTAGAATACCCATCACAGAAACAGATCAAATACTAAGGTGAGGTGGACTTCAGGAAGCAGTGGAAGGGCATATGGTAAGGCCCTATGGTCCTCCATCTTACGGGAAGGAAAAAAGCTGGTGGCTCCCATCTCATCCAAGCCATGTAAGCAGTAAAGCAGCCCAGATGGGTTCTGGGAAGCCAGGGGAAGTGCGGAAAGGAGGAAGGAAAACAGGAGGGTGTCAAGGAGGTCTTCCCACCACCCAGCTGTCCTAGAAGGGTTCTGGGACAGGCTGGCTAGGAAAGGGGGAGAAGGTGAAGGCAAATGGAAGAAGGGTACTCCAAGTGGAGGTGGGTCTTCCAGAAGGCCAAGAGAAGCCAACTAGCTCATCTATCTGCCCCTACCCTTTGTCCTACTTTCATCTCAGGGGATCCTAGAAAAACACAGCATTTCTTAAGAAATTCCAAAATTCTTTCTCATGATTCATTCTATTGGTCGTAATTCTTCTCCACAACTTGACTAGTGTATAAATTAATTCAATGAGAAGTTATTCGTGGTAGTTATATGAGATTCCATGCCATCTTGGGGAGGGAAGAAAATCTGGAACTCAAAATTATGTAGAACTGTGCGTTGTAAACTAAAAATAAAAATTAAAAAAAAAAAAAAAGAAATTCCAAATACAAATGAAATGCCCTGTTTAGTATGGCTATAATGGTGAAAACACAGCCTCAATCTTTTCCAAAAGAAAAGATCTAACTTATTTATTAATAGTCATATTTTGGTTAAAAATTTAAACAAATATTTTGGTTTAAAAAATTAAGTTAAAAAATGGTTGGGGGCAAGGGAGGAGATACTCAAAATTACCAAAGAAAATGTTTTGCCTCCTACCTACCTCTAAGTAGATTAAATGGTTAAAATGTTCTTTTCTGAAAAGAAAACTATCAGTACAGAATACTTCCTCTCATTTTAAAGAGGGGGAAAAAAAAACGTTCTCTCCTTTTTTAGGGTTCTGTCTCCACCATGTGTTCTTTTACAGTACTGTTACTCAGGAATTTACAAGTCATTTTGAGGTTTTAATATTTTAGGTATAAATTATTTTCCTTGAATATACTGGCTGGACAAAGTTAAGAGGCTGTTGGGATCTTGACTTCTAGTTCAACAATCTTCCTTCCCATTAGACCACAATACCTCTTGAACAAACCTCCATAATTATGTGAAAGACGAAGTAAGGACACAAAGCAAAAATAAACAATTATTCAATTCTCAATCACAGTTATTCTTAAAAGGCCACCAAAGCTGGCTACAATTATTCTGGTCAGAGCCTATTCTGGTTCACATTGCAATAAAGAATCTTGGAATTTTAAGAGTTGAAAGGAATCTCTGAGGTCACCCTTGTACAGTGGGAAGAGCACTGGATCTAGAGTCAGAGACCAGTTTGATGTCCCATCTGCTCTATTTGACTTTGCCATGTCACTAAAACTCTCTGAGCTAATGCTTCTCACCTGTAAAATGAGGGAGGCTGGATTATATGGCTGCTGCCCAGCTCAAAATCGATCACTCTGAGATCTATTCTACCCTCTCATTCTATAACTAAAGAAGAGGTAAAGTGCTGCGTTCAAGGTCACAGAGCTAGGTAGTGGAAAAGCAGGATTATGGTCAAGTTTTTCATCTGTCTATGAAGTGCTACATAATCACTGCATTAAATAAATGGCGAGCAATAATGTTTCTAAGGACCACAGGTCTCCTCCCCCAGAAGATATGATCATAAAATGAAGATCAGAATTAGTTTTCTATTTAATGAACATGAATTACTATTTACTCACAGTGTCAAAGTAGCTGTTTCCAAACCAACTATCCAACAAGTATTTACTCAATTAGAGAAAGGCACCATGGACCAGTGGAGTAACAGCACAGTGGAGGGAATAGACATTGGACCCGGGTTCTGATCCTGCCTTTGTAATATACCAGCTATACAGACCCAGCCAAAGAGTATTCCCTCTATCAGTCTCTGTTTCCTCATCTGTAAAATGGGAATACTACCAGCACCTACCTCGACAGTTACTGTGAGAATCAAGTCAGGTGTATAAACTGCTCTGCAATTCTTAAAGAACTACACTCATGCGAGCTATTGGCTACTGGTGCTTTGTGTGCGGAATTAGTACAGGGCTTTGTAGAAGAGCTCACTTATCACAGATACCTGGGAAGTACATTAACTACGAGACTTTAACAGGCATTATCACCTTCAGATTTCCAGGGTCAGGGATTGGTTGTTTTCCAATGAGAATGGGAGCCACATAACTTAGCTAAAAAGAATAAATAGTGAGCAGGAAAGAAAGAAGAGAAGGAAGTATGCTAGGCACAATGTAGGTGTTTTTATGCCTTTCTTCTACCGGGTGTCAACACAAATGGCCAATAGGGAAGATGGCTGCTGGAAAGCAGGGACTTGTGTGTGCTCCCCCCCCAACCCCGGTACTGCCAAACACCTATAAAAATGGCTCTGAACAAATTCTAGAACTGCAGAACCCACAAAATAGCAGAGGGAAGCAGGGCTCCAGCCCAGGACAGCCTGGATGGTGGCAGGGTGAGGTCTATCACACAAGAAGCTGGGAGCAGAGGGAGCAGAGCCCAGCGTGGGCGAAGGCAGGACCAACTAGAGTGGGAGCTGGGCGGAACAGGCCCTAGCACCCTGAATCAGTGAGCTGTGGCAGTTGCCAGACTTTTCAACCCACAAACACCAAAGATAACAGAGAAGGTTAGTGGAAAAAGCTGCAGGGGACAGAGTGAAAAGAGTTCGTGGTTCGGCCACCACCCTGGGGACAGCAGGGGAGGTGCAGCTACAGAACTACAGCTGCAGTTGCTTCAGGCCCCAGGCCCACCTGGTGGGAGGAATTAAGTGGCAGATCAGGGCAGGAGTGTAGAGCCGCCTTAGGATCTCATTCAGGTCTGGGTTGGAGGTTCTTGAGGAAGGAGGAGTGCTGGTGTGGTAGAGTTGGCTGTATACAAATAGCTCTGAAAACAACAGCACAGCCCCTCAAGCTTGGGACAAAGTACTCTCTACAAGCAGTCATACCCTGACAAAAACTCAAGGGTCAAGTAGTTGGCTGGAAACATGAACAGGCAGCGAAAACAGACTCAGATTCAGACTCAGACTTTGGAATCTTTCTTTGGTGACAAAGAAGACGAAAACACACAGCCAGAAGAAGTCAACAAAGTCAAAGAGCCTACATCAAAAGCCTCCAAGAAAAACATGAACTGGTCTCAGGCCATGGAAGAACTCAAAAAGGATTTGGAAAAGCAAGTTAGAGAAGTAGAGGAAAAATTGGGAAGAGAAATGAGAATGATGCAAGAAAACCATGAAAAACAAGTCAATGACTTGCTAAACGAGACCCAAAAAAATACTGAAAAAAATACTGAAGAAAACACCACCTTAAAAAATAGACTAACTCAAATGGCAAAAGAACTCCAAAAAGCCAATGAGGAGAAGAATGCCCTAAAAGGCAGATTTAGCCAAATGGAAAAGGAGGTCCAAAAGACCACTGAAGAAAATATTACCTTAAAAATTAGGTTGGAGTGCTTGCTTCAGCAGCACATATACTAAAATTGGAAAGATACAGAGAAGATTAGCATGGCCCCTTCATGCAAATTAGTGAAGTCTTCCATATTTTTGATAAATCTAACCTCAAAATAAATAAGAAAGAAGTTAAGGAGATGAACAGAATTTTAGAAAAGGCAGATATGATAGACTTCTGGAGAAAACTGAATGGGGATAAAAAGGAATATACTTTCTTCTCAGCGGTACATGGCACATACTCAAAAACTGACCATGTACTAGGGCATAAAAACCTCACAATCCAGTGCAGAAAGGCAGAAGTAGTCAAAGCATACTTTTCAGATCATGATGCAATAAAAATTATTTGTAACAAAAATTAGATTGGAGCAAGTGGAAGCTAGAGACTTTATGAGAAATCAAAATATTATAAAACAGAACCAAAGGAATGAAAAAGTGGAAGACAATGTGAAATATCTCATTGGAAAAACCACTGACCTGGAAATTGGACTACCTGAAAGCCATGATCAAAAAAAGAGCCTAGACATCATCTTGCAAGAAATTATCAAGGAGAACTGCCCTGATATTCTAGAGCCAGAGGGTAAAATAGAAATTGGAAGAATCCAATGATCCCCTCCTCAAAAAGATCCCAAAACTCCCAGGAATATTGTCACCAAATTCCAGAGCTCCCAGGTCAAGGAGAAAATACTGCAAGCAGTCAGAAAGAAACAATTTGAGTATTGTGGAAACACAATCAGAGTAACACAAGATCTAGCAGCTTCTACATTAAGGGATCAAAAGACTTGGAATATGATATTCTTCAGGTCAATGGATCTAGGATTAAAACCAAGAATCACCTACCCAGCAAAACTGAGTATCATGCTCCAAGGCAAAATATGGAGTTTCAGTAAAATAGAGGGCTTCCAAGATTTCTCAGTGAAAAGACCAGAACTGAATAGAAAATGTGACTTTCAAACACAAGAATCAAGAGAAGCATGAAAAGGTAAACAAGAAAGAGAAATCACAAGGGACTTACTAAAGTTAAACTGTTTTGTTTACATTCCTACATGGAAAGATGATGTATGTAATTCATGAGACCTCAGTATTAGGGTAGCTGAAGGGAATATGTGTGTCTGTTGTGTGTGTGTGTGTGTGTAGAGGGCACAGGGTGAGTTGAATATGAAGAGATGATATCTAAAAAAATAAAATCAAATTAAGGGATGAGAGAGGAATATACTGAGAGAGGGAGAAAGGAAGAGATAGAATGGGGTAAATTATCTCGCATCAAAGTGGCAAGAAAAAGCAGTTCTGTAGGAAGGGAAGAGAAGTCAGGTGAGGGGGAATGAGTGAATCTTGCTCTCATCGGGTTTGACCTGAGGAGCCAATACCATACACACTCAATTGGGTATCTTGCCCCACAGGAAAGGAGGAGAAAGAAGATAAAAAGGGGGGGACAACAGAATGGAGGACAGATAGGGGGAGGAGGTATTCAAAAACAAACACTTTCAAAAAGGGACAGGGTCAAGGGAGAAAACTCAATAAGGGGGGATAGGTTAGGAAGGAGCAAAATATAGTTAGTCTTTCACAATATGAGTATTGTGGAAGGGTTTTACATAATGATACACATGTGGCCTATGTTGAATTACTTGCCTTCTTAAGGAGGGTGAGTGGGGAGGGAAGAGGGGAGAGAATTTGGAACTCAAAGTTTTAAAAACAGATGTTCAACAACAAACAAAAAAAAGTTTTTGCATGCAAATAGGAAATCAGATACACAGGCAATGGGGCATAGAAATTTATTGTGCCCTACAAGAAAGCAAGGGAAAAGGGGATGGGAGGGGAGTGGGGTGACAGAAGGGAAGGCTGACTAGGGAACAGGGAAACCAGAATATATGCCATCTTGGAGTGGGGGGGAGGGTAGAAATGGGGAGAAAATTTCTAATTCAAACTCTTGTGAAAATCAATGCTGAAAACTAAATATATTAAATAAATTTAAAAAAAAAACAAATGGCAAATAGGGCAGAAAAATTCAGCAGTTCCTGGTATCTAGTCCCTACTATGCTTCCAGGAAGGAGGTCTAATAGTCAAATGGCCACCTCCTAAGGGAGGAGTTTTGAGTATCACTGTGCTAACTGAAAGTGTCTGTGCTATTCTGGCTTAAGCTCAATTAGAACAGAGTCTTTAAACATTTTTAGACAAAACAATCAAAAAAATCACCCTATCACTAATAGGTCTGGAGTTCATTTGTTTTCCAGGAGGAAAAACACCATCATTTTCAGCATCAGGCCACCAAAATGGAAGTTTAAGATAAGGTTCCCCACAGCAGTCAATGCTGGCAGGTTTAAGGTAAAAGTCACATTTCATTTAGGCTCAAGATGATGACCACAACAGTTCCTGGTTTCCCAGTGAGTACCAACACCAGCTGTCCTCTGGAATATCACAAAGCCTGCTTTCTCTTCTCCAGGGCTATTGTCAACAGTCTACAGTGATTTCTCACATAGAAAATTCTCCTGATGTATTTTTCTCAAAGAAAGAGCCTTGTTTTCCCCACACTCAGATACAGTGGGAACCGACTAAACTTGCCAGGAATCCTTAAAGACATGGAATGTCAAGGTTTCTTTGGAGTTGGCTCCAGCCAAGGACAGAATGACACCCGTGGCTGGTACTGAGGCTCAAGCCTTCTCTTTTAAGCAAAACAAAAACAAAAACAAAAAAAATCCAAGGAGGACAAAAGCTCCTTTTTATCTAAAATGCTCCCTCCTATCAGCTCCACAAGGCCCTTTCTTTCCTCCCAGACCCTTTTCTGGGACTTCAGCTATATGCAAACTGCTTAGGTATCAACAAATTAATGCAAGTATTTTTCTAATGTCCTGATTCTGTGGAATTGTTTTCCATTTATATGGCAATTTTATTTAAGGAGTGGTAAGAGCTTTATGAAAGTAGAATTCTCCCCATAGCATGCACCCTAAAATGGAGTTTGTTGTTTTTGCTATTGTTCAGTCATTTAGTCATATCTGACTCTTTGTGACCCCATTTGGGGTTTTCTTGGCAGAGATACTGGAGTGGTTGGCTATTTCCTTCTCCAGCTCATTTTACAGATGAGGAAACTGAGGCAAACAGGGTTAAATGACTTCCCCAGGGTAACACAATTAGTAAGCATCTGGGGCTGAATTTGAACTCAGGTCCTTCTGGCTCCAAGCCCAGCATTCCATCTATATCACCTGGTTGCCCCAACATGGAGGTGAGATAAAGCCAGATCTACAAAGACTCCCTTATTCCCATTGCACATTTTAATACTTTCAAAGAGCTAAGCTGTAGTTAGCCCCAAATGTGATCAAGGAACTATTTCTGCAGCTCATAAAAGGTAAAATACTACTAAATTAAGGAGTTGGTTGGACTAGGCAGTTCCCAAAGTCCTCCAACTCTAAATCTGATAACTGTATTAGTGTTATTAACATTTTAAAATAATTTATTTTCTCTTTAATAAATTTTAAGTAGGGGCAGAGCCAAGATGGCAGCTGGAAAGCAGGGACTTGCTTAATCTTTCCCCCAAATCCCTCCAAACACCTGTAAAAAATGGCTCTGAACAAATTCTAGAGATGCGGAACCCACAAAATAACATAGGGAAACAGGTCTCCAGCCCAGGAGAGCCTGGATGGTTGCTGGGAAGGGTCTATCGCACGGTGCTGGGAACGGAGCAGAGCCCAGTGTGGACCACACCAGGACAGACCAGACGGGGAGTCAGCAGGCTAGAACAGGCCTTAGGGCCATGAATCATTGAGCTGTGGCAGTTAGCAGACTTCTCAACCCACAACCGCCAAAGAGCAGATTAGTTGGAAACTGCGGGATCATGGTGAGAGTGGTCCAGTCCCATCCATAGGGGTGGCAGAGGTGATGCAGCGGTGGTGGTGGCAGGAACAGGAAGCTCTCGAGGCTGCTTCCAGAGCTCTAGCTTCAGCTGCTTCCTGAGTCCCTTGCTCACACAGTGGGAGGAATCAAGTGGCAGACCAGAGCGCTTGGACCCTAAAGCTTGGGACAAAGTACTCTCTACTCTACAAGCAGTCATACCCCCACGAAAAGCTCAAGGGTCAAGTAGTTGGCTGGAAACATGAACAAGCAGCAAAAATGAACTCAGACTCAAACTCTAGATTCCTTTTTTGGTGACAAAGAAGATCAAAACATACAGCCAGAAGAAGTCAACAAACTTGCCACTTTTCAAAGTTTTAAAAGCAGATGCTCAAAAAAAAAAAAGTTTTTGCATGCAGCTGGGAAACAAGATATATAGGGAATGGTGCACAGAAATGTATCCTGCCCTACAAGAAAGTAAGGGGAAAGGGGATGGACAGGGGGAGTGGGGTGACAGAAGGGAGGGTTGACTGGGGAAAGAGGCAATCAGAATATATACTATCTTGGAATGGGGGGGAGGGTACAAATGGGGAGAAAATTTGTAACAAAATCTTGTGGAAATCAGTGTTGAAAACTAAAATATTAACTAAAAATGATAAAAATTTAAGTCTAAAATCTGCTGTTTATACCTCACCTGCAGCAGGAACGAATTAAATTTTACTCTAATTATTCAAATAATCAGAATTTAACTTATAAGAAGCAGATAAGCTACATATGTAACCTAAAACATATACTACAAAAAAATCAATGCAATGGCATTTAAAAATATCATTTACTAACAAGAGGCGACAGTGCAAGCAAGCCCTGCAGGTTTCTATGTATGTCCTTTTAGAAACATTTCCCAATTAATCTTTTCTCCTGGAAAAGTGTTGCAGCTACAGGAGCACATTGCGTAGTACTGACTAAGACTGAAGACATTTTTAGCCTTCTGTAACAGAAAGACCTTCCTGCAAATGCCAACACCTACACAATGTTGCACACGGCAGCTAGAGATGGATGCTGGCACCTTAATATAGGCTTTGAGCTACAATTCATCAGTCATTGAAATTCAAATGAGTGCAGAGGTGGAAGGCGGCAGACTTTAAGGAAGAAATGAATTTTTTTATGTCAAATATCAATAAGAAAGTCAACATCCTTTTTTTTTTCTAACTTCTAAAGGACGCAGCAAGGGGAAATCAACACTTCCACATAGATACCATCTGATCAAAGAGAACTGCTAAATGTCTTCTGTACCTCAGACAAATAGAGAACAATGAACTTATATGCTGAAAGAAGTACTCACAACTATAACCAAATGTGGCTTAACAGAGAAGCAGTCTATTATGAGTTGAGACTTCCTGAATCCTAAAAAACTCTCTTCACAAAAAAAGAGAGGAAAGCAATCTATGCTATTTTTTAACAGTACACACAAAAAAAATTAAGGTTGACTTTTCTATCAATGTATGTGCATTTTCAACATATAGCAGACTATACATATTATAAAAGGCTTAAAAGTAATGTCATTTTACCTACTTAACTAATACATAATACCTCTTTCTACAGGATATGCATAACTTCTTTTAAAAATGTGTGATGTTTTGTGCTTAGTTAGCAAATATCAAATTCATAAGACACAATGTTATGCTCAGATTGAAGGTTCTCTTAAAGATTCCTCATAAAGTAAAGCACTTTAAGAAACTACCCTTTCAGTACTACTTTCTTGCCATGAGTATTATGACTTCAACTTTTGTTTACCTTCTTCAGACACAGCTGAAGCCCCTTCTGGAAGTATGGCTTGTAACTCCCCAGTTTCAGAATTGTTTTCCATATCAGTGATTGGGGTCCCCTCTATGCGACATCCTTTAACATTAGACCTTAGAATTTGTAAAGAGATATTATTTTATTACATTTCTGTATTTAAAATTCTACAACAATAAATAGCATTATTTATTATAACTCATTTATATCAGGTATTTTATATACACACACATATGTATACACACATATATGACAATGGGGAAGTCACTGAACCTCTCTAGGCTTCAGCTTCCACATCTGTAAAAACAAGGGGTTGCACCTGACGACCTCTGAAGTTCCTTTCAGTTCTAAATCTATGATCCTATTATCTTGTGCAGCACAGTAATTCATGGTTTACATAGAACTTTTATCTCATAAACCCTTAAGTCTAGACATAAATCATTAAAATCCAGCATTGACTCAGTATGACTCATGGAACTTTAGTATTATTTAAAACTCTTTACAGAAGCCTCCGAATTGGTAAAGTTAACATTGCCAGGCCTAAAGAATGACATCACATTATATTTTGACATCGTCTATACCACCGACTTGGCTAACAAATTATTCACATTTTACATATGATATGCAAAATGTAGGCAAAAGTGCAAAATGGAAATAATATTTAAACACTGATGAATTACTGTAAAGTTGAGTCGGGAGATTGTCTGTGGATATTTATTAACATAGATTAAATCATCACTTTAAGATGTACTTACATCTTTTTTAAAATACAGAAATAACATTGTTGACCTAACCCATGTAGGGTAAAATCAAACATGCAGAGTTGTCTTCCTCACAGTGGGAATGGACTTGCACTGATGCTAGGTTAAAAGTACTAGCCTTTGGCAAAGATACCTGGCTGACACAAGGACTCAATTTGTAACTTTAGACTTATTTGCTCTAGCAGCACAATATCACTCTATTCAAATCCTTAAAGAATAAGCCTAAAGCATTTGTTTAGGCAGTAAAGAACACACATTTCCCCTACAATTTAATTCACTAGATTAAAAATAACCTCTTAAATTAGTCAGCTTTATTCTAAATCAAAAGGAGGGTGCATTGAAAGCTGATAAAATGGATGGCAAGACAATGTCCAATCACCATAAAATGTTTACTAAACAGCTTACACTGAACTAAAGGATGAACCATATGTGGTGTAACATAACCAAGCCACTGCCATAATTATCCAACCTGTTAATTATTTCAAATTGACTGTATACAACTTCTTAAGGAATGTCTCTAAACTTAGCTCAAGGATCTTTTCAAGTAGATCCAGACAAAGCTGTTCTATTGTTTAAAAATTTCTTCTGTATCCATGCAGAGTAGAAAAGCAGAGAGATAGTACTGTCTCATTCAGTAGAGCCAAATAAAATACATTATATGATGAATCAGTCCTGAAAGGATGGAGGGCTAAATGACAGTCCCAGGATCTGAATGTATGACTTCTGAAGAGGAATAAATGCAACTAAGCAATGTGTACTTCACATTTTGGAAATTCTAACTCTATATCCCTTGTGGGAAGAAAATAAAAACAGAAACCAAACTGTTAGAGGGTCTTCAATGAGCCTAAACGAATGCAAAGCCTTATGAGATATAAAAGATCACAGCCTTATTAAAAAGCACACAATAGCTATAAAGAAGCTGGCAAAAATCAAAATCAAAAAACCTCGCTCCCATTAGCTAATACTGTAATCTCCATTTAGTTAAAATGAGCTTTAGTTTGAACCTGATGTGACTATTTTTTGCTTCCTTCCACATTTACAACTGTCTTTTTTCCAGTCAAAGTCAGGAAATAGAAGCTCTAAATACTTTTCAGGTATATAATAACTTTTTTCTATTTTTATTCTTACAAAGTTGAGGAAATGGGAAGCTTAATTTGTAAAATATGATAGGCATGTATTAAGAAGCAAAATATTTAAAGGAATAACAAAAATAATTCTATGCATTACATTAACAAAGGGTCTTAAATTTACCCCAATGTGACCATTTTTCTTGTTTTCTCCATAACAGGTAAGCCATTTAAACCTGAAACAATCAGAACATCTGGATCCAAAACTTCACACTGTCTTTCTTCTGTTTTGGGCAGTACCTCACAGATATTGCCATGAGTCAAAGCCCGGGGTGGGCTATGTCTGCTACCAGACTGTGAGCTTCCAGGGCACCCTGAAGAAAAGGAATGCTTATAGATTTATTGTAGTAAAGTCAACATATCTCCTGAAAATACAGACATTAAAAGTTCTCTTAAGTATCTACTCAACTTACCTATATATGCTTCCCAAATTTAAAATATTTTACTGTTTAGAAATAAGGAAAAAGCATATTAATGAACATGGTCTAGGCCTACCTTTTAAGGACCTAGCTTGGACTTAAATTATTATCTTCTTTTCAAAAAATATATATTGATTATTGGCAACTCTACAAAAGAATAGAATAAAATACTTTCAAAAATCTTTGGTGGCTCTCCAGTGCTTACTGAATAAAATATGTAAAGTATTGATCCTGGCATTCTAGGATCTCAAGCACATGATATGGCTCTAACCTCTCTGAACACTCTCACAAAATACTACTTCCATTCACATAACTCACCTCACAACCAAACTGGACTAATTCTCCATTCCCTGTTTTCTTCCTACTTGCTCCTGTTTCTATGCCTTTGCTCATTCCACACCCTGTGAATAGGATGGACTCCTGTACTCACATTTCTATTCACTGACATCCCTCTTCTTGCTTAAAGGCCCAATTATGATGCCACTTCCTCCCAGAAGCTTTCCCTGCCTCTCCCCCAAAATGTAGTCTCTTCCCCATTAAATTCCTCACAGATGTTTGCCTGGCCTTTTCCTTCAACCTCACCTTTCATGAATCTCTGTCTCCTTTGTTACTTATTTAAATGTGTAGTCGTCCTTGTCCCATTATATCATAATCTTGAATGCTAGTAGGCTAATTTCATCCATAAAAATGAAGCCAATTGCAGAAACAACTCCAAAACATGCTGCTTTTGAGAAACATCCCTAAAACATAACGTTTTCATGCAGATTCAAGGTAAAGGTTTGGAATATATATATGGCTTCTTCCTCTAAGACTAAAGCTAACCAGTTAATATTAGTGCCAAAAATTCTTGCTCAACAAGTAGCAGTTACCAATTTTAAACAAAATCAGATCAATCCTAAGCTGCCAACTTTTCAAATCACACCATGTTTCAACAGCTTTTAAAGGAATAAAACAATATTTCTTGAAAGCAGGAACTGTGTCATATATACTTTTAGACCCCTGATGCTTAGGCACTTGGCTTTACATATAGTAGGTGCTTAATGCTTTGCAATGAATTACACACTTCAACACAATTTTTTGTGTCTTTGTAAGTCCAACAATAAAAACACATCAACATTCACGATACACATCTACCTAAGCATTTCGGATTTACCTTCAGAGGAAGTCTGACAGTCTCCCTTTGGGCGATGATTGTTTTCCCCACAATCCACTGCTCTTCTTAGTGACAAACTTCCAGCTGTACCAGATCGGGCAGGTTTAGGAGAACTACTTTTCTTATTTGTGGCTGAAAAGACATTTTAATATTCTTTCTTGTATGCAACAAGGTATGAAATACTGCTTCAGCAAGGTAGGTGCCCTATCTTCCTTTGCAGATAGGGCTCCAACTGCTATCTCCCAAAGAAGGAATTTCTCTTCCTTAATGATTTACAAGAGTCTTTCTTCTGAGAACCCTTCCAGATAGGAGACTCAAATGAGTTTGAGCTATCAACTCAGCTTATAAAAAAAGAAATGGAATTAATCAGGAGAAAAAAAATGAGAAGCCAATGTCCTCTGAAGTAGAGATACTTGTTACAGTGGAAAGAACAATGGAATTAGAAGAAATGGGTTCTAGTCCTGTCTGATTCTGGGCAAATCACATCATTTCTCTGGGCCTTACTTTCCTCATCTGTATAATGAGATGCTTGGACTAGATAAGCTCTAAAAGCCCATCCTAGCTTTAAAATTTTATGAAATCCTTCTAAAGAAATGATCTCCTCAAGTGAAAATTTGGCCAATACCCCCAAGATAAACTATCTTGCAAAACTGAATTTACTCCATTATAAGAAAAATGGTTCTTCATTGAGGAGCATCTAGAACTGGGCTGGGCCTTTGACATGCAGATGAAACTTAAAACAAGGTAATCTAAAATTGAAAGCAAATAAGAAGGATGGTTCTGTGTAAACACTCTGTATATGGAGATAAGTTCACAGTACCTTTTAAGTCATACCTCTCATAAGGGTCACTGAAAAAAATTAGGATTTTTGAGTTGAAAATCCACTGAAAACAGAATAGAATGAGATAATCTGAAAGACTGAAGGGGGGATGGATGAAGTGGAATAATATTTCTTGAAGGTGACATTTAATCAAATGAAGAGGTAGAGGTGAGGAAGAAAGTATGATTCCTGAACTAAAATGTTATCTGGAATATTGAGGGTAGGGTAAACAAAAATTTTAAATAAAAATATTATATCAGTCAAAATAGCAAGAGGGAGAGAGATGATTAAGACTGTACTGATACAAAATAAGATAAGGTTAATCTGAGTTTGGTACAAGGGGGAAAACTATTCAAGGGAGTTAAGGCAAAAAAAAAAAACAAAACCCAGCGAACTTCTTATGCTGATTAAAAAAAAGCATAAAGGATCTAATGGCAGGAAAATCAAACAGTTAGTCTTGAATACTAATGGACTAATTTTAACAATTTAAACAAAATCCTAAAACTGGCTACTTATAAGAAACATAATTAAAATGTACTGTTTTTGTTATAGATTCAAAGAACTAAAGTATATAAATAGCTTCCTCCTCTAAGAGTACAGCTAACCAGTTAGTTAACAGTGTCAGAAGATTCTTGTTCAATTTTTACCAATTTTTAACGAAATCAGGTCGGTGCTAAATTTGCCAATTATATCAATTACATCATGTTTCAAATTACACCATGTTTCAAAAGCCATTTAAGGAATAAAATATTTCCACTCCCCAATTCTCTATGCAGTCTCTGCTAAAGGTGCTAAGCCAGCTCTCTCCAGATGACCTTCTCTTTTTCCCTCATATCGACAGGTTTTTTTTTTTCATCTCCTTTTCACCCCTTTTTATCCTCCCATATCATTTATTTGGGCTCTGAGACACACTTGATTTAAAAAGCTTTTAAGACAATAGACTAGGATTCAAGAAGACCAAGGCAAAAATTATAAAATAGACCAAGTTTGTCTTCAGTACTTTCCCTTTCTGCTCCTACCCAGAATTCATTGCCTTCATACTGCCGCTGAGTATTCAAAAGCTTCAATGCTATACTTAAACCAAGTTTGCACTAATCTGAAGTAGTTTGTGATTCAGGATCAGCTCTCTTTACCCAATCCTAATCAAGATTACCATCCTATAGAGCCAGATATTAAACTACATTATTAAGTTATATTTAAAATGTAGCAAATTAGGTTCTAGTCCCCCACTTTCAGCCCTACCTGTGGTTCACTTGTTATACAGCTAATGGTTGGTTGGATAGTTTAAAAAAGTGTCGCTCTAGGTTTTTCTCTTGTCTCTACCTTTATCAGAGGGAAGCTGGTACCTCAGATGCCCAAAGAGTCCTGGGGCAGTTATTTCCTGTTCTTTTTGAAGGACTAAAACATAGGGACACCCTTAACCACAGACCCAGATGGCAGGTTTACTGGCCCATAGACAACTAATGGGAAACAAAAGAGGGTAGGCAATAGGGATCCTGGAACCAGCATGGCTTACAAAGGGAACATTCTTTTCTAAAATCAGATCTGATGAGGTGAGGCATAGTGTCTGACCCAGAACAAAGGTGTACATAACCCTCAACAACATTAATATTTGCATAACAAGACAGGTCAATCATTTCTCAGATGTTATAAGTAGGAAAACAAAGAACAACAGGCTTCTGCAGTGGGGCTACAGGTTCAGCCTCTCCCAATGCTAATTCACTGCTTTAGAAACTATATGTCGGGTATAATTCACCTCTTTACTCTACCATCTGCTCCACCTCCATGACAGCTTCCTTGCCTACCTAAGCATAACTACCCTGAGGAGTCCTTGATGATTAGTGAGTACCTACCCAGGACCTCCATGTCTTGAGAAGCCCCACCCTCCTGCTCATTTTACTTCTTGTTTACCCTCCAATCTGCACCATCTGTTAGGGATGGGGTTCAAACCCAAGAACCTGACTCTTCATCCTAGGTTCTTTCTACTATCAGTACTTCTAGTTCCTTAGTTTCAAAACTGACCAACAGGAAAATGTCATTACAAGTTTCTTTTCCACTTACAGTTCCTGATGTAACAACTTGTAACTGAAGACTTTGTCAGAAGTTCCATTCCTAGATCTTGTAATTTGCCACAGCTTTCTGTCGTACAGGCAGTCAAAGACACTTGATCAGCAGAAAAAGGGTTGGACTGGACATCACAGGACCCAGCATTGCTGCTTCTTACTTCTGATAGTTGGTTTTTCACATCAGACATCTTGCTTCTCACTTCAGCCATTTGTGTTTTGAGTCTCTTTAGCATCTTCAAGTCTGGAGGCACCCTCCACATTGCCTGTTGTCTCCTCTGATCTTTTTCTTTTCGGGCATATGAGGCTTCAGGGAGAAAAACAAGCTGCCTTAAAATTTAAGTTTTAATAATACATTTAATTACCTCCTACCTTGTATCACAGACCTTCCTGCATGTCTGAATATACATAGTTACATCTGGGAAAGTATGCATAATTGCATCAGTGAAAATCAAGACAAAGACACAGTCACATTTGAACCTATAATATATGAATTTGGGCCATATTCAACCCAACCCAACCACGCAAATTAATTTGAATTAAAGATAATGTGAAAATTCCAAAATGAAAAGTTAAAAAGCTACATTCCCCTCGACACTTAACTATAAATTCCTCATGAATATAAAATTTAGGATCTCTGGCAATTAATTCAATTCATCATATACCATTTTTCATTTAAAAGGCTGTGCTATATGTAATGAAAGCTCTAGCTCAAAGTACTTAAAGTAGCAAGAAAATTTGTGCTAGCTTTATGATGGCTTCTGATATAAGAAAAAAGAACTCATATTTGGGAGACTATATTAACTTGCCTGCTCTGCTTCAGCATTAGAATAAGAAAAAATGAAGCAAAGGGAACTGACCACAATCTTAATAGCACAAAGATTTAAAATGAAAAACACCAAACAGCCATTTGGTTTTAAAAGGACAAATGGAGCCATTTCAGAACCAGATGGTTTACTATTTCTGTTCCACTCTATTAAGCCACCAACCTGTGATTTCAGATTTCAAAGTGACCCAAAATGAGGGACTGGTTCTGTGTCAATTAATGATATTAGTAACATCTTAACCTGCCCAGCAACTTTACCTATCAATAGAAGCTCACATGCATATAATGCTTTACTGTTAATAAAGCATTCCACTCATAAAACACTGCTGACGGGCAGTATAAGTACTATCATCCTCATTTTATAGATGAGGCAAGAGGTGTAAAGAGGTGAGCTAATTTGCCCATGCTCATAGTTAACAAGTGGCAGAGACAGGACTAGGTCCCAAGTCTTCTGGTTCCCCTGGGCTCTATTACACTACTTACTGTACCATGCAGTTATGAATCAGGAATGTAGCAAAAACTTCTCAAAATATTAGATAATGTCATTTCCAGGCCTAAATCCTATGCCAAAGTCCATGCAAGTATCTTTAAAATAAGTACAGTTTAAGAAAGAACATGCATTTTTGTTCATAATCTCCTTGCTACTGCAAGCTTTCAGGGGATTAGAATCAGAAAATTTGAAGGGGAGAAAAGCTGCTAGGCAGACAGGTACAGTGAGAGAAGCAGAAAGTGATAGTGAACACAGCAAGCAAAGAGAAAAAGCATAAAAAGCTGACCTAAGAAACTAAAAACCCCCAGAAATTTAGGGTTGGAGTGAGTGCACAAGCAAACTGCCCTACATATTTTGGTAGGCCTTTAAGTATAGTTCCATATTACAGCACAACAAATATAGTGCTTAAAAATAATGGAATCATAGAATTAAGAGCTGCAAATTACCTGAGAGAGCACCCAATTCAGCAATAATTCAATAAATATTTACACAAGTGTCTGCTGTGTATAGAAGAACTCTGACCTGGAGTCCTAAAGATTAAAAGAGACATGGACCCTGCCCTGAGGGACATTATAATCAAGTAGAGAGGGAGAGAGTAAACAAAGAATTATTATATAAAATATTAAAGGAAAGTACATTAGAGAGGAGTAAAGAGGAACAAAATGCTATGAGGTTAAAAGAAGAAGTGACCAAGAGGTTGAGGAAAAGGAAGGGGGAGAGGGGTCAGGATCCCAAATTATTAAGAAAAAGTTAGAGCTTGGGATGAATAACTTACTAAAGTTGAAAACTCTGAATTAAATTTTAGAAAAAATTCCTATGCAAAATGGTAAAAACCTTTTTTTTAAACTGGTGTTTAAAAGTGATCAATACCGAAAACTTGGCTACCAAGAGTGATTCATAACCTCCCCCCCGCAAAAGAACTCTGGGTAGCTGGGATTTCACTGTACAAATGTTACTTTCATTAAATTCATGTTATTACATGCAACAGTGTTTCCTCGAATCTGAAAAAGTCCAATGAATAATGCTGCATTATTGAAAGACATACATAATTTTTAAGGAAAATATCTTTGTAAGCATAGAATCTCTCTCTCTCTCTCTCTCTCTCTCGATATGTATACATATATCATCACTTGGAAAAACATTTATATACACCCCCACCTGGAAGGGCCTAAAAGTTACTTCTAGGCCTACAAACCTACGAAAATCCTTGCCAAATATATGCAATTTATTTAAACAATAGGTCTGAATGTGTACAATACATTTGCATATATTATTGATTTGTTAGTCTCAGAGGCACATCACATAAATCTAACTAACAATTTAACATACTTAATATTGACATTATACTTACTTTGGTACACAAAGATATTTAGAGGAGACCTCTATAATAAAATTTTAGACCTCTATAATAAAAGTTTAGTTGTAATATTAATATAAAAAAGTCAGTGGGTTACTAAAATTTCTCCCCATGCTAATATTTAAAAGAACAGGACCAAAGTCAGTCACACAGAGATCTTATCTACAATCAAAGTTAAATTTAATTACTTTAAATTAAAGATTGTGAAAAGGTTTGGTTTGTTGTTATTTTTTACCTGTGGACTGTAGCAGTGAAGCAGGTGGACGAGGCTGTAAGCCCCATAAATTTTCCATACTGCTCCGGTCCTTAAGGTCCAACAAGTGTATTAAAATTAAAGGATCAATATCTAATAAACTGCTACTAGCTGCAGACCCTGTATTTCCAGCTCGCCTTGAAGCTCTGCGACTTGCACTTGCATAACCATGGCTACTGCCTGCAAGAGAAAAAAAAATGGGAAATACATACTTCTAATATGTTTATTTTTTTTAAAATAGAAGTATAAATGTTTACATTTCAGTGAATATACACCCATAGTTCACTTCTTAGTAGCATCTCTTCTGTCTGTAGTGATATATGCTATACATCAATTGACTGCAAGTCAGAGATGGGCAGAGATCAGCACAAGGCTTAGTCCCACAATGCTCAGGGGCAGTAACTGCCAGAGTCTAAGAAACTGTGAACAGTGGGAACAGGTACCACCACTGCTTCTATACATAAGAGAACCATGGTGGCAAGGAAGCCTCTCCTAGGTACTACCTATCTCCCCTCTCATGTCTGTCTTACTCCCCTACCTTGGCAAAGATCAGGGAAGTGTAATCTGAAACAAGTCTCAGGCTCCAGTTGTGAGCAGTAGCATAAACTTGGGTAGTAACTACAGAAGAAGAGTACCATAAGGCCAGAACCAACTCGTATAACTCAGGTGACTGGGGTCCCCAGTTGATGCCATCCACCTCTGTTAGGTGCAAAATACAGTCATGAAAAATGTCATGACGTTTTCTACATACAATTTAAAAGTATTATGAGGATTTGGTCTGTACTCTCAAAGGCAACATAAAATTAGTGTAATAAATGTCATGACTCACTTAAGTTATTTAAAAATAAAACACAATGCTATAATCCAAATTTATAGGGTAAGCCTCACTCAAACTATTCATGTATTCTCTCCCTAATGGCCAGTATTATTCCACTGCATTGCCCTCAAACCCTCACATGCCATCAAAATTTATCCTTTCTTAGGGTAAGTTTTGTCAATTTCTGGGAACCTAAAGCTTTCAAATTAATCAGGCCAGTATATAATAATAACATGAACACAACACTTAAAAGAACCCTTCAAGAACAAAAATTTTAGATACTTTGATAAAAGACTGAAAGAGGAGGTATTTGTAATAAGGGAAGGGAAAGGGGTCTTGTGGTGCCTCTTAAATCACAGGCCACATGAATGGCAGCTCGCTGTAGCGTAAGAGGAAATGGATCTGGAATCAGAAAACAGGTATGAATCCTAGGACGTCTAGTTGGTACACACTGGATTGCGCGCCAGGCCTGGAGTCAGGAAGAGCTCAGTTCGAATGCAACCACTAACCAGCTGTAACCCTGTGCAAATCACTAAACCACTATTTGTCTCAGTTTTCTCATCTGTTAAATGAAGATGATAACAGTACCTACCCCAAGGTTGTTTTGAGGATAAAATGAGATTATAATTGTAAAGTGTTTATCCAAGTGCCTGGCACATGGTAGGCAATAAATAAATGTTAGATGATATTATTATTATCATCCTAGATCTGCCCATTTGCCAGTATCGTGACCTTGATCAAGTTAAATCAATTTAACTATTAGATCTAATTAGATCTATTAGATCATCCTAAAAATTACTAGGTGATCTCTAAGGTCTCTTCCAAGTCTAAGATTCTGTACATTGTTTTATGATTACAAAGCACATTCTGTACCTTATCTATTTGAGTCTTACCATAAGCCTGTGAATTAGGTAATAAAACTACTATTTTAACTTTATAGATAAGGAAACTGAAACTTACCTAAGACACTTGGCCAAATTTCACAGACAGTAATAAACAGCAGTTCCAGAATATTTTATACATATCTTACCAAAAAATAGTTGTGACCTATCATCTGATATCACTTCTATTCTTAAAAAAAAAATTAAGTGGTTTTCTAAAACACTTAGCAAAAGGAGAGAAAAAAAAAGATGTTTTTCTTCACAACTAACTCTATGAACCATATTTTTATCTTCAAGTTGGAGGCTTAGGGAAAATACGTTTTAAAAGAATTATGCTAACCAGTAGAACATTATGCACAGTAAACTACAATACTGTATGATGATCAGCTGTCAATGACTTAACTATTCTCAGCAATACAATAAGTCAAGATAATTCCAAAGGACTCATGATGAAAAATGCTATCCACCTCCAGAGAAAGAACTAATGGAGTCTGAATGCAGACTGAAGCAAACTATTTTTCACTTTTTTTGGTAGTGTTTTTTTTTTTTTGCAGGGGGAAATGTCTGTGTTTTCTTTTACAACATGACTAATATGGAAATATTTTGCATGATTACACATGTATAACTTATATTAAACTGTTTACTGTCTTAGGGTGGGGAAGAGGGAATTTGGAATTCAAAATTTAAAAAGTTAAAAATTGTTTTTACATGTAATTGAGAAAAAATATTATTAAAAATAATTATGCTATAACTCAGACCGAAATGAATGTCACATAGGAAGATATTTATAAGTAATTCATATAGGAGGGAGCCACTTGAATTATTTTTTTTCAAAGTACCTCTTTCTTTAATAAAGCATGCAAACTAAAATTTATGAAATAATAATTTTCACCACATATTATGTAGTGTGCTGAACTATCTTTATAAAGACAAAATGCCACATAAAAAAAATTCTTAATATACAAGAATGCAGGCAACATGGTATCATGGGAAGGAGACCTGTTCTAATACTGATTCTGCCACTTATAAGCTATGCTGACCACGGTCAAGTTACATAACTTGAATCACAGTTTCCTCATCTATAAAACTGAATGATAGGAGAGGATAAGGGAGGATAAGGGAGAGGAAGGGAGGAAAGGGGAGGAGAATTATATATACGTGTATACGTATACGTGTGTATACGTATGTATACGTGTGTATACGTGAAATTACAGTTCACACTTGTAATTTGTATAACATGTAAGACATGACAATTGGTCTTTTGGCTCTTTATCCACTATAATCATGCTGCCTATCTCACTTTTTATATATTACTTTTGTAACTGGGTAGTATTTTATTATTTATCAAGCACTTTCCTCAAAATAACCCATGCAGGTAAACATATTAAGATCATTATTCCCATTTTACAAATGGGAAATTAAGTATTTTCACATTTTGTAAAATGTGAGCTATTAGCACAATCAGAGACACTAAGGGAAATGACTTGCCCAATATTGGAAAGAGGTTCAGAAATTCTTTTTCTTTTTCTAAGTTCTGCTCACTAATCAAACAACGAGCTATAATTATAAAGTGCCTACTATGTGTTAGGGTTTATGCTAGGGGTTATTATAAAAGCAAAGAAGGAAAGAATCTTTATTTTCAAAGAAGTTACTATTCGAACAGGGACAAGTACATAGAGAATAAAGATAAAGACAGTAAATAACAGGTAGTTTTATTTAGCATGATACTTAGGGGAAAAGGGTGCTGCAGGAATCAAGAAAGACTTCATCTGGTGCTATTTGAGTTTTTTTTTTTTAATTTGAGCATCTTCTTAAACAAAAAAAGGAAAAGGGGTGCCTAAGAAAAAGAGGTCAGGAGGGAGTGAATTCCAGACACAGAGACAGGAGACAAATAAGGAATAATGGTTTCATTTGCAAGGACCAAAGAAAAGGCAAGTTTGGCTGCATTATGAGGAAAGAATATACAATGAGGCTGAAATACAGGTTGGAGTCAAGCTATTAATGATCTTTAATAGCCAAAACGAACTTATATTTTATCTTATGGGTAACAGGGAGCCATTGGAATTTACTGAGTGGAGAAGTGACATAGTCATAATCATCTTAAAAGCTGTATGGAAAATGGAATGAAGTGGGAAGAGAAAAGGCATGGAAATCAATTAGTAGGCCATTCAAAAGCCTAGGTGAGAAGTAGTAAGGACTTGAATTAATCTGGTGGTTCTGTGAGTAGAAAGAAGGAAGATGGTTTGGGCCACACTACTATTCCCAGAGCTCTTAGGTTCTAAAAAATATCTACATCAGAATCTGAGAAGTAGGGGCAGTGGTTTGACTCACCTCCCTGCCTCCTATCTCTCTCTCAGGGTGCTTTGCTGTTTCAAAGACATATGTAGAGAGGTTCACCTTGCTAAGGGTCACCTCATTATCAAAGACTGGGGAGAAGGGGAAATCGAATAGGGAATGATGCCAAGGGATTTAGGATGAAGAAATGGGAGAGAAAAGAGAGAGCCCTTGATAAATGATATCAATTTTCTTAGCAAATTAAGAGGCAAGGTCTTCTGAGAGATTAGAGTGAAAGGGAGATATAGAAATTTATCTACCTATAAAATAATATAGACTTTATTTTTGTGTACGGGAATTATCAATATTCCATAAATCAAATAAAAGAAAAACAAGATTCTTGAAATATATTTACATGTGGTAAAGTGTGACAACAAAATGACTAACATAATAAAGAGTTTATATGAATAGACTCTTCACTTGCAAAATTTGTAAGCACACAGATTGTGAATTATCTTAACTTCTGCCAAAAGCTTAAAGATCTATAATTGCTTGTTTTGAGGAGTTCTAGTTCTATTTTTGATTCAAGTCTACAATTCATGGATTTTATCTCCCTCACTTAAGCTATTATTTAATAGTTGTGGAAGTACATGTGAAGAATATGCAACATCAATAAAGTGAAAGCACAGAAATCAACCCTCATTATCTTTTAACTAAGACTTTTTACTTATCTAATGATGTAGATCCAAGAACAAAAACATCCACTAAAAAAAGACCAATAATCCTTTCCAGAGAGTGTGCTGTTTAACAGAGAAAGATGTATCAGGAATCAGAGAACTGAGTTCTGGTCCCAGTTCTGCCAGTCTGATAAAGGGCAAAGTCAAACCTCTCTGGCATCAGTTTCCTCTTCTATAAATTTAAAGATCTAGATCTATTCTAGGTCCAACTCTAATATTCCATGTGTCTGTGATTCTACGAACAACTCTTTCTCCAAAACAATGGATAAATAAGGCATATCATCCATGACTTCTGATACTAAAATTTTAGTTACCCAAACACCATGAAACAATGAAACAAGACAGTGTCAATATAAAAACAGTATAAAGTCCTATCAAAGTTTGAGATTTTAAAATAACTCGTTTGGTTTGATACTTCTGTACCTGAAGCTCCAGCAGCAGTTGTATCTTCCATGAGTTCTCCCTCTTCTAATTCCATGTTATTACTATATTCCACGTCATTCTCGCCAGACCTAAAAATGTGAGGTTAATTAGCACCATGTAATCATAAATAGACCATCAGAATAAACTATATAGGCATACCTCATTTAACAAGTTTAATCAGAATCACAGAATGTCAGAATTGGAAGGCATCCCAGAGATGCCCTAGTCCACTGGTTCCCATTCAACAGTTTTGAAAACCAAAGGGGGTGGAGCCAAGATGGCAGCTGGAAAGCAGGAACTTGCCTAGGGCTCTCCCCCAGTACCCTCCAAACACCTATAAAAATGGCTGTGAACAAATTCTAGAACTGCAGAACCCACAAAATAGCAGAGGGAAATAGGGCTCCAGCCCAGGACAGCCTGGTTGGTCGCTGTGTAAGGTCTATCACACACAGAGCTGGGAGTGGAGTGGGGGAGAGCCCAGCGTGGGCTGCGCCCAGACCAACCAGACCAGGAGCCGGGAGGAACAGGCCCTAGTGCCCTGAATCAGTGAGCTGTGGCAGTTACCAGACTTCTCGACCCACAAACACCAAAGACAACAGAGAAGGCTGGTGGGAAAAGCTGCAGGAGACAGAGCGAAAGGAGTTCGCGGTTTGGCCACCACCCCAGAGGCTGCAGGGGTGGTGCAGCTACAGAATTACAGCTGCAGTTGCTTCAGGCCCCAGGCCCACCCAGTGGGAGGAATTAAGCGGCAGACCAGAGTGGGAGTGCAGAGCCAGCTTAGATCTGAGTCCTGGTCCGGATTGGTGGTTCTTGGGGGAGGAGAAGCGCTGGTATGGCAGAGTTGACTGTATAGAAATAGCTCTGAAAACAACAGCGCATCCCCTCAAGCTTGGAACAAAGTACTCTTTACTCTACAAGCACTCATACCCTGACCAAAAACTCAAGGGTCAAGTAGTTGCCTGGGAACATGGCCAGGCAGCGAAAACGGACTCAGATTCAAGCTCAGACTTTGGAATCTTTCTTTGGTGACAAAGAAGACCAAAACATACAGCCAGAAGAAGTCAACAAAGTCAAAAGCCTACAACAAAAGCCTCCAAGAAAAATATGAATTGGTCTCAGGCCATGGAAGAGCTCAAAAAGGATTTGGAAAATCAAGTAAGAGAAGTAGAGGAAAAATTGGGAAGAGAAATGAGAAGGATGCAAGAAAACCATGAAAAACAAGTCAATGACTTGCTAAAGGAGACCCAAAAAAATACTGAAGAAAACAACACCTTAAAAAATAGACTAACTCAAATGGCAAAAGAGCTCCAAAAAGCCAATGAGAAGAATGCCTTAAAAAGCAGAATTAGCCAAATGGAAAAGAAGGTCTGAACGACCACTGAAGAAAATACTACCTTAAAAATTAGATTGGAGCAAGTGGAAGCTAGTGACTTTATGAGAAATCAAGAGATTATAAAACAGAACCAAAGCAATGAAAAAGTGGAAGACAATGTGAAATATCTCATTGGAAAAACCACTGACCTGGAGAATAGATCCAGGAGATAATTTTAAAATTACTGGACTACCTGAAAGCCATGATCAAAAAAAGAGCCTTTCCAGAAACTATCAAGGAGAACTGCCCTGATATTCTAGAGCCAGAGGGTAAAATAGAAATTGAAAGAATCCATCGATCGCCTCCTGAAAAAAGATCTCAAAAAGAAAACTCCTAGGAATATTGTCACCAAATTCCAGAGCTTCCAGATGAAGGAGAAAATACTGCAAGCAGTCAGAAAGAAACAATTTGAGTATTGTGGAAACACAATCAGAATAACACAAGATCTAACAGCTTCTACATTAAGGGATCAAAGGGCTTAGAATATGATATTGCGGAGGTCAATGGAGCTAGGATTAAAACTAAGAATCACCTACCCAGCAAAACTGAGTATCATATTCCAAAGCAAAATATGGATTTTCAACAAAATAGAGGACTTTCAAGTTTTGTCAGTGAAAAGACCAGAGCTGAATAGAAAATGTGACTTTCAAACACAAGAATCAAGAGAAGCATGAAAAGGTAAACAAGAAAGAGAAATCACAAGGGGCTTACTAAAGTTGAACTGTTTTGTTTACATTCCTACATGGAAAGATGATGTATATAATTCATAAAACCTCAGTATTAGGGTAGCTGAAGGAATATACATGTACATATACATATATATATATATACACATATATATGTGTGTGTATGTGTATATATATATATATATATATATATATATATATATATATATAGACAGAGGGCACAGGGTGAGTTGAATATAAAGGGATGATATCTAAAAAAAAAATCAATTTAAGGGATCAGAGAGGGATGTATTGACAGAGGGAGAAAGGGAGAGATAGAATGGGGGAAATTATCTCACATAAAAGTGGCAAGAAAAAGCAGTTCTGTAGGAAAGGAAGAGGGGGCAGGTGAGGGGGAATGAGTGAATCTTGCTCTCATCAGATTTGACCTGAGGAGGGAATAACATACACACTCAATTGCGTATCTTACCCCACAGGAAAGAAAGAGGAAGGAGATAAAAAAGGGGGGAACGATAGAAGGGAGGGCAGATACAGGGAGGAGGTAATCAAAAGCAAACACTTTTGAAAAGGGACAGGGTCAAAGGAGAAAATTGGATAAAGGGGGATAGGAAAGGAAGGAGCAAAATATAGTTAGTCTTTCACAACACGAGTATAGTGTTTTGCATGATACACATGTGGCCTATGTTGAATTTCTTGACTTCCTACGGGTGGGTGGGGAGGAAAGAGGGTAGAGAATTTGGAACTCAAAGTTTTAAAACCAGACGTTCAAAAAAAAGTTTTTGCATGCAACTAGGAAATGAGATATACAGGCAATGGGGCACAGAAATCTATCTTGCCCTACAAGAAAGTAAGGGAAAAGGGGACTTGGGGGAGTGGGGTGACAGAAGGGAGGGCTTACTGGGGAACAGGGCAATCAGAATATATGCCATCTTTGAATGGGCGGGAGGGCAGAAATGGGGAGAAAATTTGTAATTCAAACTCTTGTGAAAATTAAGGCTGAAAACTAAAAATATTAAATAAATAGTTTGAAAACCTCTTGGGGGTTTCACAATGATGATCCAAAGAGTTTGTGCTAAAAATTCTTTAATGGAGTCTTCAGCCATAAACAACTGAGCAGAATATTAGGTCTAGTATATTAAATTACCCTGGGGATTCACAATATGTTTGTTGTTGTTGTTACTGAAAGCCCCAGGGGTTTGTGGAACAAAAAAGATTGGGAACCATTGATTTTGTTCAACCCCCTATTTCCTAGTGAAGAAATGAAGATCTAAAGAGGAAAAGTGATTATCCGAAAGCACACAATGAGTTAGCAGCAGAATTGCTAAGTGAATCCAGGCCTTCTGTCCAGTACTATACTGTACCACAATTGCTTCTCTCATTGGAAAAAAAGCAGTTAAGTGAAACGACAATGTTACAAATTGATAACTAGCTGAACAGTTATTAGTGTTGCTGTGATACAATGGTAATGGAACCTTACATGGGGTATGCCCATATAAATGAGTTACAGGAGGAAATAGACAGTAAAACTATACTAGTGAGAAACCCCAACTACCTCCTCAGAACAAGATAAATCTAACCAAAAAATAAACAAGAAAGAAATCAAGGAGATAAATAGCATTTTTTTAAAAGTTTGATATGATAGACCAGGTGTGGTAAACCTGCAGCCTTGAGGCCACATTGGCTATCTAGGTCCTTGGGTGCAGCCTTTCAACTGAGTCCAAGTTTTACAGAACAAATCCTTTTATTAAGGGCATTTGTTCTGTGAAGTTTGGATTGAGTCAATGGGCTGCACTTGAGGACCTAGAGGGCCACATGTAGCCTTGAGGCCACAGGTTCCCCACCCCTGTTAGAAGTCTAAAGAAAACTGAATGGGAATAGAAAGGAATATACCTTTTTCTCAGTAGTATATGGCACCTACACAAAAAGTAACCATGTATTAGGGCAAAAAAACCATCACAACCAAATGGAGAAATATCAAATGCATCCTTTTCAGATTATAATGCAATAAAAATTACATTCAATAAAGGGCCATGGAAACACATTAAAATTACTTAGAAACTAATCAAATCCTAAAGAATAAGTGGGTCAGAGAACATATCAAAGAATCAATCATTTCATTGAAGAGAATGACAACAATGAGACAATATACCAAAATTCACGGGATGCAGTCAAAGCAGTACCTAGGGGGAAATTTATATCTCTAAATGCTAACAACAAAAAACAAACAAGAAAGAGTAGATCAACAAACTGGGCATGTAACTAAGAAAAAAACTAGAAAAAAGAAATTTAAAATCCCCAATTCAACACCAAATTGGAAATCCTAAAAATCAAGGGAAAGATTAATAAAATTAAAAGTAAAAAAACCATTGAACCAATAAATAAAACTAGGAGCTTGTTTTATTAAAAAAAAATAGAACAGAGAAATCACTAATTTGATTTTAAAAAAGAAAACCAAATTACCAGTATCAAAAATGAAAAGGGCGAAATTTACCAGCAATGAAGAAAAAAATTAATGCAATTATTAGGAGCTATTTTGCCAATTATATGCCAACAAATCTAACAATCTAAGTAAAATGGATGAATATTTACAAAAATATAAATTGCCCAGATTAAGAGAAGAGGAAATAGAATACTTAAACAATTCTATATCTTAGAAAAAGAAACTGGACAAGCCATCTGTGAGCTCCCTAAGAAAAAAATCACCAAGGCCAGATGGATTAAGAAGTGAATTCTACCAAACATTTAACAAACAATTCATTCCAATACTATACAAACTATTTGGAAAAATAGGCAAAGAAGGAGTCCTACCAAATTCCTTTTACAACACAAATATGGTGCTGATACCTAAACAGGAAGAGCAAAAACAGAAAAAGAAAACTATAAACCAATTTCCCTAATGAATATTGATGCAAAAAATTTAAATAAAATACTAGCAAGGGGATTATAGTAATGTGTCACAAAGATCATACACTATGATCAGATGGGATTTATACTAGGAATGCAGGCTTGGTTCAGTATGAGGAAAACTATCACCATAACTGACCATATCAATAAACAAAAACAACAAAAATCACATGTGTTATCTCAGTAGATGCAGAAAAAGCTTTTGAGCAAATACAACACACATTCCTACTAAAAACGCTAGAAAGCGTAGGAAATAAATGAAGCTTTCCTTAAAATGATAAGTAGTATCTATCTAAAACCATCAGTAAGCATTATCTGTAATGAGAATAAGCTAGAAACTTCCCAATAATATCAGGGGTGAAGCAAGGCTGCCTATTAGCACCACTATTGTACTAGAAATACTAACTATATAGTCTTTCACAACATAACTATTAAGGAAGTGTTTTGTGTAATGATACATGTGTGACCTATGTTTAACTGCTTGCCTTCTGAAGGAGCGTGGGTAGGGAGGGAAGAAAGGAGAGAATTTGGAACTCAAAGTTCTAAAAACAAATGTTAAAAAAAAAAGTTGTTTTTATATGCAACTGGGAAATAAGATATATGGGCAATGGGGTATAGAAATCTATCTTGCCCTACAAGAAAGTAAGGGGAAAGGGAATTGGTGGGGAGGAGTGGGGTGACAGAAGGGAAGGCAGACTGAGGAAAGGGGCAATCAGAATTTATGCCATCTTGGGGGGCCAGGTAGAAATGGGGAGAAAATTTGTAACTCAAAATCTTGTGGAAATCAAAGCTGAAAACTAAAAATATTAAATAAAAACAAATAAATAGAAATACTAACTATAACAATAAAAGAAGAAAAAAGAAATTAAAGTAATTAGAAAAGGCAATGAGGAAATAAAACTATCACTTTTTGCATATGACATGATGGTATACTTAGAGATTTCTAGAGAACCAACTAAAAATTTAATTGAAATAATTACCACTTTAGCAAAGTTACAGGATATAAAATAAGCCCACATAAATCATCAGCATTTCTACATGTTATCAACAAAGTTCAGTAGGAGAGATAGAGAAATTCCATTTAAAATAACTGCAGACAATATAAAATGCTTGGGAGTCCACCTGTCAAGACAAACCCAGCAAGTAAATCAACACAATTACAAAACACTTTTCACACAAATAAAGTCGCAACTAAACAACTAAAAATATTAATTGTCCATGGGTAGGCTGAGCCAATATAATAAAAATGACAATTCTACCTAAATTAATTTACTTGTTCAGTGCCATAGCAATCAAACTACCAAAAAATTATTTTATATAGCTAGAAAAAATAACAACAAAAATCATCTGGAAGAATAAAAGGTCAAGAATGTCAAGGGAATCAATGAAAAAATATGAAGGAAGGCAGCTTGGTCATACCAGATCTCAAACTGTTAACAAAGTGGTAATCATCAAAACAGGTTGGCACTGGCTAAGCATAAGATGGATGGATCAGAGAAATAGATATACAATACACAGTAGTTAATGACCATAGTAATCTGGTGTTTGATAAACACAAAGATCCAAGCTTTTGGGACAAAAGCTCACTATCTGACAAAAACTGGGAAAACTTGAAAGTAGTTTGGCAGAAACTAGGTAGAGACCAACATCTCATACCATATACCAAGATGTGGTCAAAATGGATACACAATTTAAACATAAAAGGTGATACCATAAGCAAATTGGGGGAGTACAGAATAGTTGACCTGTCATATTTATGGAGAAGGAAAGAATTTATGACCAAGCAACAAGAGATAGTATTAAGAGTATTAATGGATAATTCTGGTTATAAAAAATTAAAAAGGTTCTATACAAACAAAACCAATATGGCCAAGTGTAGTATTAATCAGGGCAGGATTTTTTCTTCTTCCCTTCTCTTAAGTGCCTTTAATGAGTCTGGCCTCTGATTGAATGGGGCAGGTAAAGTGGGATTTTTTGTCTTGGAGTGTTTCTCAGCACTAAGACAACTGAGAGTCATTGATTGGAAACAATGTGTATGAGGTAGTTCTGGTGATTTCAGAGCTTTCCCACACCCTAAATGGTGAGCCTTGAGCCTCCGGGCCCTGAACACCTTATATGTACTAGAAGGTTAGCGTTTCACTTTTGGGGGTACACTCATTGAAAGAGTGACAAAACTCTGGGCAAGCTGTTGAAAAGACCCCCCTGGCTTTGATAACCCTGACAGATGTTGGTGTTTCTCTGGTAACTATGTACATTGTGATTTGGTTAGACAGAAATGTTGATCTGCTTATATTGTCTCGGTTTGTAATTTCTGTTTGTATTTGCTCTGAAGTTCAGGGGGCTGATCTTTTTCCCCTGAACTAAGCGAATAATATATGTATGTTTAATTAAACTGAAATTGTTATCCCCTTAAAGTTGCTTTCCTTAGAAAAGCAGATCAAAGAACCTATGTTAGCAGCCCTTCTGTGTGCTGGTTGTTGTTGGTCTTACACAGCCACAGTAGCTGCTAGCAACATTATTGTTATACCAAGATCACAAGGAAAGCAGTAAACTGGGGGGAAAATTTTCAGCTAGTTTCTCTGATTAGGGCCTCTTTTCTCAAATACAAAGAGAATTTAGTCAAATTTACAAGATAAGTTATTCCCCAACTGATAAATGTTCAAAGACTATGAATAGGCAGTTTTCAGATGAAGAAATCAAAGCTCTCTATAATCATACGAAAAAATGCTCTAAATCACTATTGGTTAAAGAAATGCAAATTAAAACAACTCTGAGGTACAACCTTACACCTATCACATTAGCTAGGAAGAGAGAAAAAGAAAATGACTAATGTTGGAGGGTATGCAGAAAAACTGGGACAATAGTGTACTGTATAGTTGCAAACTTTGCTCAAAGGGCTATATAACTGTGCATACTGTTTGACTCAGCAATCCCATTAACTAGGTCGTTACTTCAAAGAAATAAATTTTTTACAAAGGAAAAGGATCTATATGTACAAAAATGTTTATAGTAGCTCTTTTTGTGGTGGCAAAGAATTGGAAATTGAGGGGATGTCCATCAATTGGGGAATGGCTGAACAAGTGTACGGTGGTAATGGAATACTATTGTGCTATAAAAAATGACAAGCAAGATGCTTTCAGAAAAACCTATAAAAACTTATGTGCACCAATGCAAAGTGAAGTGATCAGAATGAGAACAGTATATACAATAAAAGCAATACTGTCTGATGATCAACTATGAATGACTTAGCAACCAATGATTTCGGCAATAATGATCCAAGACAATTCTGAAGGACACATGATGAAAAATGCTATCCACCTCCAGAGAAAGAATTGATGAAGTTTAAATGCAGATCAAAGTATAGGTTTTTTTAAAATGTTCTTTTTTTTTCAGGGAGGGGAAGTTTCCTTTAATCTGTTTTCTTTCACAACATGACTAATATGGAAATAGGTTTTGCATGGCTGCACATGTATAACCAATATCAAACTGCTTGTTTTCTCAATGAGGGTGGAGGAAAGAGAGGGAATAAGGAACTCAAAATTTTAAAAAATGAATATTTAAAATTGTTTTTACATATAATTGGAAAAAAATTTATATCATCCCTCTCTTGAGCTCTGTCTTAATTAAATACATCTTTATTGAACTGTAACTCCCCATCTCCCCATCATCATCCTTGAATTTTAAGCTGTAATCTAGAAGTCTAAACCCTCTTCTCATGTATCTCCTCCTTGTCAGCCAGGAGCTTCCTTCCTAAAATCACTCTCCTTCTCCTATACCAAGGCTTTTTTTATTCCTGCCTCTCTGTTCGCCATTCCCACTCCACAGGGTCTGGAACCTCTTTGCCAAAGGCATGATGATTGCTGATAATACTTAAATTTCTTCTGGTTGTGTCATCTGCACCCATCATAATCGTCAGAAGTGGATACTTATCACCCATTTTGATAAGTCTTGGGACATTCTCTGTTATGTCTTCGATCTATGCTCCCAGGAAGATACAAAACCTCTCTACTCTGATCAATTCAACAAGTGGCTTCTTCAGGATCCCCGACTCCCTGAGAGTCACCAATTCCTACTTCCCAATTCTTCTTCCGAACCCTACTAGATGATCTCTCATTGACAGTTTCTGTGCCTCCTCACTATCATGCTTAAGATGACAAGCAGCTTCTTCCTCCCTGAAGCATCTCGCTCCTTCCTCTTCAAAGAGAACCTCAAATTTTAAACTATTCATTTTCCTTCCCTTTCACCTCTTTCATTACAATCTTCCATTCTCTACCATCCTGACAAGGACAACTTCTCCACCTCACATCTCTTTTTCCCCACCGAAGACTTCTTTTTCCTTCAGAAATACCTTCCTCTTCTTATCTTTCGTTATTCTTTAAGTCCCTTTGCCTTCTCCCCAAAAAGATCTGCCTATACTCAGAACACAAACACTCAGCTGTGGTAGAAACACAAACACTGTTGACTAGATTCAAGTTATCACCTGGTTTTCCATGCTCTATGTGCCAGTTGAGATTTTCACCCTGTTTTTTTTTTAATGACTTATAGGTAAACACCTCAACAACAAGTACCTAGTTAAAATCTTTAGAGCCAATTATTACCTCCTTAATAAGATGGCAACTCTAGCTTCAATCACAACAAATACACATAGTCCCAACCTACCTCCTCTTCAACTTTATGTACTTGATTCATCCATTTGTCTGACACAATTGAATTGACCGTTCTATCAATTTACTTTATCCTTTTGGTTGTACCTACCTTTAAAAAATTACCTGCTCTAGTATTGCTAACAACTTTCGCTTTCTTTCCTCTTGATTCTATAGTTTAATCCTTCTTAACCCTTTTATGTTCTCACAATCGTCCTTGTTCCTCCTTCTCTTTCAACAAAGAAGTATAATTTAGACCAACATTTGGGCCTGGAGATTCTTCTTCTTCAAATAATTTTCAATTTCTCCAAATTTCAACAAAATTTTCCTCCCTCAATTCAACTTATAACTTATTTCACTAATCTACCTTTCAAGTCACCTATATAATTTCTTTTTCCTTCATATTTCACTCAAGTCCTTCTTTCTTCTCCCATTCCTTCTTCTACAACCTCATCCAACAGAAGCTGGAAGAAGCAATCATCCTTACTGCCTGCCCACATTTACTGAGTTGACCTGTACACTGGAGTGTTTTTCAGAATGTGAAATTTGAGTTGATTCATACTTTGGGTATTATACAAGAACTAAAATTTTACTATGACATTATATATGTCATTTTAAATACTGTTTACGCCTGGAATCCTTTTCAAAATCAAGCATTAAAGAGAGCAACTAGCACAGTGCTTTGCATGTAATAGATGCTGTAGAAGAAAATCAGGTTGGGGCAGCTAGGTGGCGCAGTGAGTAGAGCACCGGCCCTGGAGTCAGGAGGACCTGAGTTCAAATCCGGCCTCAGACACTTGACACATGTACTAGCTGTGTGACCTTGGGCAAGTCACTTAACCCTGATTGCCCTGCCAAAAAGCCAAAAAAAAAAATCAGATTAAGGGTTTGCAGAATTGAACTGTGGCTTGGGTTGATGAAGCATCATCATCTAATGATAGAAAATCTGTAAGCTTTTAAGTTAAGACCTCCCCAAAACACGCCTAATTATAACTTCTTAAAATGGTAAAGAATACTTGTATATTTACAATACTTGTGAGCATATACATAAACTTAGTTGAAATAATATTGAAAAGACAGTACAAGGAGTGGCTCTGATTACTAGGTATCACATGTGACTCAGAAATCACAGATAATGTTGACAAATCAAGAAACGTAACCTAGCACAATGACTTACAAAAAAAAGCTCAATAAACTTAAAAAATAGGAAAGGAGGTGATTTTCTGAAGGGAAAGAAAACCATTGAGGTGGTAAGCTAGACTTTCACTTTCTAAAACTACCTAGGAGATAATGAATCTGCACCTTTCAATCCATTTTCACAAGTGTGGCTGAATAAAATATAAACTGACACTCAATTCAATTTAAAGGGCATTTATTAATCACCTGTTTAATGAACATCATATGATACCTGCTCTCCTTTAACTTACACTCTAGTAGAGAGAGATGACAGAGATAATTATAATACATAATAAGTGCACTTTAGAGGTAAAAAACAAAAAGACAACCTGTTAGAAAGGTACTTTAGTAGTAAAAGCAGGTACTAATGAAGGCTTGGATTAAGGGCATGACAGTAAAGGGCAGTTGCAAGAGGTTCTGCAGACAAATAATTAAGACTTAAGTAATTTGATATGAAAAGTGAGGCAAAATATAGAGTAAAAAATAACACCAAGGTTTTAAAAATAGGAGATTGAGGTGCTTAGGGAGAAAGGTAATTAGGTCAATTCTGAACACAATGAAATTGAAGTCCTGATGGGACCTCCACACAAAGATGTCCTGAAGCCAGTTTGACATGTAGCTTTAGAGTTCACAAGAGAGATTATGCCTGGAGATATAGACATAAGAGTCATCTTCATAGATGTAGTCTTAGAAATGAATAAGAACAAAGGAGAGAGGACAAAGACAGAAAAAGAGTCAAAGAACAGTGAGGACGAGAGAGAAACAGAAGATATATAAGAAAGCCAAAGAAATGGACTGTTTTTAAAAGGAAAGAAAAAAACAGAGTGTCTAGTATAAGAGAGCAGTCAAGAGTTCTTATAATCAGATGCTACAGAAAGATGAGGACTGAAAAAAAGTCACTGGTAAACTTTGCAAGAGCTGTATCAGTAGAATGGTGAGGGAAGAAGCCAGATTGTAAGGAAGTGAAGAAAATAGATGGTGAAGAGGGAGAGGCGACTACTTTTTTCCAGAAGTGTTACAATCAAAGGGAAGAAAGAGGATGGAACAGTAGGTAGATTTAATTCAATATCAAAATTCACTCACAAAAATTTGGAAGATGTGAAAAAGGTAAGAGAACCAGGATTTGAATCATGGGCTCTGCTACTGTGTGATGTTGGGCAGCACATCTAACCTCTCCAGGCCTCAATTTTCTCATCTGTAAAAATTAGTAGGTTAGACTGCTCAAGCTTCAGGCTCTAGTTGTATATTCTTATTATACGAAGGGCCAAAAGAAAACTTTAGAGTGCAGGCCTTGAGAATGTTTTATAAGCTGATGGGAGAGAACCAGTGGGGAGGATATAGATATAAGAGATAGGATAACAACTGAAACAATATTCTAAAAGACGCAGAAGAGCGTAGGACTATGGATTCAAGTAGAGATTAGATCCACGAAAAATAACTTTCAACTCTGTCATCAGAGAGGAAGAGAAGAGAATGTGATGGTGATGATGCTAAAAGACTTTGAGGAAGGAAAATGACAGAAAGAGGGGCAAAACATCAGAATGACAGGTGAATTCTGAGTGAGATTAACTTAATCAGCAAATATTTACTGAGCACTCAATATTGTCAAGGTGTTGTGTTGGGTGACACAAAGACAGAGACAGCACTAGGTCTACTCTCAAAGAGCTTACAATCTAATAAGGGTGGGGAAGGGGAGGGAAGGTAAGTACACCGTGGATGATACAAGAGAAAGTGTGCTAAGTATTGCTACATTCAATTATATGAAAGGGTGTCACATAACAGTGGCTTTAAATGTATTCAACTTAATGGTTGTTCAGGTATCACTAGGTCTGAAGGGTTAACATTTTAGAAAGGTATACTGGCTCAACAGTAAAACTTCCTAACAATAGCTATCCAAAAGTGGAGTGGAATGAGTTCCTCATCTCAGAAAGTTAATAAGCAAAGACAAAATGACTACTTGATAAAGATGTTATACAGTTCAAGCTTCAGTAATAGGTTACTCTGAATGACCTCTGAGGTCCTCATTAACTCAGAAATACCATGATTCCTTTGAACAGAATGTCAAAGTTCAATAACAGATTCAAAGAGCTTCTATTTAGTAATCTGGAACAAATTTTATAAAACCCCTAACTAAAAACCCAACTATATTATTTTACTTAGTACAGGAAAATGAGTCATTTCTAAATAGCACATAAAAATTAAAATGACATGTGAGGCAGCATGGCATACTGAGATATAGGACCTGCCATGGAGTAAGACAGACCCTAGGTTCAAGTACTAAGTCAAAGAGATACTTAAATCTTCTGGTTCTCTGAGCAACCCTCTTAGGCAGGCCTGCACAACCTGCAGTCCATGGGCCACTTGCGGCATGCCAAAGGCTTTTGGTAGCTTGCAAAAAATGTAGAGAAAGACATTCTCTACATTTTTCACGGTCCACGCAAAATCTGTTGGTGTGCCATAAGCAGCTTGCAGGCTCCAGGATGTGCAGGCCTGCTCTAAGGTCTACATATTGCAGAACAGTTATAGGTACATATTGATAACGAAAATTTCCTACAATAATAATAGTAAAGGAAAAATAGATCTGGACCAAAAAAATTAATAATAATTCATATTGCAATGATGATTTTTAATTTTTGGAAGTATCAGGCATTGGGGCATTTAGATATTTTGATGGCTAATGCTTTTAGTTGTTATGATGTATAAGCTCACAAAGGAGTGGAATATATATATACTACTTTAGGAAACAGTAGGAGGAATATACCTCAACACCCAACTTTAGACAGATAAGAAGATGGATCAGAAGTGCGAATAGGCTGGCCCACCAATACTATAAATCCAAATGGAAAACATATAATAACAACAATTTAAAAAAAAAACAACACAACTTGATTGCTAATTATTGTGGTTTCCTGGTCTGTATCTTAAAGGAATTATATAACTGTTTTTATGTTGAGTGACTGACCTCTAAGATCTCTTGTGGCTCCAGTCCAGTTCAATCTGAGTTATTGCTATCATGCTACTACGTAAAGGAAACTATGTTTGATACTTGGGATACAAGAACAAAATGAAAAATAGCCTGGCCTCAAGGATTTTACACTTTACCGATGAGGGAAGAGAACACTAATAACCGGAGGAGTAAAGAGAGATTTCCTATAGACTATAGAACATAAACTAAGCGCTAAAAGAAGCTAGAGATCTATTAGATAGAAGTGAAAAAGGAATGGATTCAAGTCTTGGATACTGGGAACTTACAAAATGCATGGAGATGAGAGAAAATGCTGATTTCGGTGAACCACGAGTAAGCCAGTTTGGCTGGAATGCAGAGTACATGGAGGTGAATACCGTGCAATAATAAGCCTGGGAGGGTCAGCTGGAGTCAGATTATGTGAAGGTATTTAAATGCCAAGCAGAAGAGTTTGTAGTTTATCACAAAACCAACACAGAGCTACTGAAAGTTCTTGAAAAAAGGAATGATGTGATCAAATTTGTCCTTCAGGAAGATTATTTTGAAAACTGTGTGGATGATGTATGGGGAACAGGGAATTACTAGAAGGCAAGAAATCAAATTAAGAGGCTGCTATAACAATCCAGGTGAAAAGTAAAGAGGGTCTGAATTAGGCTGGTGGCCATGAGTAGAGAAAAGGCAATAGATGTTAGGCATGTTGTGGAAGAAGAGTTGATATTATCCTAAGAGGTACTGCATTCACACACAGGCACGATGCATATAATAATGCTGATCTAACCACTGTGCTATATTTAACAATAATATCACTAGTATGTTAACAAACATCATACAGCCTACTCTTCAGCCCAGCACAAAATTTGGATGGTCAATAATGACTGAAACTAGTAGCATTAAACCCCTGATGTCCTGTTGTTTACTGTATGTGTGTATAAATAGCATTCCTAAAGACCTAGCTGTACCCCTATAACATTGTTTGGACCTATGTCATGTTTTTGGGTAAATAATTAATAGCATTAGGTAATATATACTTTTACGATACCTATTTCAATTCTAAACTTGAAATACTAAACCTGCCACTTCTAGTTAGCTAAAATGACTTCTTTTAGATGCAATTTTTTCCAGTTGAACGAATATTGACTAGTTCAGCTCTATTTAAATTCAGCGCAACTTCACACGTACATTAGGTACCATATTGCTTGCCATCACAATGGGTACAGGAAGGACCAGAGAGAGGGAGAGAATTTGGAGCATAAAATTGAAAAATGAACTTTAAAATTTAAAAGTATAAGTTACTCACATAGTTTCTTCATCAATATCATTTTCTTCAGTATTACTAGTAGCTGTTGAACTGGCAGAAGAACTGCTACCATCTAAATGGTTTACTTCATCTTCTCCAACAAGATCTATATCCAGATCTCCATCTGAAAGCTCATGCTGTCAAAGCAAAGGAAAAGAATTGTTAAAATGAACACATACATACGCACGCACGCACGTGCACACACACACACAAATACCCATACAAACTTAGAAACTTAAGGCTTCAAATCTTCCAGGAACAACACTAAAATGAGGGCATTCACAGTTATGAAGTGATTTCACCTTCTTCTGAACTCAGATAACAATTATCACCTATAACACTTGCTAATTCAATCACATACTGCCTTGTGACATTTTTGTCATGGGCTTATACTATTAAATATTTTATTGTTATATGAGGTGTGTAGTATAATGGACAGAGCAATGAAAGTGAAGTCAAAACACCTCAGTTTCCTCCTCTGGAAAATGAAAGGGGTTGGATTTTGATCCCTAAAGCTGTGATCCTATGGTTTATCTTTTCACAAGTTTATGTTTTATCTCAACTAGACTGAAGAGCAGAGACTACATCTCATTCTTCTTTGTCTCCTCCACGACACCTAACAAAGGATATGTCAGGTGCTCAATAAATACGTAATTTTATCAGTACTTCAAAACTCCATCAAGGTTCTATAGTTTCCTTGGTATGGGTGCTCTCTTCACCAAAGAAAAATGCAGCCTCTCAGCAATTTAGAAGAATTATCCTTAAGAGTTACTGAAACCATCATCACCTTGTAGCCAAACTTTCCAACAAAGATACTACCACTGGGCCTATTCTTAAAGATTTTCCAGCTTTTTATTCCAGGTTCCAAGTTCAGTAGACATAGCCTTTAAAAACAGAGTCATATTAACTAGGGAATGGCTAAACCAACTATGGTACATAACTGTAACGGAAATATTACCATAATGTAAAAAATACAGAAATCTGGAGAAGCAGGGGAAGTTATATATGAACTGAAGTTTACTATGTGCCAGATACTGAGCTAACCTGTGGGAATAGAAAGGCAAAAAAAAAATAGTCCTTGCTCTCAGTGAAATCACATTCTAATGAGAGAATCAACATTCAAACAACATTCAATCAACACTCGAAACACACACAGAGAGAGAAAGAGAAGAGAGAGAGAGAGTGAGTGTGTGCATTGGGAGCAATATCAAAGAGAAGAAACTAGCATTTATGAGGAAGAGAAAAGCTTCCTGTAGAAGATGATATTTTAGCTGAGATGTGGAGGAAGCCAAGAAATGAAGGTGAGAAGAGTAATCCAGGCATGGGGAATAGCCAGTGAAAATGCACAGTCATGAGATGAAGCGTCTTGTGAAAGGAAGAGCAGGAAGGCCAGTGTTATTAGACTGAAGAGTACAGAATAAAGTGCAAGAACACTGGAAAAGTCGTCAAGTTATAAGTCTTTAAAAAGCCACACAGAAGATTATTCTCACAATGTTTTAAGTGCATAAAATCAAATACATGGGATTACAAAAGAAACTAGTTATACTGAAATAAAGTTATCAAAATATTGAAAAAACAAGTTCATGGACCCTTGGCTAAGAACCCGATTAAGTAGCATTGTGGTACTTTGGCCAAAATAATTATCAACTGGTGGCTAGCTTTTCTAACTTAAGTGATAATTGGCCTTTTGAATTTAAATCAGTTACATGTACAACACACACAAACACACAGTTGTTTGCTGGGCCGAAAGAGGTATTTTGAGCTTACTAGGACCGATGAGATCTTATGCTCCATTGGTACTCCCAGGATCAACTCAATATCACAACGAAACAGAGATGTGCTAAGTAGGCTTTTGAGAAAGAATGTAATTTTCAACCTCAATTAATCAAAAATACTTTCAAACTAGCTGGCAGGCAAAATTTTTTTAACACTTTAGTTTTATGTTAATCATTTTGATTCTCTACAGTCATGCTCTGCTAATTCTCTTGACAAATGCTAAAGTAAGAACAATAAACTGAAGTAAGCAGAATCAAAAAAACAATATACACAATGATTATAACAATGTAAATGGGGGAAAGACAGAATAAAATTAGGTTTGACAAAAAGAGGTGAGAACATGAAACTCCCTCCTTTGCAGAGCTGGGAGATAATTGTTATGTATCACTGCACATACTGTCAGATTCCAATGATGTATTGACAGACTGATTTTTCTTCTCTATTGCTTTTTTATTCTTCATTACAAGAGATGGAAAGCTATATTTGAAAGAAAGGTGATACAAAGGCAAAAGTTTTTTTTTTTTTTTATTGGACATGTAGTTTCCTTAGGAGAGGGAACTCCCCAATGAGTAAAACCCTTTCATCAATTCAGAACAGGATGTGCTCTGCAATTTAAAATCTCAGAAAATGGCCTAGAGTACGGAATGGTTGGTTACATGACTTGGCCAGGGTCAGAGCCAGAACAGGGGAGGGGCAGGCCTTGAACGCAGGTCTTCCTGCCTGAACCCAGATTTGCATTCACTACCTCTCTGCAAGGAATAACTTTTTTTTAAAAAAGGGGAAAAAAAAACTCACAAGGTTACCTGTATTCACTCACAATGAAGTTTCCTAGGACTCCAGGAAAGGATTTTACTAGTGTCTGATAAATCTCAGTTTCTGAGTACTGTGGCACACAGTAATCTAAAATTTACTAGGCCTATTTCTAAAACTACCTTAATATTGAATACAGTTGGTTCTGTACTGTGATACCATGTATTTAACTCCAAAGTGCCTGGAGTGCTTTGACTCAACTTCTGCCTTACAATGGAGATCTTATAAATGAGTTTTGTGGAGATATATAATATACCAAAAGGCAGGATTTTATGTAATTCTGTCTTGTTCTTCTCTGGCTTCCTCCAAGTCCGAGATCAAATCCACCTTTTATAAGAAGCCTTTTACAATCACCCTTAATTCTAGTGCTTTCCCTCTGTTAATTTTTTCCAACTTACTCTTATGCATTTTGTTTATACATAGATATCTGCTTGCTGTCTTTCCCATTTGACCAAGAGCCAGGATTGGGATTGTCTTTTGCCTTTGTTTGTATCCCGTGTTTGGCACTATGCCTAGAACATAATAGGAAGGAAAGAAAGCAGCATTTACTAAGCCCCTACTATCTTTACAAATATTGTCTAATTTGATCCTCACAACAGTTGTGACAAGAAAGTGCTATTATCTCCACTTTACAGATGAGAAACCTGAAGCAGACAGAGAGAGGTGAAGTGATGGTTTACACAGCTAGTGAGTGTCTAAAGCTGGATCTGAACCTGAGTCTTCTTGACTCTAGGCCCAATGCTCTATCTACTGTGCCACCTAGTGACCTCCACAGTAGGCATTTAATAAATGTTTATTTTGACTTACTGACTGCTGAATGACAAAAAAAAAATCATCATGGCACTCATATCAAAAACAGTACTGAAATAAGAGAATATTTTCCTACATTATAATCTTCATGTTGGATCTTTTCTTCATCCTCTTCATCCTCTTTGGCCTCTCTTACTGAAGCTGTAGCAGGCATACCCTCAAGAAGCAATTCACAACTTGATCCTGCTTTCTTAGCTCTCATCTCAAGAACATCACCATTTTGAGGGCTAAGGTGGGTGTCTGGTGGTGACATGCCTCTTGATTTTTGAGATCGGGAAAGTTCAATCGTAAGTCTCTTTAAAAAACAAAATCAACACATACAGAACAGTAAACATAGCGATTGCTTAATCACATGGTAAATGAGGAAGGTATTTCTACTTACCTCAATACATTCTACTTCTTTTTAGGAAACCCTAAAACAATTCCATTTCATCTACTCCATCCCCAGTCAAAATCCCTTCCAATCTTCATTTCTGTGACTGAATAAGCTATCCTATTTCCTTCCATCATACTTATACATACCTATCCTATAGGTAGCAAGAGTAGCATATATTATAATGTTCAATACATTAGTTAAATTTGTTTATCTGATGGTCTTGAGATGCAATTAAAGTAACAAATCAAAATGGAAAACTTTGACAGCATCTTATCACATGCATTTCCCTCCCATGAATTCTCTCTGCCACATTTTGGAAAGAAAAATATTTCCCTAAAATTTCTTCTCTGCTTTTCAAAAAAAATTCTACTTTGGTAACATAAAACTACTACCAAGTCTTGAAAAATCCCCATCTTACAAGGGCTTTATAGGTGATAATGATGTCTTCACTGTTTCTTCACGCTCAGAAAAAATATCCTTTGTTAAAAATAGCTAAAAATATCAGTCTTTGGAAAAGAAACCAGAAAAACCAACTAAGTCTCCAAGAAATGGAAGAATCTAAGCAGAGTTGCAGACTCCAAAAATTACATATTGAGAAAAAAAGGTTCAAGTCTGCCTCAACTATCAGTAGCAAATAGCAATTCTACCATCTAACAGCTAATGTAATAACCAAAAAGTCCATCTGAAGCACAGATCTAAAGACAGATGTTACTCGCTTACCTCTTTAAGATTATTAATTTGTTGGATATAGCTAGTTTGGGCAGTTTCCAATTGAGTAATATACCAATGTTGATCCCGGCATTTTTGGAAGAAAGTTGGTGAACGCACTTGAAACCTTAAGAAGTATACACAAACAAAAATACATATAAATCTATGCACATAGAGAAATAGCAGATAAATTAAAAACTAATTCAAAGAATAAAATTTTATTATTAAAAAGAGACCTTGAATTTATATTCAAATTCTAAATTTTTAGGTCATTTGATCAGTCTACATCACCAGTATAAATCACCTGAAATCTACATTGACTAATGGATCATTTTCTCTAAATTCATTTCTTAAGCTAGCTATCTGAAAACCAGGAGGCATTTTCCTCCATAGAAACAAATGACAATTAACAGCAATAAACATTTATTAAATGCCTCCCACATACAAAGCAACATCCTAGATCCTGGGGATATTAAGACAAAAAGAAATTGTCTTTGGCTTCAAGGAATTTAAGGTGAGGGGGGAAGGAAAGATGTAACAGAAGTACATGTACATATATACAAATTTCAAGTGAGAGAAAATGTTAATATGGCTTCCTGCAAAGGTAATATTTAAGCTTTGCTTAGAAAAAAAGCTGGGGTGGAGCCAAGATGGCGGCTTGAAAACAGGGACTCACTTGAGCTCTCCCCCAAATCCCTCCAAACACCTGTAAAAAATGACTCTGAACAAATCTCAGGGCTACAGAACCCATGAAATAACAAAGGGAAACAAGTCTCCAGCCCAAGACGGCCTGGATAGTTGTTAGGAATGGTCTATGCTGGGAGCGAAGTGCAGCCCAACGTGGGCCACGTCAGGACAGACAAGGCCAGAGTAGACCTGGTGGAGCAACGGCACTGAATCACTGAGGTGTGACAGTTGCCAGATTTCTCAACCCACAAATGCCAAAGACAATGGAGCAGGTCAGTGGGAAAACTGCTGGATCTGGGTGAGCGAAGTGCACAGTGCAGCCACAGCCTCGAGGCAGCACAATGTGGGGGGAATCAAGTGGCTGATCAGAGCAGGAGAGCAGGGACAGCTTTGCAGGTTCTCAGTCAAGGTTCTCTGCCTTTGTCCTGCTTGGATCTGGGTCACGGTCCTGGTTGGAGGTCCTTGGGGAGGAGGAGCACTGGTGTGGCAGAGCTTTGTTGTGGCTGCAGACAGGGCTTTCTCCTGGTAGTTACACAGCAGAAAGGAGTATCTGCACTCACAGACCAGAGCACAGGACAGGAGAGGAGCATCAAACCACCTGAGAATAGAAGTAGCTCTGAAAACAGCAGCGCAAAACCCCTGAAGCTTGGGACAAAGCACTCTCCTCTCTGGAAACAGTCATAACCTGACAAAAAGCTCAAAAGTCGAGTAACTGGCTGGGAAAATGAGCAAGCAGCACATAGGGACTCAGACTATAGAATCTTTCTTTGGTGACAAAAGGGATCAAAATGTACAACCAGAAGTCAACAAAATCAAAGAACCTACATCAAAAGCCTCCAAGAAAAATATGAATTGGTCTCAGGCAATGGAAGAGCTCAAAAAGGATTTGGAAAGGCAAGTAAGACAAGTAGAGGAAAAATTGGGAAGAGAAATGAAAGTGGTGCAAAAAAATCGTGAAAAACAAGTCAACGACTTGCTAGAAGAGACCCAAAAAAATACTGAAGAAAATAACACCTTAAAAAATAGACTAACCCAAATGGCAAAAGAGCTCCAAAAAGCCAATGAGGAGAAGAATGCCTTAAAAGGCAGAATTAGCCAAATGGAAAAGGAGGTCCAAAAGATCACTGAAGAAAATACTGCCTTGAAAATTAGAATGGAGCAAATGGAAGCTAGTGACTTTACGAAATTATAAAACAGAACCAAAAGAATAAAATGGAAGACAATGTAAAATATCTCATTGGAAAAACCACTGACCTGGAGAATAGATCCAGGAGAGAGAATTTAAAAATTATTGGACTACCTGAAAGCCACAATCAAAGGAAGAGCCTAGACATCATTTTCCAAGAAAACTGCCCTGATATTCTAGAACCAGAATATAGAAACTGAAAGAATAATAAAATAAAATAAAAAAGAATAAAATAGAAATTGAAAAAATCCACCAATCGCCTCTTGAAAAAGATCCCAAAAAGAAAACTCCTAAGAATATTGAAGCCAAATTCCAGAGTTCCAAGGTCAAGGAGAAAATACTGCAAGCAGCCAGAAAGAAACAATTTGAGTATTGTGGAAACACAATCAGGATAACACAAGATCTAGCAGCTTCTACATTAAGGGATCGAAGGGCTTGGAATATGACATTCCAGAGGTCAATGGAGATAGGATTAAAACCAAGAATCACCTACCCAGCAAAACTGAGTATAATTCTCCAGGGCAAAATACAGATTTTCAATAAAACAGGACTGTCAAGCATTCTCAATGAAAAGACCAGAGCTGAACAGAAAATCTGACTTTCAAATACAAGAATCAAGAGAAGCATGAAAAGGTAAACAGGAAAGAGAAATCATAAGGGACTTATTAAAGTTGAACCGTTTTGTTTACATTCCTACATGGAAAGATATGTGTAACTCATGAGACCTTTCTCAGTATTAGGGTAGTTGAAGGGAACATACATATATATAGACAGAGAGCACAGGGTGAGTTGAATATGAAGGGATGATCTCTAAAAGAAATAAAATTAAGGCGTGAGAGAGGAATATATTGGGAGAAGGAGAAAGGGAGAGATAGAATGGGGTAAATTATCTCACACAAAAGTGGTGAGAAAAAGCAGTTATGATTGGAAGGGAAGGGGGGGCAGGTGAAAGGCAGTGAATCAATTTTGCTCTCATCGGATTTGACCTAAGGAGGGAATAACATACACATTCAATTGGGAGTCTTACCCTACAGGAAAGTAGGGGGGAAGGGGATGAGAAGAGGAGATGATAGAAGGGAGAGCAGACTGGGGGAGGAGGTAGTCAAAAGCAAACACTTTTGAAAATGGACAGGGTCAAGGAAGAAAACTGAATAAAAGGGGGACAGGACAGGATGGAAGGAAATACAGTTAGTCTTTCACACCATGACTATTATGGAAGTGTTTTGCATAATGATACATGTGTGGCCTATGTTGAATTTCTTGCCTTCTCAAGGCGGGTGCGTGGGGAGAGAGGAAGGGAGAGAATTTGTAAGTCAAAGTTCTAAAAACAAATGTTTAAAAAAAAAAGGGGGGGTTTTGCATGCAACTGGGAAATAAGATATACAGGCAATGGGGTATAGAAATCTATCTTGCCCTACAAGAAAGTAAGGGGAAAGGGGATAAGGAGGTTGGGGGGTGGGGGGGAGTGGGGTGATAGAAGGGAGGGCAGACTCGGGAAAGGGGCAATCAGAATATGCGCCCTCTTAGGGTGGGGGAAGGGTAGAAACGAGAAGAAAATTTGTAACTCAAAATCTTGTGGAAATAAATGTTGAAAACTAAATATTAAATAAAAAAAGAAAAAGAAAAAAAGCTAGGATTCTATTAGGCAGAGGTGTGGAAAGAATACATTCTAGGCATGGGAGTTAGCTGCTCATACCAAAAAAATGAAGGAAAGAAGTGGTAGATGGAATGCTCTGTACTGGGGATACCTAGAAGGCAAGATTAGCCCATAAAAGCCTATTTAACCTATAGTGTGACTGAACTATAAAGCACCTCCAGAAATGTAGCAAACCATGTGGTACTAAAGAAACAAAGGAGGGGAAAGTTTCCTTACCCTTTCCCAGGTGTAAGTAAGGATAACCCTCTGTAAAATTTACACGTTGGCATTAGCAATTTTCTCTCCATCTTCCTTTTTTATGCCCCACCTCCAAAGTCCCCAAGTAAACTCCTGCTCTAATTCAATGTGGGGTCTGCACCATCCCACGGAGTGCTCCAGTATTTAAAATTAAAGCTTTATCACCCTTTTTCCCCTAAAATAAAAATTTCCAATCCACCTATTCTCACGTAGGTGTTAGAAGGAAAAACTATGTGAACAACTTCACAATGACTCTATGAATCACAGAAAATAGCAGAGACTTCTAGTTAACAAAAACAAATGTCTAAGTGGTCAGACTTCAAGCAGTATAACAAAGTAAACTAGGAACATTTCAGGAAGCAAGGACAGAGATATGTTTTGGCAAAGGATACCAGTTATGCTAGGCCAGGCCAATCTGAGAGTCTGCCTCCAAGGTTAGCACGCTTAAGCTGTTTCTCTACTTCTAAAGCCAAAGATTTGCTAAAAGTTCTGAGATTTTCCCTCCAACTCCCATTTGTTAGAAGCCAGAAGGAACTTTTAAGATAGCATAGTCCAAACACCCTCATTTTACAGAACAAAAACTAAGTGATTGGCCAGCCTTTCACAAAACTAACACGGGGAAAAAAAAATGAACCTAGTTTAATTCAATGCTCTACCACAACAAGCTACTTCTCCCGACCTAGGGACATGCATAGCAGAAAGGTGGCGGCTATTTTCAAATGTAACTAGAAAGAAATTCCAGAGTTCTTCCCTCTATATCACATCACCTTAAAATGATTTATAGTCAAATGATTATGGAATTTATTAGATGAATGGGGATCAAATACTATTTATTAAATACTGATAAATATGAATAACTATTTAATACTGATAATAATAACAGAGTTGGCACTGTAGAGTGGCAAGAGTACTAGTCACATCCTGGTTCTTGACACTAATTACCTGTATGTCCATTAGACTGTAAACTCCCTTAAGGGCTCTTTCCGTCCACAGTGCTTAGCACAATGCCTGACTCATAGTATGTGCTCCATAAATGTTTACTGACTTAATTCTAAGAAGTTAAAATTTATATTGCCTACTTTACAGGGTCAGCTGGCCCTAAAACTTAAAGCTCTATGAAAGTGTAAAATATTATATATTATTACTAAGGGAACATGGCATAAGAGAGAGGGGTACTAGAGTGGAGAATCAAAAAGACCTAGACTCAAATCCCACCTGTAACAAATGTATTAGGCACTGTACCTCTAAATGTCTCAGGCAATTCCCTAGCACTTATGTTCGTAAACCACGGACCCGAGTCCAAGAGTTCCTGCCTTCCAGACCACTGGTCCCATTTCCAGTTTAGCCCCCACAGTTACGATCTAGGAGTCCACCACCCCTAGCAACTACAGATCAACTGCCATGAACAGGGCGGGCAAGCCAGCCTAACTGAAGTAACAAGGCACCTTGAGAAAGAGAAATAAGGTGCCATATGCCAGGAAAGTCAAATGACCTTGACCACTACCTCCCTTCAGACCCTGATGGAAATAGCCCAGAACCCTGAGTGTAAAAGCCCGTAGGATAGCAAAGCCCACAAAACTGTCGACCCTAGTTCTAGCCCAGCCTTTAAATAAATCAACCCTTGTGAAGATGTGACCTGGCAACTACTTCCGTAGGTACTGAAGTCCCAGCTTCCTCAGCAGCCAGAGGTATTAAATACCTGGAAAAGAAAGTTCTCACCACCAAAATCCTTGGCACTATAAAATGGTTCAACATCAGACACAGGGTTTTTATCAACAGAAATGACATTAGATATGTTAACTATCTGCTTTGTAACTGCACCCTAATGACCATGGGGCCACCCCATCTGACTTGCAACAAGAACCTCCTCTATGTGTTATCTCCTCAATCAGAATGTGAGTACCTTGAGAGCAGGGACCGTCTTGCTTTTCTGTTTATATCCCTGAAGCTTAGCAGTGCTTTGCTCATAGAAAGTACTTAGTAAGTGCTTTTTCATTCCTCCATTTTCAATGATGGGAACAGAATAGGAAAGCATGGATGGGATGGCAATCTGTGTTACTAGACAGAGGACTCCTACAGATGAGATCGCAGGTTTGCTGCAATATTGAACTATTTTATTAATTTCATTAAGAAAATTTTATGAAAATTACTTTTAATGTAAATGTTCAGCATTAGTGTTTATTTTTCACAGAACAATATTCTCAGAATTTTACTTTAAAATAAAAGATAAAAGTCACAATATGAAACTCCCCATTACCTTAAAATTACTGTATCATTTTGTCGGTTCAAATAGCCTTCATTTGCAAGTAGGTCCAAACGAAAAAATCTATTATAACCCCAGCATTCTCCAACTTCAAAATCAGATGCAAATTCTCGAATGATATTCTTGGCAGGATCATTGGAAGACTGATGAACCATCTCAACACGGTACTCATACCTAACGTTGGAAAAAATCCATTAAGGAGGATATTAATAGTTCTCTTAAAAGAACTACAAACTATTAACAACTAGAGGAAGAATTCCTCCAGTTTATCAATAACAAGTAAAGTAAAAAGCAGATGTGCAAGTTAAAGCAACTCTGAGGTTTCACTTTATACTCAAAAAATTTTCAGCTGACAAAAGATGGAAAAGACAATGTTGACAGAACAAAGAAAAGAAGTATACTATTAAACACTGTTGGTGAGACTGTGAATTGGTCTAGCCATTCTGTAAGACAATTTGGAATTCAACTAAATGACTCACACCTTTTGAACCAGAGATTCACACTGCTAAACACGTATGCAAAGTAGGTAAAAAATGGAAAATGGTCCTATATATACCAAGATATTCACAGCAGCACTTTTATGTTATAGCAAAGAAATGAAAACAAAATACATGTCTGCTGACTACAGAACAACTAAAAAAAATTGTGGCATGTGAATGTAATAAAATAGAAACATGACAAGACATGAACTGATGCACGAGGACAAGCTAAGTAGAACCAAGAAAAACACATCAATACTGACTACAATAAAGTAAATGGAAATAACATAAACATGAAACTGAACACAATAATGACCAAGCTTGGCCACAGAGATGAGATGAAAAAGGAACTTCTTCCCTTGGGGAGGATTCTATATGTGGACTAATGCATATACTCTCAGACAAGAGTGATGGTTAGAACTGCTACACAACTTTCCTCCCCTAGTCTCTCTTATTTTTTGTTATTCAAATAGCACACTGAGCAAAGGCAGATGGTAGGTTAGAGGGAGGGAATATATTAAAAAATAAAGATGACATAAAAAACATAGCCTACTCAGCTATCAACTGGAAATGTGCCATCACTCTCATTAACGTGGCCTTTTAAGAAATTTTCAGCAACACTTAAAGCTGCAAGAAATTCTCCTTTTTAAAAAGATAAAGAATATCGCAGGAGGCTACACAACAGTATATTTTACAAAAAAAAAATTAGTTTCATGAAAAATGTGTAGTGGGCTACTTTTGCCAATAGCAGATTGCCTCTCAGTAAATCTTCAAATGAAGGCTAGACAACCACTTGGTGGGAGATATTATAAAAGAATTTCAGACATGTTCAAATTTGAACTAGATGGAATCTGGGGCCTCATCCAACTCTGAGAATGTGATACCATATAGTGATTAGAGAAGCCCAGGTTAATTTTGACATATTGCCTTCTTATTAATTGCTGGTTGGCAATTAAAACAACTTTGAGATACCATCTCACACCTCTCAGATTGGCTTTAAAAGTACAGAAGTGGAAAATGACAAATGTTAGAGGGGATATGGAAAAACTGAGGCACTAACATACTGTTGGTGGAACTGTGAACTGCTCTAACCACTCTGGAGAGTAATCTGGAATACAATTCCCATAGCCCGAAGAGTTATAAAACTGCATATACCCTTTAACCAAGCAATATCATATTAGGCCTGTTTCCCAAGGTAATCAGGGAAAAAGGAAAAGACCCTTTATGTTCTAAAATATTTATAGCAGCTGTCTTTGTGGTGACAAAGAATTGCAAATTGAGGGAATGCCCATCAAATGGGGAATGACTAAAGTTGTGGTATATGATTATGATTAGAATACTACTGTGCTCTAAGAAATTAGGAGCAGGCATGAAATGACAAAAAGAGTGAAATGAGCAGAACCAAGAAAACACTGGATATAGTAACGGCAATACTGTTTGAAGAATAACTGAATAACCAAGCTATTCTGAATATTATAAATATTCACATCAATTACAAAGGACCTATGAAGAAAGACGTTATTCACCTCCAGAGAAAAAAGTACAAGTATGCATAGTATGACTTTACATATATACGTATGCATACATACACACATATACATATATGTCTATCTGTGTCAAATGATGGCCTTCTCTAGTGTAGGGTGAGGAGGGAGGGAGGGAGGGAGACAGTTTGGAACTTGAAATGTAACAACAAATATATAAAATTATATTTTTAAAAATTACTGACTGGGTCAGTTAGAACTTCAGGTTTAAAACAAAATATGATGACATACAATGCCACACATTTCACATCCAGATGCACCAAGACAAAGCAAAACTGTTTTCTAAATATACCAAAATGCAAAACATGTTAAAAATATATACTAAGGAAATCAGTAATCATGTTTCTTACTTGGATGTTTCTGGTAATCCAGCTGAGAGTTCCAGGAACACAGAGAGGTAATAACCACGCACAACTCCATTTCCATCCTTAAAAAGAATAGGCAGTATCTTCTGATTAACCTACAATTTCACATACTGGAGCCCAATACACATTATTTTACCTATGAATCTATCTAACAGAAACCCAATCTGTCTGAATAAAATAATAAACATATAAGATACTACAGAGCCAGAAACTATAACATTAATGCTAAATCACCTCTATTCTAATATCTTAGGATGATAGCAGTTTAATAAAATGAGATCAATCTCTAACTTTCCTTTCGCCTATCCAACTGCGAGGAATAAGGAAAGATACAATTTTATTTATTCTGACATACAGGAAAAAAATAAGCAATATTTTAAAACTGTCTTAAAATCTTATAACATTCAGCAGCAAATATTCCTAATAACATTGCTAAAAAGTAAAATACATGTAACTCCACTAGAATTAAGACATAAAAAGATATAATTGAATCTTTTTTTGTTTTTTTTAAATAATTATAAATCTCACTTATTTTTAACAAGAGTAGGGATTGAAACATATGAAACAGCATAAAAAATGAGGTCATAAAATTTTTAAAAACAATAAATTTAAAATGATTTTTTCAATGTGTCTGTAAAATTTCATTATTTACACATTGCTAATATCAGCCCCCAGAATGTCTATATTGACTAACCTAAGTGTAAGCAGTGGCGGTGGTACCCACAGAAAGGCAGTGTAGTATAGGGACCGTGGAGGCCAGAAGATCTGAGTATAAGTCCCACCTCTAGCTATGTGACCCTGAGTAAGCTACTTAAACCTTTAGTGTCCTCAGGCAACTCTCTAAGAAAATAAATTGCAGAGAAGGTGAAGATTTTCAGACTTGAAGATATAAGGCAGCTATGGAAAGCAGCAATGGACCTATAGTCAAAAAGACTTGAGTTGAAATTCAGCTTCAGAAACTTAACAGCTATCTGAACCTAGGCAAGTCATGTAACCTCTCACAGCCTCAGTTTCCTCATCTGTAAAACCTAATAGCACCTACCTCCCAGAGCTGGAGCTATTACTATCACTATAGCTATGGGGCTATGGGGGAGGGTGGGAGAGGGGGAGGGTTGTCTAATTATATATTGCATGATTTTAGTATGTTTAACCAGTATAGAATTAAGGCTAAGGATAAATTTCATAAGGAGTATCATCTTCATTTTATTAGCTTGGTACAAAAATTAACAGATTCATATTCTTTTTATTTCTATAAAATTATTTTATAATATAATACATATATTTTATAATATGATATATATAATTTTATATTTCATAATAAGTTCCATATGATCTTAGTAGGTTAATTTCTAATAGTAGAGCAAGTTCCCCACAAGGAGTTCCCTAAACCAAATACATTTCAAGTCCAGTTAAAAAAAAAGTGGTGCCCACAGTCCTTTTTGAACTTTACGTAAACTAGATTTGTTACTGTTTTATTGTTCTTTGGATTATGCTTTCTTCATTTTGCATTACTTCATGTAGGTCTCTCCCTATTTCTTTGAATTATTCATATCCTTAATTTCTTACAAAGCAATGTTTTAATATATTCTCAGACAAAATGACTGTGTAGTTATTTCCCAAATGTTGATCAACTAGGTTTTTTCCTACAGTTTTTAGTTATTCTAAATAATATTTCAAGAAATATTTTGCACACATTCACTTTGCACACAATAACTTCCTTAGGGTATACAGTTCTAGTAGAGGGGCTACTAAGGGGTACGCAAATTTTGACAAACCTTACTGCATATGTCCAAACCACCTTTTAAAAAATTTTCATTAATTCACAACTCCACTATGAGAGTTCTGATCATTACTGTTTCACAGTATAATTTGAAATATGAGTGAGCCTCCTTCCCTTATCTGTCTTTATTTTTAATAATTCCCTTAACATTCTTCACTTGTTTATCTATAGGAATTCTTACTATTTTGTCCAATTTTATATTGCGTGACATTAGCATGTTTGACCAGTAAAGAATTAAAGCTAAGAATGAATTTTACAGGGAGTATCATCTTTTTTTTATTAGCTTGGCACAAAAATTAACACTGCCTCATATTTTTTTGCTTCTATAAAATTATTTTACACTTGATTTTTCTTAAGTTCCATATCATCCTAGTAGGTTAATTTGTAAACATTTAATACATTTTGTTGCTAAACTGTATGTATCTTGCCTATCATTTTTTAAATATATGATTGGCAATATATGAAGAGACACTGATAATATGGGAGGGAGGGCATTACATTCTGCTATACTGCTTAAGTTGTTTATTATTTTAATTAATGATCTTATTTCTCTTGAGTTTTCTAAATAAAAAATTATATCCTCTGCAAATAATTATTTTAATCTCTCCTTATCACAAGACTTATTCATCAATTTTTCTCACTTTATTGCTATGTTTATGTTTCAGTACTATACCAGATAACATTACTGACAGTAAGCAGCTTTGCAAATACTTTTTCTGAGTGGGAAAAAATAAGTTTCTTATAAACAAAATACTAGGTCTTTTTTTTTTAGTGTGTTTATTGATATTTTCTGTTTTTTACATCACCATAGTATCCCAGGTATCCCTTCACCACCCCCACCACCCCTCCCAGAGAGCTATCCCATATGACAGTAGTATTTTTCAGAGGGAGGTAAAAAAGCACAACTGATCAATAAATTGAAAAACTCTGAAAATGTGCAATATGTTAATACTTGTGGACCTCCCACCTCTACAAAGAAGTATGTATGTGTGTGTGTGGGGGGGGGGGGTGGTATCTTCTCATATCTCTTCATTCAAGTCCTGTTTGATCTTTTTAATTTTGATACATTTACTTTTGATTTTTTTAGTGTATTATTCTTTTGAAAACTACTTGCTCATATCTTTTGATCATTTAGCTATGGGGGAATGGCTTATTGGGTACCAAACCCCTATCAGAAAAATGTGATACAAAAATTTTCCCCATTTGGCCACTTCCCTTCTTATCCTGGATGCATTAAGGTTGTCTGTACAGAAGCTTTTCAGTTTCAAGTAATAAAAATTATCTTTCATCTTTTGTTAATTGCCTCTCTTATTTGGTTAAGAATATATTTTTTAGACCCCTCATTATGTCTCTGCCACCAAACTTGCAAGGATGATGTGTGGAGGAGTTTTGGCCACCCAACCGGCCACCGCTGAAACGCAGCAGATGGCGGAAGAGGTAAAGGCACAGCTTGAAAAGAAAGAAAACAGGAAGTTTCCAGTCTTTAAGACTGTGGAATTTAAAAGTCAAGTGGTTGCTGGAATGAACTACTTCATTAAGGTTCATGTTGGTGAAGAGGAGTTTATACATATTCAAGTGTTCAGAAGCCTCCCTCATGAAAACAAGCCATTGGCTCTACACGGTTATCAAACCAACAAAACAAAGAATGATGAATTGGTCTATTTTTAATGCACCATTTTGAATAGTGGCCCTTACATTATATGCATCATATGGGCAGGTATTAAAATTTGGGGCAATAAAAGAAATCTGATATTTAATTAAAAAAGAATGTATTTTTTATCCATAGATATGAGAGATATATGATTTGTTTTTCTTCAATATTTTTATATTATGACCTTTATTATTAAGGTCACATATCCATTTAGAATATTTTGTGGAATAAGTTGTTATTCTAAGTCTAATTTCTGTCGCACTGCTTTCCAATTTTCCAAGCAGTTTTTAACAAATAGGGAGTTCTTCCCTAGGCAATTTGTGTTCTTCACTTTAGAAACACTGTGGTTATTGAGTTTTATTGTTTCTGAACCTCCTCTGTCTAGTCTGTTCCATTGATTTCTCTATTCTTTAACGAACACCAGATGGTCTTGATGACTGATGTTTAATAAGAGAGTCTGAAGTCTGGAAAGGCTATTATTCCCCCTTCACCCTCATTTCTTTTCATCATTTCCCTTGACAGTCAAGATCCCTTATTTTTTTAAATGAATTTCAGTATTACTTTATCAAGTTCTATAAAGTATCCCGTTGGTAACTTGACTGATACCATTCTAAGGGTAAATTTATTTTGGTAGTACTGACATTTTTATTATTTTGGCACAATCTAGGCATAAGCAATGAATATTCCTCAAGTTATTTAAATTGTTCTCTATTTCTTTAAGAAGCACTGTATTATTGAATCCATACAAATCCTATGTGCTTTGGTAAGTTGATCCAGAGACACTTTATGCATTTTGTAGTTATTTAAAATGGGATTTCCTTCTATTATTGCTTCTTGTGTTTTGTCATCATTATATAGAAATACTGTTGATCACTGATGATTTGTTTTGTAGGCTGTGACTGCTGAAGCTACTGCCTCAGTTAGAATCTCTATTGACTCCCTGGGGTTTTCCAAGTAAACTACGATACCACGAGCAAACAGAGATAGTTTCGTCAAATAGTAGTGGAGAGAGCAGCTATCCTTGCTTTTTTATTTACTGGAAAAGCTTCTAATGAATCCCATTGCATATGATGTATGCTTTTGGTTTGATATTATTTTTATAATATTAAAAGAAGGTTCCCTCTATGCCTATACTTTATAGAATAAAAGTTACAATTTGTCATACTTTTTCTGCAGCTATTGAGATGATCATGTGGTTTGGGATGTTTTGGTTTTTAATATGACTATGTTGATTGTCTTCCTAATGTTGAACCATCATCCTTGCATTCCTAGAATAAATTCCATTTAATCATAATAAACAATTTCCTAGAAAGACTGCAGTAGTCTGTTTAATAAGATTTTGTTTACAATTTTAAAACTACTATTCATAAATTACATTGACCTGTAGTTTCCTTTCTGTGTTTACCTTTCCTAGGTTTGGGTTATTAGGGCTATATTTATCTCATTTGGGGAATAATTTATGAAGTTAAAGTACTAACTATTCATTAGGACAGTTTGATAGAATTTGAATTTTACAGAACTCTCCTGTAAATCCATCAGGACCAGGTTTTTTTTTTTTTCCCCTTTAGTAGTTAATTCCTTCAGAGCTAGTTCTCTTTCCTTTTCTGAGATGGAATAATTTAAGATCTCTATCTGGTCTTCTGATAATTTGGGTATTTTATTATTGTTCTAGTTCTTTTGCACTCTCAGTTTTGTTAGCATATAATTGTGCATGTGTTGATTATTCTTTTATTTCTAGTTTTGCTATTGTTTTACCTTGCTAACTGCTATTTTATTGATTTAATTTTCTTTTCTCTTTTTAATCAGATTAGCTCTAGGTTTGTCAATTTTATTAGTCTTTTCAAAGACCATTTTTATGGAATTGTTTCCAATTTATCTATTTTTCCTCTAATTTCTAATATTTCTTCTTTTGTGCTTATTTTAGGTTTGTTAGGTTGCTAGTTTTTTAAAAAATGCATATTCTGTTTATTAATCCTCTCTTTTTCCATTTTGTTCACATATGATTATATGAATACAATTTTTTTTCTCCCAAGGACTGCTTTAGTTACATCCCAGAATATAGCTATGTAGCTTCACCATTGTAATTTTACATACTTGTTTCTGTGATTTGTTCTTTGATCCATTCATCATTTTAGATTTCACCGTTAAGCCTCTATTTCAGTCTATCTTTTGTCTGTGGTCCCTGAACCAATTTCTTTTTTTTTCATTATGGTCTATAAAGGCTATGTTAACTATTTCTGCCCTTTCATATTCCTTTTCAATAGTTCTGTGCCCTAGTACATAGTCAATTTTCATAAAAGTTCCATGTGGTACAAAGAAACATGTACATTATACTGCTTTCTCATTTAGTTGCCAAAATCTTTTATTTTTAATTTCTCCAGACATGTGTTCTCCAAACTTATCCAGATTCCAGACATATAAAATTGATAGATGGATACTGAAGTCTCCTGTCATTCTTGTGTTACTGTAAAATGTCTCCTTTATGAATCTTGGAAGCTAAGGAATTTGGAGTGAATAAGCTTATTACTGATGTTAATTTGTTGTCTATGGTTCCTTTCAGCATAATACAGTTTCCTTTTCTATCCCTTTTAGTATTTTAAATGGTTTTTTTCTGCTTTATCTGAGAACATGGTGGCAAGTCCTGCATTTTTAATTCACCTGAAACATAATAAATTTTATTCTATCCCCTCAGTTTTGTTTTTTTTTTTTAAGAAATGTATTTCTTCTAGGGTTTGTCAACTGTAAAGTTTTGTTTTCTTATCCAATCTCTCACTCTTTTTCATTTTACTGGATTGTTTGGTCCATTCACATTTAAAATTATAAGAGTAAGGTTTATATTTTCTTCCATGTCTCTAAAACTGGTGAGGTTTTTTTACAAGTTACTATTTTTCCTCTTCTGCTGTAAACACAGTATTATGTTCCTTCAGTTACTTTACCTTAATCTTTTTTTCCAGGTGTTTCTGATCCTACAAGCTCTTGTCTGTCACCTCAATCCCCTCTTCTCATTTGTTATATTTTTATTAGTTCCTTTTTCTCTCCTGTTTTATCTCATTATATATTTCTTACTCTTCTTTCTTCTTCTCATTCACATAGTTTCCCTATTTCTTTCCCCTGCTTCAGCTAGCGTTCTATTCATTAGCTTTTTAAATTTCATATTTTGTGTTCATTTCCAAAAAAGATTTCTCTGTCTTCATTGTCTATCTTTTCCTGTCGACTCTAGATCCTCATTCTCTCATTGATGACTCCTATAATTTAGTCTCTCTCTTTACTCTGTATTCATGGAAACAAAAAGTCTTGTAGACTCTACCCTCTAGGTACTTTCTGTCACTGGCTTGCAGAGCCTGTCCCACCGATTAACCTTTTTCAATTATGCCTCACTCACAATTCCAATCATTTCAGGTACCGGAGAGGACACTGCCCCGTGGCAGGGTCCCTTCCAACTGGGTCCCTAATTATGCAGCCCATCACTGATCTACACCCTCCCTTGTTGACCTTTTATTTCCCTGGAAATCTCCCTTTGTCTATACTGTCACACTCCTTCAGGTGCCAAGTGCTGCCAGGGGTTCCAATTTGCCACCTCCCAATGCAGTAGACTCTTCGAGTACCAGATCACCCAGGCCTCATTCATTGTAACATCCTCCTCTCCTTTCATTCCCTGACCATCTCTCTTCACCGATAAGAGCATTCATCAATGGAACCACCTCCGAAGTAAGGCCTCCTTCCTCCCCTCACCCATTTTCCATTATTTTCCTCCTCCAACTCACGCACTCCCCTGTAGGCTCTTCTCCTTCTGAGACACAGAGTTTATCTTCCCCTCATTTCTGAGTGCAAGATTTGACACCTATGCATCACATACTCCTCTATCCTCCTGGGTCCCCTCCCTCCCTTTTATGTGCTCTCCTATATTATAGTTAAACAAAAAAGCACTGATTCACCTGTAGACAAAGTATTATCAGATGCTATATATAATGCCCCCTAGCCACCTCTTCACTGTTACCTCTACTATTTGTGTGTTTACTTCTATCTTCTTATGTGAAGCTGGAAAAAAATTTCTTACTGATCTCTCTATTGTCATTCTGTCTTTACCTGTTCTATTTACTCACTTCTTGCTTTTCTGTATTTTGAGGTGTTAGAGATGCAAACTTTCAAGCTCTTCTTTATCACTATAATGCTAAACTCAGATTTGCAGGATAGGTCACCCTGGGCTGTGTCCTGAGCTCCACTGGTTTTTGGAACACATTATTCTATTCTTTTCCATTTTATAGTGGGTGAGGAATAGTCTTGCATTATTTGAATGTCCTTTCCTTTGCATTTGAAGGTCTTTCTCTTGATGGCTTTATGAACTTGTAGTTTCTAAAATAAATTATTAAATTTAACGACTATGTATCTTGGAGTTTGCAAACTTGGATATTTTTTTGGGAAGCAATCTGAATTCTTTCAATTGGAATTTCATTTTCTTTGTTCAGAAGTCTGAAGCAGTTCTCTTCTATTATTCCCTTCACTATGGTGTTCAGGTTTTTTCCTCCTGTTGTGTTCTTGGAGATCTGTGATACTTAGATCGTCTCTATGCATCCTGTTTTCAAGATCCATATATTTTGCTTACATAATGAGCTTATTTTCTTTTAATGTTCCTGTTTTTTTGCTTCTCTTCTTAAAAGCAGACCTTCACTACTGTATATTTGAATTTCCAATCTATTGTTCTCTCTTTTGTTTCTACAGTGAAGCTGGCCATTACAGATTCAAGTTTTTCTATTCTGTTTGTTACTTTTGATTCTGCTCTTATAATTCTCATTTCTCTTTTCAACCACTCAGGAACAGCATGTGGTGTTTCCATAGTCTCCTTAAATATTGCAAGGTCCTCTGGCTCATCACATATTGGATCATTTTCTTTGTTTTGCAGTAGTTATTCATAGATGTCTGAACCTGTTTACTAGATCTGGAAGTGCTTACTTCTATTGATCTCATTTTTCCCATTGCTTTATCTGTTTATGTTCCAGGTCTTTCAATTTTCTTCTTTCTGCAATCTTTGATAACTTCCATCATTTCCCCCCATATTTTCCTTATCATTCACTTCCTGACTCCCTCTCCTTTGACTGTGGTTTCCTTAGGAGCAGCATCTCACCATGCTCAGCCTCCTCCTACACTGGGCAATTCACAATTCACTAGCCAAGGTTTCTGCCCCATCTGACTTTTGGGTGGTCAAACTGGTCCTGCCTAGATGTTGTGCTCCTTCCCCTCAGACTTGGTATAGCACCACATAGTCTTCCCACCTTTTCCCCACCCCCGCCCCTCCTGATTTCTCCTAATACCTCTGTTTCTCAGTTTTCTAGGCTGGCATTGGAAGTTCAGGGCTTTACAGCATTGTTTGCCACAGCACTGGTAATTTAGAGGTTTGCAGCACTGGTGCTTCCACACTGCAGCTTCTGGCAGGCTCCTGAAGAGCTGTGGCGACTGGAGCAAACCTCCATTCCCTGGAGTCAGGGTCTCCACAGTCCTTGAAGGGGAAGGGAGGACCAGGTGGTAGAAGTGACTTTTGTTGTTGTATCCTGTCCTTGAGGCAGATAGTGCAACCTCACAGCATAAGAGCTGTCGGGAGCAGGGAGCGGGGGGCGCTGAGTGAGCTCAGGGTCAATAAGCATCATTCAGAGGTTTTTCTCGGATTTTTTTGTTGGCATTGTTGTTCATTGTCTTCTTTTGGATTCTTGGTGTCCTAGACCCCAGAGACAGCTAGAACTGTTTTATCTTTGGTCATTATTTCTGTTTTTAGGGAGGTTTGAGAGGTCATGGGGAATCAGAAAAAATATCTAGTCCATCTTGTTGCTCATGTGAACTAAAATACCAACTCTCGAGACTATATGCTTTCTACTGAATTAAAGAAAAATCCTTTTATTTCTACTTTTATAATTTTTTCATAAGTGAATATTAATACTTTATTGGATGCCTATTCCGTAGATTGATATGATCAGATAAATTTTAACCTTTTTTAAATTATGCACTGTGCTAATTTTATCCCTAATACTGAAACATCATTAAAAATCTTTATTATTTCCTCTACTAATATTGATAGAACTTCAAAATAAAACTCAAAGAAAAGTGACAGTTAATTTTATTCAGATGCAATTTCTTTGAGTATGATTCAAGAACCCTATAAAGAAACATGGAAATACTGCTGTTTGCAATTGTCTGGAAATTTGCAAGTTCCTAGAAAATAAATTGATGCATTTGCTTAAGAATGCTAGAAAAATGAGAGAGAATATTCTTCTATCCCAAGACAGATCAGAAACAACAAATAAAACTTAAAAGGGTTCTTAAGAAAAGACAATCAAAATCTTACTGGGTAAACCTTCAGCCTCCAGCAAAGCCCTGAAACTTGAAGAGGTGGACTATAAACTGGATCTGCTCTCTGGCGCAAAGTGCTAAGGAGAAAGAAAACACCCTGATGTTAATTTATTACAGCTAAATAAATCAAACTTTATGGTAACTGAAATCTTACAAGTATTGCTAAAAGAAAACCAGCAACTATGAAAAATTACTTTTGTGATATATAAACTTATATTCCTGAACAAAGAATCAAAGACGAATGAACTGATTTAGTTATATTTTAAAAAGCTATTTCCAAAGAGTATTTTTATAATGACCAACCCATGTTTACACTTGGGGACATTTAAAGAAACCAGCTCCAAAAAGGCTGAAACAATAAAACAATACTTTACACTGAATTTAGTATTGTGATCTATGATATTTGGTTATTATGAAAAGAAACAAGAAAGTAAAAAAATGGAAAGAGACGAGGTGAGCAACATGTTCAAGATTATAAGAGTGATAGTATCAGCATTAAGATTAGCGTTTAACAGCTTTACTCCTAGTCCTGTTCATGAACTACACCCCACTTCCTTACACATGGGGAATCAGGGAAAATGTCTAGTCCTTCATCTTGTTACTCATGTGACTTACAATACTAACTCTTGACTAACTTTTCTTTTTAATGCTAAAAGAGAACATCCTAAAATACAGGTACTTAACATTAAGAGATAACATGGGAAACAGTATTAACATATGTGAAGGCATCATAGTTAATATTTTGATCAGTAAAATTACTCTATGTTGATTACCAAATTACTCTATATTGATATACCAAGTGGTATAGTTTTTTGCAGTCTTGCCTTACAAATGAAATTTATTTATAAAGAACTCATTTATAATGGCAAATTTTGTACATATAAAATAATGAGGTTGCCAAATAGTCTTACCTGAAGTTCTCTAAAACAAAAGTAGTTGAATCATAAGCTGGCACTAATTCGCTAAAAAGACAAAACATATAAGCCAAGAAATTATTTCACTTTGTAAAACAAGGAAAAAAAATAAGATATTAGGCCCTCAGATAAAATTTATAATCCTAACAAGGAATAGTGTGAATGATCAATATCAAGTACATCAACAAGTATTTATTATCAACTCCTAGGACCCAGACAGATTACAATTCAGTATTATTCACTGACGATAAGCTAGCACAATTTCACAATGTTAAGGTTCATGGTACATATCATGAGAACAAGAATAGTTGTAAGCAAAGTAGTCAAAAACACAGATCCCAGGGGCACAGTAAAGGATATTTCTAAATATTACTTTTATTTTAATGCATATATATTTAATGAAAGAAAATTCTGCTCTGTGGCACATGAATATTTCTTTAAGTCAATCCCTATGTATTACTTGCCTAAGGCAAAAAAGAGCATTATCCCCTTCTAGTATATGTTGGAATGCTCAAGAGTGTATAAAAATAAGCCTTTGCAGGCACAGAATTATCTAACTATCCTCCCCCGCCTCTAATCAACAGATAGTGGAAGAAATTGTGACAATACTCTAAATCACTATTGATTAGAAAAATGCAAATTAAAACAACTCTGAGGTACCACCTCATACCTATCAGATTGGCTAATATGACAGAAAAGGAAAATGATAAATGTTGGAGAATATGTTGGAAAATTGGACCACTAATGCATTGGTAATGGAGTTGTGAACTGATCCAACTATTCCGGAAAGCAATTTGGAACTATGGCCAAAGACCCACAAAACTGTGCATACCCTTTGACTCAGCAATACCACTACTAGGTCTGTATCACAAAGAGATCATAAAAAAGGGAAAAAGACCTACATGTACAAAAATATTCCTAGCAGAACTTTTTGTGATGACAAAGTATTGGAAACTGAGGGAATGCCCATCAAATAAGGAAAGGGTTGAACAAGTTGTAGTATATGAATGTAATGGAATACTATGGTTCTAGAAGAAATGATCAGGAAGACTTCAGAAAAACCTGGAAAGACTTCCATGAACTGATGCTGAGTGAAGTGAGCAGAACCAGGAGAGCACTGTACATAGTCACAACAACATTGTTCAATGATCAACTATGATAGATTGAGCTCTTCTAAGCAACACAATGATCTAAGACAATTCCAAAAGACTCATGACAGAAAATGCTACCCACATCAAGAGAGGAGTCTGAATGCAAATCAAAGCATACTATTTTCCACTTTGTTCTGTTTGGTTTTGTTTTTTCTTTTTCATGGTTTTTTCCTTTTATTCTGATTCTTCCTTCAGAACATGACTAATGTGAAAATATGTTTAACATGAGTGTACAAGCATAACCTATATCAGATTGCTTGTTGTCTTAGAGAGGTGGGAGGGAGGAAAACTTGGAACTCACAATCTTACAAAAATGAATGCTGAAAACTATCTTTACATATAATTAGAAAAAAATAAAATACTATTAAGTGCAAAAAGAAATTGTCACAAGATTAAAAGGTAAGCACCCTCAGGACACAAGACAGTTTTTGACATAGTCAAAGTAATTTTCAAATGATTAAATGATAAACTTGTCGATGAGGTAAAGTCACTAGCAGAGGATAATGTTGTTATACTCTACATTCTTCTAAAAATTATGTGCATAAAGATATCTATAGGCATATGAAAAAATGCTCTAAATCACTATTGATTAGAGAAATGCAAATCAAAACAACTCTTAGGTACCTCATCTCTCGGGTCGGATTGGCTAACGTGACAAAACAGGAAAATGACAAATGTTGGAGAGGATGTGGGAAAACTGAAACCCTGTTACATTGTTGGTAGAGCTGTGAACTGATCCAGCCATTCTGGAGAGCAATTTGGAACTATGCACAAAGGGCTATAAAAATGTGCACACCCAGGGGTGGAGCCAAGACGACAGCTGGAAAGCAGGGACTTGCTTAATCTCTCCCCCAAATCCCTCCAAACACCTGTAAAAAATGGCTCTAAATAAATTCTAGAGCTGCAGAATCCACAAAATAGCAGAGGGAAGCAAGTCTCCAGCCCAAGATGGCCTGGATGGTCACTGGGAAAGGTCTATTGCACAGTGCTGGGAGCCAAGCGCAGCCCAGGGTAGGCCGCGCCAGGACAGAACAGACTGGGAGTCAACCCAGAGCAGGCCTTAGGGCCAAGAATCATTGAGCTGTAGCAGTTACCAGACTTCTCAACCCACAAACGCCAAAGACCACAGAGCAGGTTAGTCGGTAAACGGCTAGATCAGGTTAGAGAGCAGTCTGGCCACCAGCCTTGGGGGTGGAGGAGGTTGTATGACAGTGGAGCTCCAGCATCAGCTGCTTCCAGAGTCCCTGGCTCACAGAGTGGGAGGAATCAAGTGGCAGACCAGCGTGGGAGTGCAGGATTTGCTTTGCCCTGCTTGGATCTGGGTTGCAATCCTGGTTGGCGGTTCTTGGAGGAGGAGGAGCACTGCTGTGGCACAGCTTTGTGGTGGCCATGGAATAGAAGTAGCTCTGAAAACAGCAGCACAGCTCCTAAAGCTTGGGACAAAGCATTCTCTACTCTACAAGGTCAGAGGTCAAGTAGCTGGCTGGCAACATGGCCAGGCAGCAAAAAAGGACACAGACTCAGGCTCAAAAATCTTTTTTTGGTGACAAAGATCACCAGAGGTCAACAAAGTCAAAGAGCCTACATCAAAAGCCTCCAAGAAAAATATGAACTGATCTCAGGTCATGGAAGAGCTCAAAAAGGATTTGGAAAAGCAAGTAAGTAGAGGAAAAACTGGGAAGAGAAATGAGAGTGATGCAAGAAAACCATGAAAAACAAGTCAACAACTTGCTAAAGGAGACCCAAAAAAATACTGAAGAAAATAACACCTTAAAAAATATACTAACCCAAATGCAAAAGAGCTCCAAAAAGCCAATGAAGAGAAGAATGCCTTGAAAGGCAGATTTAGCCAAATGGAAAAGAAGGTCCAAAACACCACTGAAGAAAATACCACCTTAAAAATTAGATTGGAGCAAGTGGAAGCTAGTGACTTTATGAGAAATCAAGACAATGTGAAATATCTCATTGGGAAAACCACTGACCTGGAGAATAGACCCAGGAGAGATAATTTAAAGGGAAGAAAATCTGGAACTCAAAATCATGCGGAACTGAGTGTTGTAAACTAAAAATAAAAAAATCTCAATTAAAAAAATTTATGTGCATAAATGAGGAAGTAATTATGAACTTTAGAGTATTCATCAAAAGATTCCTTTAAGTAGCAAGTAACTCTATTGCATTTAAATACAGTCTAATTTTATCATGCCCTACAAACTGGCAAAAACGTTAAAAGATGAGACTAGTCAATATGGGAGTTGTGGGAAGATAGGCACATTGGTATATTGTTGGTGGAATTGTGAAATGGTATAATTATTTAGGAAAGTAATTTGGAATTTTGCAAATAAAATTACTAAAATGTTCGTACTTTTAGATCTAGAGATTCCATTTCTAGGCATAAATCCCAGGACAGCCATAACAACAAAGTCCCTAAACACAGCAAAATCTATTTATAGTAGCAGTTTTGGGGATAACAAAGCAATTATCTATCAACTGGGGAATGGCTGCACAAATTGTGGTACATGAATGTAATAGAATATTATGTGCTACAAAAAAATGATGAATGTGATGAATACAAAGAAGCATGGAAAGACAAATGTACATAATATCAATGTAAAAAACTGCCAAAAATTAAAAGTTAACGTGGGAAAATTGGAAAGATCTATATCATTAATGTACAATGAAGTAAGCAGAACCAAGAAAACAATATGTACAATGTACAATGACTACAACGATGTAACTATACACACACACACACACACACACACACACACACATACTTATATATGCAGTATATTTGCAGTTGTCTTGTACTTTCAAACTAGAAATTAATACTTAACAGTTACCATATTCATTCCCCAACTAATAAGTGGTCAAAGGATATCAACAGGCACTTTTCAAAGGAAAAAAATCCAAGTTATTAGGAGCAATATTAAAAAACGATCTAAATCATTTATAATTAGAAAATGCCAATTAAAACAACACTGAAATTCCAATTCAAATCCATCAAACTAGAAAAGTTGACCCCCCCCAAAAAAAGAAAATGACAACTGATGGAAGAGTTGAGGGGAAAAAAGGTACATTAATTCACTACTGGAGCTGTGAACTGATCTAGCCATTCTAAAAAGCAATTAGGAACCATGCTCCAAAAGTTATTAAACTGTGCAAACCTGTTGACTCAGCAATTCAACCACTATTCTTCAAATTTTCAGGACACTATTCTCTTCTGGTTCTCATCCTGCCTATCAGACCACTCCTTCTAAGTCTCCTTTGCTGGATCCTCTTCCAGATCACAACCTCTAACTGTAGGTGTCCCACAGGTTCTCTTCTCTTCTATAATGCTTTACCTAGTGATCTCATCAGCTGCCATGGATTTAATTACCATCTTTATACTGATGATTCTCAAATCTACCCATTCTGCCTCAACCTCTCTAAGGACCTCTAATCTCATATCTCCAACTGTCTTTCAGACATCCCAAAATGCATGTCTAGTAGACATCATCAAAAACTCAACATGTCCAAAATGGAACTCAGTATCTTTTCCCCTAAATACTCTTCCATTCCAAATTTTTTTACTGTAGAGGGCAACACTGTTCTCCACGGTTCCCAGGCTCACAACCTAAGTGTCACCTTCAAATTCTCACTATCTTTTACTCTCCATATACAATTTGTTGACAAGGCCTATTGATGACATCTTTGTGAGAGCTTTCAAATTTACCCTTTCTCTCCTCTGACACTGCTACCAACCTGGCATAGGCCCTCACCAATTCTCTCATGGACAATTTTAATAACCTGCTATGGGTCTCCCTGCCTCAAATCTCCCCCAAATCCAACCTATCCTCCATTGTAACAACAATGTTACTAGCAGCTGCTGTGGAGGTATAAGACCAACAACATCAATATACAGGAGGGCTGCTAGTGCAGGTTCTTTATCTGCTTTTCTAAGGAAAGCAACTTTCAGGAGTTTAATCTCACTTTAATTAAACATACATATATCATTAACTTAGTTCAGGGGAAAAAGTCAGCACCCTGAACTTCAGAGAAAACACAAACAGAAATTACAAGCAGAAATTATATAAACAGAGCAAATAATACAAATCAGAAGGCAGGGCTTCTGTCTGTCCGTAGCAATACATACACAGTTACCAGAGAGAGAAGCACCAACATTTGGGTTTTCAAAGCCCGGAGACTACTTAACAGCTACCCAGAGTCTCATCTGGCCAAATCACACAAACGCTCTTCCGATGAGTGAGCCCCGCAAGCAAAATGCTAACTTCAGACTATATATATATACTTCTTCAGGATCAGAGGGCCTCACAACCATGTGACTCACTCATGTGACTTAGGCTTTCTTGTAATTTAAGTAGGGCATCAAAGACTCTTGATTCAATCAAAGAATCTTGATTGAATCAAAGCAAGACTCAACCAAAGGCACTGGAGTGCCTTAGTGCTGAGAAGCATTCCAAAAGAAAAAACAGTGAAAAGTCCCACTTTGCTTGTCATTACATCCATTCATCCATCACAGTAATTTTCCTAAAGCACAAGTCCAACTATGTCACCATCCCTATTCAATAAACTCCAATGGCTCCTTATTGCCTCCAGGATTAAATACAAAATGCTCTCTTTCATATTCAAAGCTTTTCATAACCTAGTCCCCTTCTACCTTTCCAGTCTTCTTACACCTTACTCCCTGCCACAAACTCTTCAATCCAATTACAATGGCCTCCTGGCTGTCTGTAATAGCAATTTAGATTTGAAGATCTTTCCCACCCATTAACAGACTATGTGACCTGCTTATGTCACAGGAAGCCTAAGTCACATTTGGTGGGAGGAGCATGCTGAGAGGAAAAGGAAGTTGTGTCACAGGAAATGCTGAGAGAGCAGTTACAACAGTTATGACTGTTAATGACAGTTAGAACTGAGGGAAAGAGAGTCAATCTATGATAGCTGTACTGTAAGTTTTGATTATTTTGTGGGAAGGTCCCAGCAGGGGGTAGAGAGGTTTTGGGATGGCTTGGCTCCATGCTATGATATTATGTATTGAATTCTTTGCTGCTATGATGGAGAAAGAACTCAGACAATTACCGAAACATATAACTCAAATGAAAATATTTCTTCTATACTACAGCAAGATAATAATACAGTGTTCAGAGAGATGTTGGAGGATTTTACACAGCAGAAAATCACAGATATCTTGAGTAGGTTCACCCAGAGAATAGGAGAATTGTTAATATCTTGGATGGTGAGAATCGGTGGTGAAGAGGCTGCAGGAGTATCTGTAGATACTGTGGATTGTATGAGATTAGTAATTATTAGTCAGAATTCTTTTGATAGCAAGTTTTTAGGGATTATCACTTGCAAGCAGGTAACCAAACAACCATTCTGTTAGTTTTGGCTGCTACAGGTTGTAAGAGAGAATATCCTGTTGATACTATGTGGCTTACTGCAGATAGACCCTGGTATTCCCTTAGGGACTGTATGAGAAAATTAAAGGAGGAGGGTAATGAAGACCGTTATCATGATAGGAAATGCAGATACATACTATGACACTCCCTACGGAGTCTCTCAGAGAAATGTGATGGTTAAAAGGGCTCCCCTCTTTTATAAACACCTAATTCTGACTCTGCTAATTGCAGAAGTAGGGAACCCTCTTTCAGAAGTGCTGGATAAGATTTCACAGGTAAGTGACTTAAGAGACTGGGCAAAAGATAAATTTCCTTAAGAGAGAAGGGTAAATAGCCAGAGGATTAAATCAGAATACAGTGACAAAAAAAAAAGAAATGTTTATTACTTTGTTGAGAGCAGAAGTAGATTTCAGAAGAGTAGATGGTATTCCAACTAATGAGCTATATAAAATGTACCGAGATGAGGGGCTTAATAGCAGATGGAATAGAGAAGTAAGAACAGCCCCTACAAATCCTACAGATCTTGGACCCTTGTATCCAAGTGAGTCACCCCTCCAAGAAGACTAGGAAATAGGCCAAGCCCCAGCTCAGATTAAAGAAACACACAGATGGGATTACAGACCCCATATTAATCTGACTATATATTGGAAAAATGCATCAAATACTATAACTAGGGCATTGATAGACCCTGGGGCAGAGGCCACCTTGATATATGGAAATCCTGACAAATTTAAGCAAAGAACTCCTGTTACCATCACAGGACTAGGGGAGACTGAAATATCAGTCAGACAAGTCAAACTGATGATGAAAATCGGACAATTGCCTAAGAAAGAATATACTGGTCATTGTACCCTTTGCTGAATACACATCATTGGAATAGATATATTGAAAGGTATGACTCTGAATTTACCTGAGGGGAGATATCAATTTGCAGTAAGGAAGACAGGAATTAATACAGTTTTTAGTGGGAAAAATAAAAATTGACCCAATCACTTTACCTGAACCTTCTAAAGTAATTACTTTGAAGCAGCATCATGTGCCAGGTGAGCAAGATAAAATTACCAATAATATACAGGAATATATTGAAGCAGGAGTGTTAGTCCCTACAACCACTCAATGGAATGATCCTGTATGGCCAGTACGAAAGTCAGATGGAACATGGGGAATGACAGTGCATTATAGGCAACTGAATAAAGTGACTTCTCCCTTGTATGCTGCTGTTCCACATACTGTTACCTTAATAGAAAGGATCCAGAAATAAGATGGGACTTGGTACGCAGTTATTGATTTGGCCAATGCTTTCTTTATGATCCCAATAAGACTCCAAACAATGGGATCAATTTGCTTTCATGTTGCAGGGCCGACAATATATTTTTACCCAATTGCCACAAGGATATCTGCATAGCCCAACTATTTGCCATAGGATTGTGGCTGTACATTTGGATGAACTAAAGTTACCTGGTGTACAGCTTACCCACTACATAGATGATATTATGATATAGGGAGAAAATGTAAAAGAAGTGGAAAAAGAGTTTGATACTTTTAACTGAGCACATGAAAAGTAAAGGATGTGAAATTAACCCTGCAAAGATTCAAGGGCCAGCTCAAAATGTAAAATTTTGGGGTATACAATGGAATAAAGAACTGCAAGAAATTCTCCCACAAGCTCAACAAAAGATTCAAGATTTTCCCATCCCCACCAATAAGAAAAGAGGCCCAAAAGTTCATAGGATTGTTTGGATATTGGAGATACCACATTCCACATTTAGGACAGATTTTGAAACCCTTATATAAAATTACCAAGAAAAAATATGAATTTGATTGGGGACTTGAACAGAGTAAAGCTTTTGAAGAAGCCAAAGCTGCTATACAATTGGCTCTAGATTTAAGGTCCATGTGAAGTGGCCCAGTGGAATTACAAGTGACTGTACAAGATGACTATGCAAATTGCAGTTTATTACAGAAACAACAAAGCTGAAATGTACCCTTAGGATTTTGGTGAAGGAAACTACCTTCATCTGGAATACAATATACACCTTTTGAAAAGCAGTTATTAGCTGCGTATTGAGCTTTAGTAGAGACTGAACAACTGACTCTGGGCCATGAAGTGATATTGAGGCCTAGAATCCCGATTATGACTTGGGTAATGAGTACCCCAGCATCTCACAAAATTGGACATGCACAAGAGGCTAGCATAATTAAATGGAAATGGCATATTCAGAATAGATCAAAGACAGACAAAAGTGGAGTTTCTGCGTGAAGCTATAGCAAATATAGACACTGATGGAAATGACAAACCTCCTGAACAAAGGCCGACAGTTGGTACAATCCTTGGCAAAATGGAATGATGGATATAATGGACTGACTGAAGAACAGAAGAAACATGCATGGTTTACTGATAGGGCAGCAAAATTTGGGAGCCATAAAAGACATTGGAAAGCAATAGCCTATAACCCATGTACTAAGAGAACTTTGGAAAGTACTGGGATAGGTGGAAGTAGTCAATGTGATGAACTTACGGCTATTAAACAGAGAAAGAAGGACAGTGTCATATATTCACTGATTCCTGGGCAGTAGCTAATGGGTTAGCTACATGGATGCCAATGCGGAAAAATCAAAATTGGGAAATTCATAGTAAACAAGTTTGGTGCAAGAAACTATGGGAAGATATATATGACATGTCTTTGATTACTAATCTGTCAATTTTTCATGTAGACACTCATGTGCCCCTCACTACGCCAAAACATGAGTACAATGCATATGCTGATCAACTAAAAAGATTGTTACTGAACATACTGTCCCTACTCTGACACCAACTGATGATCTGGTCCTAGCAAAATGGGTTCGCCAAACAACCAGACATTTAAGGGTCCAGGCCACACACCAGTGGGCACAAGTTCGAGATATCAGTATCTCTCATTCATTGTTAAAGCAAGTAGCAAAGTAATGTCATATATGTCAATTGAAAAAGGAACAAAGTGTTCCTCAGGGAAAACAGCAAAGGGAAAAGTTCCAGTTCAAATTTGGCAGATAGATTATATTGGACCACTACCCCAAGATAAAGGATGCAAATTTATATGTACTTGTGTTGACAGCTATTCAGGTGTACCCGTGGCTTGTCATTATAAGAATGCAACCCAGAAAAACACCTGTAAAATTCTAGATATTATAAGTCTATATTATAGAACCCCAATGCAGATTCAAAGTGACAATGGGTCACATTTCAAAGGTAATGAGATGAAGAGATATTGTGTACTGAACAATATAGAGTAGATATATCATATTTAATATTATCCACAAGCATCTGGGTTGATAGAAAGAATGAATGGATTGTTGAAAGAGCGGTTCAGAAAGTTAAGTTCTAATAATTCGTATCAACATTGTTCGCTGCTTTACATAATTTGAATAATAGACCATTAGGAGGAAGTACACCTTTAGCCAGGATGATGACCCCAAATCTGCAAATTAGAAAACAGCAAATACATAAGATCCAAAATATTGAGTACTGGACTAGACGGAAAGCTGTCCCACCACCATATCCAGGAATATCTGCTTCAGCAGGATATGATTTACATTGTTTAGAGGACTTTTGGTTGGATAGAAACGAGATAAAAATCTCTACTGGGATGTGTATGAGAATCCCTAGCAATCATTTTGGACAGGTATTATCTAAATTAGGATTAGCAGCTCGGGGAATACATGTATTGGCTGGAGTGATAGATTCTAGTTATCACGGAGAAATTACTGTAACATTCCAGAATTTGGGTGAAGAACCTATACAGTTGTATAAAAATGATAGAAGAGTTCAATTGAGTATTACTCCTTGTGAAACAATATCCCCGGTGAAAATTGATCCTACTTCCAAAATAACCAGCAGAGGAAAGGAAGGGTTTGGTTCTACTGCTAGAATAAAATTGGGAGCCAAAGTATGGGTAAAATAAAAGCCAGACAATGTTCCAAAGGTTGCAGAAATTATAGCACATGGAAAAGATAATACTGTAACAATTGTTTACCCAGGAGAAAATAATTATGAAACTATATCCTTGACTCATGTATATTCTATTGTGAATGAGGCTATGATTGTTTCCTTGTTTCTTTTTGGCTTTTGTCTGTTAAATTTGTTTGTGAGATTTGTTTCCAACATGCTTAGTACCATCCACCATCCTGATCGCTTAAGCCAGATCTTACCTCTGATGCTTGGATGTTACCTCTGGCCTGTCCATGACTGTGATGTGTCATCCCTGGACCTGTCCACCACCGTGATGTGTCATCTCTGGACCTGGCATCAACCGAGTTCCAGATGCCAGATTGCTAAAGAACTGACCTCTCAAATAGGATTCTCTACCTCTTGGGGCAGCGACAGCTCTACACCCAATTTCAGCAGGAAGAAGCTATGGAGGACAAGACCTTCGCCCCTTACCCCAAGATTTTGAGCCCCATTTGTTCAAGGGGGGAATGATAACATTGTTTTATATGCTTATCTTGTGTTATCCCTGTTATATTGTTGTGTAAAGTTCGTTGATACCAGTTAACCCAAAACTCCCATTGCCCTACATAATAGATAAGAAAGATCTTGGGGCCAAATGTAATAGCAATTCCATGTGACCTGCTTACATCACAGGAAGCCTAAGTCACATGTGGTGGGAAGAGCCTACTGAGAGGAAAAGGAAGTTGTGTCACTGGAAATGCTGAGAGCAGTTACAACAGTTATGGCTGTTAAAGACAGAACTGAGGGAAAAAGAGTCGATTTGTGATAGCTGTACTGTAAGTGTTGATTGTTTCGTGGGAAGGGGGGAGGTTTTGGGATGTCGAGGCTCCATGCTGTGATATTATGTATCGAATTCTTTGCTGCTATGATGGACTGGGCAGGTGGCTTATGGGATATGGTTCTCTGGCGTCTGAATAAATGTTTTACTTCTTCTCCCTTCTACGTGGAGAGTCTCTTATATTTTGTGATACAGAACCACACAGGCATTTTGACAATTATCATCTATATTGTTATTATTGCCTTACTGATACACTGTCTATCCCATGAACACAACAGATGCATCTTTTAAGTCGGCATTTTCTCTGGTTGCCCCCAAGACCTCCTCATTTTTGTCTACTGGCTTCCCTCGCTTCCTTTAAGTCCAAAATAAAATCTCATCTTCTCTAGAAAGCGTTTCTCAATTCTAGTGCCTTCCCTCTTTAATTATTTCCTATTTATCCTGTATATATCTTGTTTGTACACATTAACTCATTGTCTCCTCCCTTTAGAGTCTGAGCTCCTTTACAGTAAAGGCTGTTTTTTGCCTCTTTTTGTATCCTCAAAGCTTAGCACAGTGCCTGACACATAGTAGGTGCTTCATAAATATTTACTGACTGACTACTAGGTACATGCCCCAAAGAAATAAAAAGAAACAGGAAAAAGGTCCATTTGTACAAAAATATTTACAGTAGCTTTTTTTTTTTTTGGTGGCAAAGAACAAGAAATTGAGGGAGTGCCTGTCAATTAAGGAATGGCCAAACTAGTCAAGATATATAACTGTAATGAATACTACTGTGCCATTAAAAAAAAATGAAGGGAATGGTTTCAGAGAAACCTGAGAAAACTTGTATGAACTGTATGATGAAGTGAAATGAGCACAAGGAGTAGAAGACAATGAGACAATTAACTTTAAAAGACTTAAGCACTCTAATTGATACAAAGACCAACCACAATTCCAGATGTTTCATGATAAAATATGTTACTTACCTCCTGAGAGGGAGGTGATAGACACAGAATACAAATTGAGACACATTTTTTTTTTGGACATGAATTATGTGGGAATTTATTTTGTTTGTATGAGAATTGTGTTTTTCTTTCTTTTTCAATAGAACCAATTTTCGTGAATTGAAAAAAGAAAATTTTAATTTAAAAAAATTACTATATTATACATAACGGAAAAGGCCAGTACAGGAACAAGTTGTTGCTTTTCTCCACAATGAACAAAAGAAGTTTGCCATTTAATTATTGATAATAACTACTATCAAGAGTACCTAACACTATTTGTAGTACTAACTGCTACGTTCATAATCAGAGCCCTTTGGCCAAAAAAACCAGTTTTTATCCTTCAGAGCTACATACTAGCCTGAAATTGTTTTTCAGGCATTTCATTCTATTGTACTGCTTAACCTTGTGCTTCCCATCTATATCATCTCTTCTTTTCAACCCATCCTGGATATGACTGCACAGATCTTATTACATCATCATAATTCTCAAAAGCCTCCAGAACCTACCAAATAAAAAGTGATATTTAAGGTTCTCCAAATTTTGGTAACAACTTTCTCTCACAGTTTCTTCTCACTTATAGTCAATCTCTTTTCCATCTTAGTATTCTTCATATAGGCCTAATCTTCCCCACCTCTACATCTTTATTCTCATCCAATTTCCCATGTCTAGAATGCCCTTCTCCCCCTTCTCTGTGCCTGCTCTTGTCCTACTCTCCTTCTCAGTTATCCTCTTTTTCTCCAGCACTTGAAACCACTCCCTTTTCTCTTCTCTTGCCTTTGTGATCCTATACCTCCTCTTCTCTACTACTTTCTCTGAATGCTTTGTGTTTCATGACCTTTCTTCTCCCACTTCTAAATGTTAGTTTTCCCAAGGCTGTCCTAAATCCCCTGTTCTTCTATAATCACTCCTTTGGACAATTCACTGAATTTCATAGCTTCAATTTGAACTATGAAAACAACTTTTAAGTCTACATTTCCAGGCCTTACAACATGCTATTAAAAAGTGTTATTTTCAACAATATCTCTCTCTGACAAAAACTTTAATTCATATCCAAAGCACCTTTACTTGCTCCTTTTACCCAAATTTTTTTATTCTATCAGTGGCACCTCCATTGGACCAGTCTCCAGGAAAGGGAAGAGAATACACGGTACAATGAAAAAAAAGAGAGCACTGGATTTAGAGTTGGAGGACAGGGGTTAAAATCCTACCTCTCTGTGACATTCCCTGTTAAGACTTTAGGCAAATTGTTTAACCTGTTGGGCCTAAGTTTCCTCAACTGTAAAGTGAAAGGAAGTAAACGACAGCCTCGAAAATCTCTGCCAGCTCTAAATCTACAATCCTACTGTCTTATGAGTCAATAACATACTATCTAAATTTCTTTAGGAGTCCATTTACTACTACTATCTCCACACATTCCTCAGCCTGACATTTAAAGCATTCTATATCATCCCTCTATATTATCTTTCCAAACTTACATTGTATTATTTTCCTTCTTGTACTCTATATGTTCCAACCAAGCAAGACCACGAGCTTGATATTCCCTAAATTCAGCAAACCAACTCACATCTCTATGCCTTCCCAGGGTAACCCTCCAATACCTTACGCACATTCCTTCTTTAATTCCACTTCTTAAAATCCTTAATTTCCTAAGCATAGCTAAGATCAGGTGCCACCTTCTATGCAAAGTTTTCCTTACTACAAGTATTAGTGCAGTCCTTCCCAAAATAGTCTTGTTTTTGTGTTCATATGGAATTGTCTTATGGAGTATAAACCATGTGAGGGCAAGCACTATCCAATTTTATATTCCCAGCACCTAGCAAATAGTATGCATTAACCATATGCTGAATTGACTTAATTTTATTTGATCCCTTATAACAAAAGTTATTACTATGTCCTACAGTTTCTACTTTCAAAACATCTTGTCTTCTAAAAATTTCTTCTCTGCTTCTTATCTCTCCAGATTAATAATAATCCCTTTGAGGTAAGAGACTGCTCTAATAAGCAATGAAGTAACTAGCACTGTGTGGGATAAACAGCAGATGCTTAATAAATACATAAATTTTTATCCTTTCACTTGATGTTTCATTATTACTCAATGATGAAACTGATGGTGATAAGACTTCTATGGTAAATTAAGGTCTTAAATACAAGCAGGGTGGAAAAAACAATTGCTTAGCATATTTCTAATTTGGGATAAAGTCTGATGCCATGTTGGCACTATAGTGACAATGTCAAAGAATGTGCTAACCATATAAATTTAATTCTCTATGTATGTTAGATTTTTATGTTTCTGACATGGCCAAGAGACTATTATCTATGTACAGAAGGAAGGCTGTCTCTTATAAAAGGGAAAAAGGCTGAAAAAACACACCTCTACCTTCTTTTTAACAAACATAGAAGCTTAAAGGTAAAAAATTTATCTGAAAAAGCAGGTGGTAATCCTCAACTGCTCAAAGAGGCTGAAGAGTAAAAAGATATCATAGAAAGTAGAAATGGAATAAGAACCATTGACCATGCAGTCTCTCCAGATATTAAGAGATACACTGTTTTCCAGAGCTATAAGACTCCCAAGCAAGCTATGCCCTGAGCCTGGCATGACAACAATCCTTTGCGCTCACCCTTTGGATGATCGTAGCCACAGCAGAATCCCAAAATTGTTTCACGTAATTATTGTACCGCTTTGACTGGCACCAAGTGTTCCCAGAGCTCGACAAGTACCTGCAGTCCAGTCATGAAACCCTGCTATGAATCAAATTTGTCTCATTGTTGCTGTTACCCTTTACTGTAAGGACTATAGCTCACTGCATAGCCATGGGTATAAGCACAGAGATCTGCCCACACTAAAGTAGGTACCCCACTGGAGTGGGCCCTGGCACATGTGTGTGATTTCCCTCCCTGCTTTCAAGCTGTTTCCCTGCCTTTGAAATTGAACTTCTGTTTGATTCCTGACTCTCCTGTCTCTAGCCCGCTGGGTTCAGCTCGGGCCAACCATAGGTTATAGAGGATGGTTCAGCCTAGTTGATATTAAATTGGTGTCAGAAGTGGACTGGACATGGAACTGGGCCACTGGACTCTCTGGTACCAGCAGGAACAGACCAGGCACCATTGGAGATTTATTTCTTCAGAGTCTGACCTCCCCTCACCTGGTGAGTCCTCTGCCTTTGTCCCTGCTCCAATCTCTGAGGTCCTACCTTGGTCAACTTCACCATTCTTTGTGGGGGTTTTAATGTAATGTAAAGTCAATGAGTCAACAGTACTAAAGGCAGCCAAAAAAGCTAATGCAATCAGACTTTGGCCTGGATCAGACCACTTTAGGAACCCTGAAGTCTTGAAAGTTCCCAGACTGAACTGTCCCTGAGATCCTGGAATCCAAGAAAGAAGACATTCCTTCCAGAAGTACATCCAGCTATAAGAGCAAGTGTGAAGTCAGAAAGTAGAAATGATACAAAACAAAGTGAGGCCTGCGCTGCCCCCCAAAAAATGAGTTACACCATAAAAAGCTATCATGGAAACAAGAATGATCAAGACACAGATCTGGAAAAAGAGAATGACTCTAACATATCTATAAGCAAAACTTCAAAGAAAAATACAGTTTGGGCACAAATTCAACTAGTATTCCTTGAAGAGTTCATGAAACAGCTTATTTTTTTTAAAGAGTTCTAAAATATTTTTATAAATGAAATGAGACTGCTTGAGAAAAAAAATGGAAAAGAAATGAGAGCTTTTGAAGTAAGAATTAGAAACGGAATTTAAAGCTTGGAAAAAGAAGATGTGAAACCTTGGCTATGCAATAAACTCCTTGAAAATCAGAATGACGGGGGGGGGGGGGGGGGGGGGGGGGGGGGCAGAGCCAAGATGGCCGCATGAAGGCAGCATCTTACCGGGGCTCTCTCACAAGGTCTGTCAGATTCCCATAAAAAAGTGAATTTGAGCAGATTTGAGAGAGTCAGAAACCGCGAGCAGTGTGCGTGGGGCAAATTTCCGAGCCGGGAGAGTTTGAAAGGCCGGAGGAACGAACCTGCAGGCTCGGAGAGTGCTGGGTGCGGAGCTGCTCCAGACCAAGGCGGAAGCGGCCGGTTGGGAAATCCACATGGGAGACGGGCTGGGAGAAAGCTGGGCGCCCGAAACCGGCAGAGATCCCCAGGCCTCCCAACATAGGACGGCAGTCTGTGGGAGCGACGAGAGGCAGCGCAACGCCACCAGCCGTGGAAACACCCAGTCCTGACGCTTGCAAAACCCAGGAACTCGGCTTCTTGAACTTCCGGAAGACTCAATGGCCAGGTAAACGGCTCTAATCCCTCCCCCCCCTCACCCAGAGAATTCCTCGGGAACAAAAAAGAGAACTGCAACAGAGGAGAGAGTAGCGGGGCCTCACAGGACAAATACTAGAAGCTCATTAGTCCCAGAGGGGAAGAGTCGGCAGGGGTCAACGCCCGGAGCCCAGACATAATCTTGCTCCCCCACGGGAAGCGCCAGTCATCAGCTCAAACAACAAACAGCTGAGGCCATTGCTGAAAAGCAAGTGTTGGAGAGCACCCACAGGGAGTGAGACGCCAGGGAGCCAGACCCCTCCCCCACACCTCAGGAAACTGAAGGTTATAATTCTAGACTCACAACCCCCAGAATAAGTAAGCTGGGACAGAAAGCCCTGAGACCCACAGATAGAAATTCGTTCTAATGCCAGGAAAAGGGAAAACAACAAACATGAAGAAGAATACAAAAAAAACCGAGCACAATAGATTCTTTTTATGGAGACAGGCAGGATCAAAATATCGATATGGTGGAGGACGGCAATGACACGGTAGATACATCAGATACCTCAAAAGCTAATATGAACTGGTCTCCAGCCCAAAAAGCACTGCTGGAAGAGCTAAAGGAGGATTTTAAAAACCAAATTAGGGAGCTAAAAGAAAATATGGAAAAAATGGAGAAAAAATCCACTGATGAAAATCAGAATGACCCAAATAGAAGCCAATGAATCCATGAAACAAGAAACATTACAGCAAAGTAAAAAGACTGAAAAAAATAGAAGAAAATATATTTCTCTCAAAGCAAAAACAACTGCCTTGGAAAACAGATCAAGGAGAAAAAACTCTAAGAATCAATCAATTACCTTAAAGCCATGACCAAAAAAAGAACCTAAACGAGAAATCTTTAAAGAAATCTGCCCAGACCTCTAAGAACCAGAGAGCAACAACGTAGTAACAGAAAAAAATCAAACCATTTACCTCCTAAAAAAAAAAATGAAAACCTAAAGGAACAATTATAACCAAAATCTAGAGCTTCTGAGACAATTTAAAAATCCTGCAATCAGCTGGAAAGAGGGAATTCAAGTATCAAGGAGCCTATCAGGATCACACATAATTTAGCAGTTATCAACTACAAAGGAGCAGAGCACTTGGAATACAATATTCCAGAAAGCATTGTGTGTGTCTATATGTTATATGTGTGGTGTGATGTGGTGTAACATTGTGTGTGTGTGTGCAGCCAATAATAACTTATCCAGCAAAACAGAGTATAATCCTAAAAGGGGAAAAAAATGGACCAACGGCCCTTTAATGAAATAGTGGACTCCTAAGCATTCCTGATGAAAAGACCTGAGCAGTGTAGAATCTTTAAAGTTTAAACACAGGAATGAAGAGAAACATAAAAAGATATATGCGAAAAAAATTATAAAGGACTCAACATAGATAAACTGCTTATATTCAAATATGTTAAAATGACACATGTGCACATGTGCAGTGGGTAGCTAGATGGCACAGTGTACAGAGTGCTGGACCTCGAATCATGAAGACCTGAGCTCAAATCTAGCCTCACACGCTAGCTGTATGACCCTGGACAAGTTACTTAACCTCTGTTTGCCCCATTTTCTTCATCTGTAAAAAGGGAATAATAACAGCCATCTCCCTCCCAGGGTTGTTGTAGAGTCAAAAGAGATCACAAACATAAAACACTTAGCACAGTGCCTCCATATAAATGTTAGCTATTATTATTATTATTATTATTATTACTCTCTAAACCCTATTATCATCAGGGGCAATAGAAGAAATCTAATTAGACAAAGCATGGGAGTGGTTCTATTAGGTCTTGATGATTTTAAGAGAAGAATGGATAGAGAGACAAATTAGAATATGCAGAGAGGAGGCCAGGAAAAGGGAGATTAGGGAAAATCTTCTCACTTGAACTTCTCATCTGAACTGGACAAAGAAAGGAATATATACACACACAGAACTGCGTAAAGAAACACACTTAATAGGGAAAAAATAGGGAAGAGGAGACAAAAGAATTAAAGGGAGGGTAGAGTAAGAGAGATTAGATTAAGGGAAGGTAGATTAAAGAACTGATACAATTCTAAGAATGTATAAAAGTATTTATAGTTCATTTTTAGGTGGCAAATCTTGAGAGGGGGGTCTAAAAATTGAGGAATAGTTAGACAAGTTAAGGTATACAAATGTAATAGAATACCATTCTACTATACAAAAATGATGAAGGGGATCATTTAAGAGAAACCTGGTAGATCTTGCATGAACCGATGCAGGGTGAAGTGAACAGAATAATTTATAATTTATACAATGACAACAATATGGCAAAGATAAAAAACTTTGAAAAAATTATCAAAGTAATAATCAATCATGATTCCAAAGAAATAATGACGAAACATGCTACCCCATGGTTCCTTCTTTACAAGGCAAAATGAGATGTATTTTTTTCAACACAGCCAATATAGAAATTTGTTTTGGTTGATTATACATATTTGTAAGAGTGGTTTTGTTTTTCCTTCTTTCTCAAACAAGGAGAGGGAAGTTGTAGAAAAGAAAGAAGTTTGACTTTTTCTGACTGAAAATAATATACATATATATTTTTAAAATTTAATAACAGATTACTTAATTTTCTGAAGATATACTCTCTATTAACAAAAAGACTAATAATATCAACCACACAAAAAATGCCAGTGTTATCATCATCTCCCAAATGAAAGGTGAAAAGACTGATTGCCATAGTTGTGGCATCTGAACAGAAGCCAGGCTAGCATTCTCCTATTTGGGTACTAAACAACATAAATAAATGAAAAGCATCTGTTAAGCTCTTACTATGTCCCATCGCTTTTGCAATCACAGTTAGTGAATCTTTTAAAAAGAGTGGAATCAGACTGAAGATATCATCTAATTTGACCTGGCTAACCACTATATCATTGTAGGATAGCTTTAAAATGTTGGTGAAATTCTTTAGGAAATCAAATTTGCTTAACTACTGCCAGTATCCAGCTCTGCCAAGGTTTCCAGGTTATTTTGCTAACTGAACGTACTGAAAACAGCTCCTTCTTTAACAGTTCAGATTGAGATACTTCCTTGGTGCACTACTTGAGTATTCTTGTACTACTAAAGTTTCAATGTTCATCATGACTCTCAGAAATGCATCCATAATGAACAAGGGTTTATTATACATAGTTTAGAGAAATTCTGATAATGTTCCCTGGATTATCTCCATATCTAACCTGGAGGAAAAATGATATCTGAAGCATTGTGACTTCAATTACAGAAATGCCTAAATACAAATGTTATTCAGCAACCTATGTAGAAGAAGGCTAGCCAAGATTCTGCCAAAGATGCCAAAATTGTGGCATTTCATATTTTTTTTAATCTTTCATTTGAAAGATAGTGTTAATAGAGGCACTTTCTAGTCTTATGTTTCTTCAGTTGTTCACATGAGTTACTTTGCTAAGGAAAAAACACATAACAAACACTGTGAGGGAGTCTGATAAAGAATGATCAAATAATATCACTTCTGAAGATGAGAGCACTGGAGAAAGGGATGTCCCTTTAGTTACTATCAACTTAACTCACAGGCTAAATCTTGAATAAACCTTCCAAGATGTTTTTAGAAGGAAAACATGAGCATCTTTAACCCAAGAACATTACACTGGTCACGTCACAATGAAATATTAAACGGGTTAGGACTGATAAAGAAAATCAATTTGAAGCTTTTAAATTAAGAATATTTGAAATAAAACTTATAAAGTAAAGGAGATTCAGAATCTATGCCATACCTTGTAAAATCTGGTGGTACTGGAGTTGTAACAAAGGATGCCATGGGCTTTCTATGAACCTGCTGAAACATCATGAGGATCTCTGAGCTTTTAGAGATTAATTCACTCTTACTACAAGAACGCAGCTGTAGGAAAAAATTTTTAAAAAATCAGAATAAACACAAAGCATTATTTAATTAACCTATAATTAAGTAATAAAACAGGAATGGTCCCTATTTTATAGTTAAGGAAACTAGAACAAAAGTTAAATGCTTTAAAGTAAACGTAAGGCAGATCTAGGAATAGGATCAATCTAATTCTACTTATGTCCATGTTAGTAACATATTAAATATATGAAAATGTCATATAAACAAACTGCCTGGCTGATTACAATTCTTAAAAACATTAGGATATGGTAAATAGCCATTACCAGAGAACCAGTATGCTGAGTTAAATATGTTTTCCACATACCCACTGAATTGATTACACATATTAACAAGGTCATACATACTGACTTAGGACCTTTAAGTTAGAGCCTAATTCCACACTTTTTTAAGGATTCACTAACTGTGATTGCAAAAGGGATGGGAACATAGTAAGAGCTTAACAGATGCTTTTCATTTATTTGTGTTGTTTAGTACCCAAATAGGAGAATGCTAGCCTGTTCAGATGCCACAACTATGGCAATCAGTCTTTTCACCTTTCACTTGGGAGATAACATTGCCATTTCTGATGTGGTTGATATTATTAGTCTTTCTGTTAACAGAAAGCAGAGAAGCACTACAACTTCAAGTCTAGTCAGATTAGATACATAGTTGAAAGGAGCCTAATGAAGAATAAAAAATTCTGAACCTTTTAAAGTTCTAAAGAAATTGAATTGTGTATTTTAATCTATTGATGCTCAACACTATGTACTTAACAAAGGATCATTCAGAAAACAAAAGTAAGGCTCTGCCTACACAAGTTATTGGACTAATGAATCAAAAAACAACAGATCACATCTCAGACAGTTGCTGGTCCAATTTAGTCATCTTCATGGCCAAAATAAAGAGACGATTTAGTTATTGATACATCTGGATTAATTATTCTATGACTAATTGATTGTTGGCAACTAATAGCTGGGATGACCCAGAAAAATCAAAGAGACTGTCATAAATCAATGTGGTGACAAGTTCAGAAAATGCCTACATGGCTAAAAGTCACTGATCTTCACAACAATCAGAAAAAAAAACTACTATTTTATAGAACGAGAACATAGAAATTTTTATTAAGAGAGACCTCTAGTTTATTTTAAAAGTAGAGAATGAAAAGAATGGAATTCTCAAAAAAAATACCCAAATCATTTTAGTGCATTTTTTGTCTACTAAAAAATATCAATTAATAAATAATTAAAACTGGCTTCCCCCCTTTTGTAGCTAAGGTAAAACAATTCAAATGATCCTTTTTAATAGGATCAATTAAATCAAACTATCAGGAAGTTATCACTTCCAAAATGGCATTGATTCAGACAGTACGAATCAAAGAACTATTAATTCTGAAAATAAAATTATTCAAACAGATTTTTTTAAAAATAAACAGAAGCTCATAATTGAGTAGTATTGGTAATGTCTGGAACTAGGTAGGTTAAGAAGAATCAGATTTCACTAAATAGAAATGGGAGGAAAAGAAACAATGTTTTTTTAAAGGCTACAAAAACTACTAATTACTTCACTAAAGAAAATGGAATATTTTGTTTTTGCATTCAGTTCTTCAAATGCTTCTTTTATGCTTCACATATAATTATTCAATGTGTCTTTGTGATAACTGATTCACAAAGAATTTGATTAGATATAATGGGTGTAAAATGCTTAAAATGAATACAGCTAATAACAACAGGACACAACCATTAATTTGTTCAAAGAAGTATTTTTTAAAATTTGCTTTTTCGGCCTCTTGAAACTGAGACTTCTTGACTGCTACAGAGTTTTAAACCAAACCATAAGAAGATCACCTCTTCTTGAGCTCTGGAAACCACCCACAACTGGGCCTGTCTGTTGAGCCAACTGTCAAAATGAATTTGTAACTACTGTTAGGAGTCTTGGGCGGGGGAGCGTATTTTGTTTTATGAATGTTTGGGGATTTTTGTCCTTAAGAGTCCAGGGGAGGAGCCAAAAATACAGTAGCTGATTCGGTTCTTAGTTCATTACCATAAGACTTGCATTAAGCAACAGTAAAAAAAAAAAAAAATCTACTGTACAATTCATGGGATTAACCATCTTTAAGCAAATGAAATCTAATTTAATTGAGCTTTTGCTAATGTCTAAGTGTTAAGCATTTTACATTAAACATTCTTTTAAAAAAATTTGCTTTCAAAATGTAAATATATATAAACAGGAAAAAAAATTCAACAAACCATTGAAGTCTCAAAGAAGACATAAGAGAAGGTACGTACTACCCCTATTTAAAGAGGTAGATGACTAGGGGTTTGAAGTAGGCTAGTACCATATTTTTTTAATGTGTTGGTTTATTTTACTGAGCTGATTTTCTTCTTTATTCTTTGTTGGAAAGAATAGTTTTCTGAGTGAGATTAGGGTAAAGCCACAATGTATAATGAGATGTAAAAACAAACGTTGTCTATTAAATTTGTTTTTAAACACTTGAGTGTGCCATTCTGGTTCTGTCTTTAATACTGACCCTCCCCCCACCCCGTTATAATTTCAAGGTCCAATCTTACTGTTTAAAAGAAACTCATTACTAGGTGGGCCACAAGATAATCAATTTTTAAGCCACAGCAATACTTCAAAACCATCTATTTATACCTGTGCTTCGAAAAAAAAAAAGAAAAAGCAGATCAACTAATTGTGCAACCAAAAAACTAACAAATTATAAAAATATTTAATGAAAATTATTGTTTCTACGATATGTTCTTTGACCCACTTACTCTTTAGGATGAGATTTATTTTCCAGTTAATTTTTAATTTTCCAAGGCCCCTTTACTGAATGTAATTTGTATTGCATTATGGTCCAAAAAGAGTATATTTAGCATTTCTTCTTTTCTTCATTTGTTTGTGAGGTTTTTATGCCATAATACATGCTTGGTGTTTTTTGACGGTGCCATGTACAGCTGAGAAAAAAAACATACTTCTTTGTATTCCATTTGATTTTCTCCAGAAATCTATCCTAACTTTTCTAAAATTCTATTTGTCTCCTTAACTTCCTTCTTATTTCATGGTTATATTTATTTAGTTCTTAGGGGGAAAATTGAGGTCCTCCACTAGTCTACTTTTATTATCTGTTTTCCTCCTGTAATTCATTGACCTTCTCCTTAAGCATTTAGATGCTATGCCATCTGGTGCATATATGGGTAGTATTGATATTACTTCATTGCCTATTGTGCCTTTTAGCAAAATGTAGTTTCCTTGCTTATCTCTTTTAATTAGGTCTGGTTTTGCTTTTGTTTTATTGTTGCCCCTGCTTTTTGTTTTTTAAACTTTTGAAGCATAATATATTCTGCTCCTGCCCCTTATTTTAACTCTGTGTGTCTTTCTGTTTCAAGTGTGTTTCTTATAAACAACATAGTGTTGGATCTGGTTTCTAGTCTGCCATCTGCTTCCATTTTATAGGTGAGTTTATCCCATTCACATTTACAATTATGATTACTAGCTATATTTCCCTCCATTCTATTTTCTCCTGTTATGCTTCTCTTTTTTACCCTGTCCCTCCTCAAAATTCTGTTTTGCTTCTGACCACTACCTCTCCATATACCCTCCCTGTGGTCACCTCCCTCCCAACCCTCTTTTTTCTTATCCCCTTCCCTTCTTACTTCCTTGTTAGGTACGATAGATTTCTCTACTCAACTGTATGTCTGCGTGTGTGTGCATTTGCATGTGTCTAATGTAGATGTAGAATAGATATATATATAGATACACATACACACATTTTTTTCCTTCCCTCTTTGAACCAGTTTAGATAAGAGTGAGGTTCAAGCATTGCCTACCCCCTGCCACATTATCCCCTCTACTATAAAAGCTCTTCCTAGCACACTTCTTTTATGTGAGATAATTTTCTCTACTCTTTTTCTCCCTTCCCACTTCTCCCATTGCATTCTTCTCATTCCTCCAATTTTTTTGAGATCACCCCAACATAATCAACAAAGATTTATGCACTCTATGTAGACTCTGTCTTAATAATGATAATGTTCTTAGCAATTATATTTATATCATCTTCCCATATAGGAATGTAAGGAGTTTAACCTTGAGTCCCTTACAATTTGTCTTTCGTGTTTAACTTTTTTATGCTGCTCTTGAAGTCTTGTGTTTGAAAGTTGAATTTTCTATTCAGCTCTAGTGTTTTAATCAACAATACTTCAAAGTCCTCTATTTCATTAATATCCAATTTTTCCCCTGAAGGATTATACTCAGTTTTGTTCAGGTAGGTTATTCTTGGTTATACTCCAAGCTCTTTTGCCTTCCAGAATACCATATTCTTCTATTCCTTTAATGTGACAGCTGCTCAATCTTGTGTGATCCTGACTCTATGCTATTTTAAAGATTTCTTTCTAGATGCTTTAAATATGTTCTCTTTGAAAAAACTGATGCGATCTTAATGGAAACTGAAGCACACTATTTTTTGCATTATTTTTTTCATGTTTTTTTTTCCTTTGAGTCTGTGTCTTCTTTCACAATATGACCATTATGTTTTCTATGACTGCACATGTAAAACTTATTTCAAATTGCTTACTGTCCCAAGGGGAGAAGGAGGCAAGGAAAGGAGGAAGAAAATTTGAAAATCAAAATTTTTTTTTAAATGAATGTTAAAAATTGTCTTTATATGTAACTGAAAAAAAAAATAAAATATTGTTTCAAAAATGTTTTCTATTTGACCTGGAAGCACCAAAAATTGACTATAATATTCCTGGGAGTTTTCATTTTTGATTTTCGGATCTTTTCCAGGTTATCAGTGGATTCTTTCAATTTCTGTTTTGCCCTGTGGTTCTAAGATACCAGGGCAATTTTCCTTCATAATTTCTAGGATTTTTTTTTTAATCATGGCTTTCAGGAGTCCAATAATTCTTAAATTATCTCATCTTGATTTATTTTCCAGTCAGCTGTTTTTCCAATGAGATATTTTGCATTTTCTTCTGTTTTTTTAAATTCTTTTTAATTTTATTGTTTCTTGATGTCTCATGGAATCATTAGCTTCCACTTGTCCAATTCTAATTTTTAAGGAATTTCTTCAGTGAGGATTTTATCTCTTTTGCCTAAGTCTGTTCTTTAAGGTGTCATTTTCTTCAATTTAGTCTCTTTTCATAATTTTCTTGCATTGTTCTCATTTCTTTTCCCAATTTTTTGTCTACTATTCTTATTTCATTTTTTAAATCTTTTCTTTTCCTTCTTCTAGGAATTCTCATTAGGCTTGTGCCCAATCTGCATTTTTATTTTTGGCTTTGCTTGTAGATGTTTTCACAGTTGTCTTCAAAGTTTATGTCTTGAGGTTCCTTGTCACCACAGTAGCTTTTCATGGACAAGTCCTTTTTGTTGCTGTTTGCTCATGTTTCCAGCCTATTTCTTACCTTTGAACTTGAACTTTATGTTAAAGTTGAGTTCAGCTGACCATGGGGGAAAGAAAGTCACCACTCCAAGCTTCAGGCTTCTTTTGCCTTTCTATTTTCACGGCTAGTTCTGCAGGTTTGTAATTTTTCAGTGTTTCCAAGGCAGTATCATCTGGGTGGAGGTATGATCACTGCTCTCTCGGTCTGCACCTTACCCAAGAAGGGCTCCTATTTCCTTGCATCCACAAGCGCTAGTATTCCTCTTCACCCTAGAATTGTGAATAGGTCCCTGGCTCCCTTGTGACTGCAAAGCTTCTTCTCCACCCCGGAAGTGAAACCCAGAATTTGACATGGGCAATGGAGTTGCCAAACAATGTCTGGTCCTGTGCACAATACTAGCATAGGTGTCCCCTATAATCTCTTTCTGACCAAATTTCCAATCCCCTTACCATCTGTGGATGGTGAGAGCTGCTGAAGCTGCTGCTGCTGCTATAACTGCCACCACAACCAACAGCTGATGTTGCCACCATGTATACTCTGGACTAGCACCTACTCCGTGGTCACAGATCTCTCCTTCCTACCTCCTACAGTGTCTCAGGTTGGAAAAAAGTTTCACACAACCTTTTGTTGACTATGCCATGGAGAGAAATGCTGGAATGAGTTCAACTATAATTTTCCCTCCACTCCATCAACTTGGCGCCACCTCCATGACACTCTTATATTTTATGTTAATACTTCAGTGGATCCATGACATCAATCAAGGTGGGTTCTTTCTCCAACCAAAGATTATAATCCATCCAAATCTTCTCATCCAATATGATTCTTGACCATGTCTTCCCATAAATCCTCCATAAAAGATATACCCAACATACCAGACACATTCCTCTAGGCCTTTTAAAAATCCACGAATAGTACAGAAGTACTCAAGATTTCTATATGTATATATATATCATTATATTATTCTTTGACAAAGGTATGAGAAGGGACTACTAGGTTTTTGTAAACAAGGTTCTGTAAGACCATATATTTACAACTGTATGGTTAGTAACTGGGGGTTTTTGTTAACTATAAAAAACAAACTGAAGTTATTAGAATAAAAATGCTACTACACGCTTCCAACAAAGTGTCTCCAGTATGTTTGCCAAAAATCACATTTCCTTTAAATATTTAACAAAAGATCACTTTGTTCAATGAATCTCTGATTATTAATATCAGTATGTCCACCAAGTATTTGCAGCTGGCCTACAGGTTAACCAACAGAATCCAAAAAGAGGGGTTCCCTATTGACGAGGAGGTCCTCACCATGCTCCTGTCCAGAGATGTCATTATTCCAAATATGTCAAGCACTGGAACACTGCTGACCTCCTAAATGAGCTCTATAATCACTCAAGAGCATTTGCCCTAACTATTCACAATGGAGCAAGTGAATTAAAAACCAGTATTATCCAAACAATAATGTGCAACTAGATGAACAAACCTTAGGGATAGTCAGTCGGTATATAAATCTTGAACAATGATCTAAGCCTAGAATTTAAAAAGATAACAGGCTGTATTTTATAAACTGCACAGTGCTTTTAATGACTCCCAAGCTTTTTGCTGCATCTCTTAAATGTCCCCCAAGAAACTCCCAAGCTGCATCCTTTATATATCAATGTCCTTCCAATAATATGATAAGGTTGTGAGTCATGAATTGTTAGTCTCTGAAGAATTAAAGCTGCAGATCCAAAAACCATTCAACATATTAGCAGGGAAGGCTAGAACCCCATAAAGAAAATCATCACAGATTGATGCATGATAAAGAAAATGGGCCAGTCATATAACAAGGATAAGGAATAATGGATTATCTCCATGCCTCACTGGCACCCAAATGTTGGCAAGAAATTTAGAGAAAGGTCCCCAGCATGCTGGATAGAGTCCATCCCCTAAATGAACAACCTGCAAGAAAGTATGGAAAAGAGCTGCACAGTACAGAAAGGCATGAATAACTGCACAGGGATATCTACATAGATAAGATCACAAACTAATAAAGTATATTGTAAGATGCTACAGAAAGAAGTAGTAGGGAGATGAGCAAAGTAAATGGTTAAACAGACTAAAGATTTACAAAATTTTTAGAGTTGGAAAAACAACATAAATCCCATCTTCTCATTTTACAAATGAAGCCACTGAGATTATAGAGCTAATCTGGTAAACCCAGATCAAAAGCAAGGTCTCATCTCAATCCAATGCTTTTTAAACAACATCATGATGTTTCAGGTGGTTTGCAATGGATTAAGAACATTAATAAGAGAAAAAAGAAATAGTAGAAGTTAGGAGGTTAAAGGACACTAAGGGCACCAAGAACACTGATAAGAATTTACATATATCTCATATTGCTTTCATCTGAATAGGACGCTAAGAAGCCACAGTGATATAATGCAATGATAAGCTGTTGAAAGGAACAGGAATGCTGTGAAAAGGCCAAATAAAATTTAAAAACCATTTAAAAAATATTAATGTATTTATATACTGTGAAAAAGGTTAAGAGGAAGCATTAGCTGTAGTCCCATCTTGCAGCAATGTTCAGTATGGATAAGAATTTTAACTTAAATAAATGTGTGTGTGTGTGTGTGTGTGTGTGTGTGTGTGTGTGTAAAAACATGATTTCGGTGATGGCCTACTTTAGAAATCTAAGTATTTCCACAAAATATCTTGAAAAAATTGAGTAGCTATCTTGACCCCCCAAAAATTTATGATATGAGAAGAAAAATATTTCTCTGGTCTAAAAAAAAAATTTACTTTTCAACAAAAGTTGAAACCAAGATTCAAGACAAAAAAGTGCGAACATTCATGAGACCTAAATTAAAACACTAAGCAAACTTTTGACCTTCTAACCCTCCAAGAAAAAAAATCATAGAATATATAACTAGGCTATACCAGCAAAGTAGAGTTTCTGGTAGATACTACACCAAGGTGGAAAGGCTTCATGTATAGGCCCAATGACAGACTGTGTAGATGATATTCAAAGACCAGCATAACTAAATTCAGAGAAACTCACCATCAAAAAGTTGCTGCAGGAAAAAAGATTGTGAATGTTTTTTAACCAGTCAAGTCAAAGACTTGAGTAGTGGTGGTAATGCTCACATAAATGCAATCCCAGTTGCTTCAAGGGTATACACACAAAGTTGATAAGAAAAAGTTTCTTAGCTTCATTCATACTACACACAGATCAATACAGTTCAAAACCAGCTAAGAGGAGAGACCTTGAGGAAATAACAACTTATATATGTACCATACTTAGAATTTATATAGTACTTCCATGCTCAGTTTCTGATTCTGATCCTGCAGGCAACACAGTCAAGTAAGAAGAGCAAGTCTTATCATCATTAGGGTTTTTAAAATGAGGAAAGAGGAAGTTCAGTGCCTTGTCCAAGGCAACCTACCTACCGATGGAGCTAGGACTTAAACTGGGTCCCTGACTCCAGCTGATGGTTGTTCAATCACTACCCCACGGTGCCCCTCAGAAATAAAAAGATACCTACAAGAAAGGCAACATGGCCCAATAGGTAAAGAACAGGTCTCTTATTCAGAAAGACCTGAATTCAACTCCACTTATAACTCATATTGGCTGTGTGACTCTGGACAAGTTACACAACCTCTCAGTGACCCAGAAAACTTTCCACTATAAACTGAAGACCAGGTACTAATCTGCATTGGTAACTGAAGCTCCTCATTAGGAGCCCCTTAAACCCATAAAATCATAGGTCTGTTAAAGAAAATATATCATCACAGCAAAGACTTTAGTCTTTTATAGAAGATTTACAGGAGATTATTCTATGGGTTATTATTGCAAGCTGAATTTAATTTATGTCTCAAAAAATATAATAACCTTTATTAGCTTCTTCTCAGGAGAATAAATATGAAAAGGGAAAGAATAACTGCCAACTGCTTCTTGGATTAAAATTCTTGTTATGTATTCCAATTACAGTTTTTAGGCTTAGGCATACGCCACATAAGTTTTCCCTGACGGATATATTTTCAGAAAAATACTATTAATACATAAGAACCAAACCTCATTATGAAGTCTCAAAGTCTTTCTATAGCATCATTTGGTGTGCACTGTTCCTGTGGAATTAATGTCTTATCTGATTTCACCAATCATCATGCTTTCAAGGATTCAGTTTATACATGGTGTCTCAAAAGTCCCAGTGCAGCTTTAGGCCCTCTTATTTTAAGCTAGTTTCAAACTGTACTGAGACTTCTGGGACACCCTGTATGGTGAGACAAGATGTGTGTCTGTATGTCAACAAATAGAGGACAAAAATAGATAAAGAATCCATCTAGTTTCCAATATTTAAGATATCATATATTAATTACCTGATGTTCTACCTCCTGGAGTAGAGACTCCAAAAGTTCTGTTTCTTGTGTCAGAGATGTCTTTTGACCTATTTAAAAATAAAAACAAAAAAGAACAATATTCATCCCCATTATCATGTGAAAATGAAGTCTTATAATTTTCAATAAAAACTGTGCTTATTCTTCATTTTGTTTAAAAATTCTTGACATAAAACTATTTCAAGGCAGTTCAAATTCTAAATTAAAGCTATATCACATAATATTCTAACAACTTCTGGAGCTATCAACACAACTTTAGGCTTAATGCAATTTAATTCTCGGAAATTTATCTCAAACCAATAAATATTTTTGAGCACCTGTTATCATTAGCATTAAATATGGTGTTCTTAATATTGATGGTACCCCTAAAAAAAAGTTATAGCAATAGCAGACATTAGCATAGCACTTTAAAGCTTGCAAAGCACTTTACATATATTATCTCACTTGATCCTTAAAACTCTGAGATAGAAATTATCATTATCCTCATTTTATAGATGAGGAAGCTGAGGTTTGAAGAGGATTAAGTGATTTACCTTTGTCACACAAATGATAAGTCTCAGAGTTACCGATCTATTTGAAAGGAAAGGAAATTTGTAAATATGCACCAAACAATAATATTGCTTATACCTTCAAATAAAGTCAGATTTGAAGAAAAGGTACAACCTATATTCAGACTGAGACACCTGTACAAGGAGTTATGCTAGGCATGGAAACAGAAAAATCAGAGAGGCGAAGAACAATGAAGAGCTAAGGCTAACTCCTAAGGCTGCAAACCTAGTTGACTTAAAGAATAGTGGTACCCCTAACAGAAATGCCGAAGAGAGATAGGTTTCAAGATTGAGTTGTGATTCCCATGGAATATCCAGGTGGACATGCCCAACAGATAAATGATGATGCAGGAGAGAGATGACAGGTAAATTGGTAGACTTGAGGTTATCTGCACAGAGACAACAGTTCAACCCAGGAAGGCTGATGACATCGGAAAGTACAGAAAGAAAAGAGAGGATGGCAAATGGTTCAGTAAATGTAGTTTTATCAAAGAAAATTATACTAATTATACTAAAGAAGATGCTATCTGCTTTGACAATGTATTCTAAGGACCACTGGGCCTTTCCATATGTACTGCACCTAAAACCTCCTAAATGTACTGTCTCTGCCACTTGAATGCTCCTTGAGAGCAAGGACTGTCTTGCTTTTCAATTTATATCTCCAGCACTTAGCACAGTGATTTTGCACATCGTAAAGACTTAGTAGCTAGGCAGCTAGGTGGCTCAGTGGATAGAGCACTGGGCCTAGACTAAGGAAGACCTGAGTTCAAATCCAGCCCAACACTTATTAGCTATGTGACCCTGGCAAGTCATATAACTCTATTTGCCTCAGTTTACTCATCTGTAAAATGAGCTGGAGAAGGAAATGGCAAACCACTCCAATATCTTCGCCCAGAAAACTTCAAATGGGGTCACAAGTTGGATACAACTGAAACAACCGAACAATAACAACAAAGACTCAGTAATTTTTTTTTCTTCATTCATTCAAAAGGGAGTAAGTAGGACATGGGTGATAGAGAGCTAACAAAAGCGACTGAGAAGGAATAGTAATTAAAACGGCATAATTAGGAAAGGAAAATATTCAAGGGAAAAGAGTACTCAGGAGTCTCAAAACACTGCCAGAAGATCAAAATGGATGAAGACTGAGAGAGGGCCATTGGATTTAGCAGCTAAAGTTGTTGGTAACCTTAGAAGCATGGGTTCTTAAACTTTTTTGTGTGTTACGGATCACTTCGGAAATCTGGTAAAGCCTACGGATATCTTCTCAAAATATTTTTAAATGCATAAAGTACATAGGATTTCAAAGGAAACCAATTACATTGAAATACAGTTAAAAAAATTTTAAGTTTATGAAACCCAGGTTAAGAACCCCTGCTCCTAATTTCATTTGGATAATTAGATAAGAAGCCAGAATGGAAGGGGCAGAGAAGCGAACAGAAAATAAGGAAAATGAAGGCAACGTGAATACACAGCTTTTTCCAGGAGTGCAGCTGGGAAAAGAGAAGTATGTATAGGAGAACAGCTTGAGCAAACGGAAGGGTCAAGTGAAGGTTGTTTTTATTTTTTTGAAGGGTAGGGGATCTGAGTTTGTTTATAAGTAGTAAGAAATGAGCCAGTGGATAAAGAGCAAGGCTGGGGGGGGGGGAGGTGGGAGTGCTGTTCAAAGGGGCAAGCTGCTGAAGTAGAAAGGATTTAGGTCAAGAGGACAAGTAGAATAGTTCACCAAACCACCTCTTTCCTTGTGCTCTTGTCCTTTGATCCAGTCTATAAGGATAATGTTTGGGGGGATGGGAATTTAGAAATGGGAAAAGAAGAGAATTCACAATGGCCTCAATGTTCTCACTAAGGTTCTCTACTTAGGTAGAAGAGAAAGAGGATGGTGTAGGAGACTTGAGGACAGAAAAGAAAGCTTATAACAGACATGCTGGAAGCATGAGAGAAACTACAACTAACACTTGAGAGAACAGGGATACAGGGTCTTCTAAGGGAGCAAGGTTTCTGTGACTGAAAAAAGACTTGGAGGAGACAGGAAGAGGGCTAATATGAAAGGCAGTTTATTAGTAACAGGATTCCTGGAGTTATGAGAGAAGGAACCTATAGAATAAGGAATAAGAGGGAGGTAAAGCTGAGGCAAATGGAGGTGAGAGCAGAGATTGGTAACAGATAAAAAGTATTTCCATTAAGCTAATCTTCAACTCTGAATCAGAGGGAATTCCTAAGTGGAACTGTTCAATGATTTAAAATTATGTCAATGTGATTTATTTCAAATTTGTATCTTGGAGTTGCCTGATAGAAAAACTACCCACAAACTGTATAGACTGGTCTGTAGTGAACTTAATGGGGGACAAGGGAGGTATTGCCAGAAAAGAAAGAAGGAAAAGTTTAGGATATATAAGAATGTTAATTTCTCTTCCTCGCCCACCATTACTCTTTCTAACACTTAGATAAAATGATAGCAAAAAGGAATCTAAAGTCAACATTCAAGTGGAACTAGGATTTCCAATTGCCAAGCTGGGGGAGCCTTCATTCAGCAAGTACCCCTCATGACAGACAAATTGGCATACCCTATTTTATCTGAGGGACAGCAAAAGCAGAACATCCTATTTGAAGACTAACGATTGGACCTGTAAAATACTAAGGCTTAGGGGTAGCATGGAACTCTTTTTTCTCTTTTAAACAAAAGTTGGGGAAAATGGAACTGGACTAATGCCAACAGTGGAAGTTTTGACACAGAGTTTAGCTGCTTTCGGAATAGCAGGGGTCACCTGAGAACTTTTCAGTCTCTTTTGCAATCACCAACTACATACATCTGTGAAACTCTGCTCCAATTTGGAAAGCAGCACACACTCTACCATATCCTATCCATCAAGAAGATTAATTAAAAACAGAACCACAAAATACACCAAAATATTCATAGCAGCACTATTTGTAGTAACAAAAATCTTTAACAGAACTCCATGCCAAACAAATGAGTAGCTGAACAGAGCATGGTAAATAAATGTAAGGGAACGATAAATATTAAATCTTCAGAGAAGCTTAGAAGACTAATATGAACTGATATAAATTTAAAAGACAGACTCCAAGGAAAAATATACACAAAAACAGAATTCATTTTAAATATAATAACCAATGTTAGTTCTAGAGGCAAATGATAAACTACAAAGGTAGGAAGTTACATATGCTATCAGTAGCAACTGCCATATTAGACAGTTTTGCTTAGCATTCTTTTAATAAAAAGGTCTTTATGGGGAATGGAAGCAAAGAATATTCGGATGTGATTGATGGATCAAAATTAAACACATCAATGAAAAATAAAAGCCGAACAGAGGGCTGACAGTGCCTGTCTCATGACCTGACAATGTTGTGTGGACCCACTTGCCCATACTGGACACTGAGATATCAAGCATAGTGTAGATGATAGGGCACTGCCATTAAGAGTGAAGAGAACCAGGATTCAAATATCACCGCAGACACTTAATAGCTCTGCAAACCTGGCTATATTACTTAATCTCTCTTTGCCAAAATGAGGAAACTGGATTCAATAGCCACTAAGATCCCTTCCGACTCTAAATCTATAATCCTATGTATTTTAAACTCAGTTACCTGATTGCGATTGCCTCATGACCATTTTAAAACCTATTCACATGCATGAATTCTACTTCTGTCCATATTGTTTGACCTGGACTAGACTTGAACTTTTCACCTTGTCCATTCCTTCTATTTTGTCCTAATAACACAGATCTAGAATTTAGCTTCATCCATTAAATTCTTGATATCCACAATCTACTAACACAAATTAAAACTCCTCTTGTGACTTTTTACAAAAAGAATTTTGTCCACCCAGGATTTGGTGGAGCCAACTTCGAATAATTTTAACATAGAAACAAAATATAATTTCAACTTAATAAAACAAGGGATAGAAATAATTACATAAAATGAAATAGATAAGTTCAGCTACAGGAAATTAAAAAGCTTCTGCACTAAAAAAAATTAATATAACTAGGAAAAGCAAAGCTGTTGACTTAGGGAAAAAAATCTTTGCATCAAACATATCTCCTCCCTAAGTATCTGATATCCAAGATACATTAAAAAAACAAACATATCATGAACCATTCCCCAATGAAGTCAAATGATGTGAGCTATTCTTTAAAAAATGCTATTAATAATTAAAAGAAACAATGCCCCAAATCACTAATAATAGAAAAAATGCAAATCAAATTAACTCAGGTCATATCTCACCCAACAAACTGGCAAAGACCACAAAAGATGGAAACAGTCAAAGTTAGAGAAATTGTCAAAAAGCAGACACACTAACACCCTACTGGTGGTACTGTGAATTAATCTATTATAGAAAGCAATTTGCAATTATGCTAAGAAAGGCACCAAAATGTCTATACCTTTTTAGCCCAGATTCTTCTTTGACCATGGAGGTTAAAGATAGAAAGAAAAGTCTCATATTTACAGTAGCATTTTTCATAATACAGAACTGGAAAATAAGTAGATGGCCACACAAATTAGGAAAGAGCTAAACAAACTATGGTACATGAATGTAATATATGGAGTTATATAACACTAAGAGCATATTGATATTAAGAAATAACATTTTGATCATATTCTAGTCTGAATCAAAGACCTAGTAAGTCATCTTTGAATAGAGCACTATCAGTTTCAGAGAGAGTAATCTTAATTCCCTAAAATTAAGAACATTACTGAAGTCTCATTTTTTTGAACTATCTTATTTTTGGTGACCAAACTAAGAGTAGGATTATCTTTTGGTTTAATCCTGTTCAGAGACTATGTTTATCTTTGAACAGTCTGAAAAGGAAATTCTTAGATAGAGTGGTTTCAGGAAGGTACTTTCCCAAAGGTAGGATTTAAGGTTATTATTTTTGTTTGGCAAAGCAAAAAGATCCTAAACTGAAACTCTGTATCTTTGTTTTACTTTACTGTGGAATTTTGTCTTCGTTTCACAGTTACTATAAAACATAATTTGTAAGTTGTTTAGGAGAAAAGAGGGTCTTGTGAAAATCTTTCCAAGAAGAAATGCTTGTATCAGTACATTATCTTTTGACAGATTTTGAGTTAAATTGCAGAGTGTGGAGCTTTTCTTCCAACAGATAAAATATTATTACACCACAAACGATGACAATGAAGAATAAAGGGAGGTGTTTTCTGGTACAGATAGTAAAGTTTTAGCCCAGCCTCGCCAATAAACTTCACAAAAAAAGAGTGCCAGATGAAGTAATGATCAATCAAATCAAAAGGAAACACCACAGGAAATTAAAAGCTTTTGCACTAGCAAAATTAATGTAACTAGGATAAGAGAAGCTGTCAACTTGGGAAAAAAATCTTTGCATCGAACAACTCCTCTAAGTGTCTGATATGTAAAAAATACCCACATACCATGAACCATTCCCTTCTCTCTATCAAGGGCACCACTATCCTTCTAGTCACCCAGGTTCATGGCTTCACAACCTTGGTGTCATCCCTGACTGCTTATTGTCCCTCATATCATTTACCTAATTAGTCACAAAACTTATTGATTCCACCTTCACAACACCTTCCCTTTTCTCCAATCGTGGTCACCATTCTAGTTCAAGCCCTCTTTGCTTCTCCCTTCTCTAAATGTTCCTCTACACAGCTGCCAAAATGATTTTCCTTAAGCAAATCTGAATATACCACCTCCCTACTCAGTATACTCCAATGACTCCCTATTTCCTCTAGGATCAATTATAAGTCCCTCTATTTGTTTTTAAAGTCTTTTACAACCTAACCCTAACTACCTTTATGGTCTCATTATAGATTACTTCCCATCCTGCACTCTATGGTCCAGCCAAATTGGCTTTCTTGATATTCTCACACATAGCACTCTATCTCCCACCTATACAATAAAAAAGCAATTATTATGGTAATGATGATAATGATGGTTATTATAATGATAGGACAGGAACTTGGACCTGTGAGTTCCCTGTTGGAAGAACTCCCTTTTTCCAACATATATTAGCACCTCTACAAGATAAAATCTTAAGAGTACTGCCCAGAAAGACAAGATTGAATTACTTAACCCAGAGTTATTTAGCTATTATGGGCCAGAGGAAGGCTTGAAACAAGGTTTTCCTAGATTTGACGCTAGTTCTCTATCCTGTGTGCTATGCTGCCTTTCATTTTATCCATGCCTTCGCAGTAGTCATTCTTCATCCCTGGAATGTTTTCACTGCTTGGCATGGACTAAAAGATTCTTTTCAAGACTATGCTGAAGAACATGAAGCCTTTCCTGATCCCTTGCCAACCGTTAGAGTCCTCTCTCCTTAAACTGCATTATATTTACTTTGTATGTATTGTGTACATATTTATAAATGGAGATGTTATGTCCCACCCCTTTCTAGCCTCACCTAAAGAACAAGGACTGCTTCACTTTTATACTTATATACCAAGCTCTAGCACAGGGCCTGACACATAGTAGGCACTTAATAAAAAGTTTAGTGGTTGATATTAAGATATGGGAGTTGTCCTTGACTCTCCTCTCACACTATTGTTGTCCAATCATGAGCCAAGTCTGTTCAATTATACCTTCGCAACAATCTCACCCCTCCTCTCCTCTCTAATAAGACTACTAGTTCAGGTCCTCATCAATTCTTGCCAAAACAATTATAGCAGCCTCTTAGTAAAATCGCTTGTATCAAGTTTTCCCTCTCTAATCCATCCTACATCAGGCCGCCAAAATGAACTTTGTAAAATGCAAGTCTGAACGTATTACATCTCTGCTCAAGAAACTTTAATGGTTCCCTAATGGTTTAGGATAAAATACCAACTACTCAGCTTAGAATGTGAAGTCCTTCACAATCTGGCTACAGCCTATTTTCCAGGTTTATTCCATAGCACTACCCTTTATGCACTCTATGTTATAGCCAAACTGATTTCCTTGCCACTCCTCAAACGTGGCCTCCGTAGCTTGGCAAAGGCTGGCCCCTCATGTATGTACTCCTTCGTCATCTCTCTCGGCTTCTTAAAATCCCTAGTTTCTTGCAAGACTCTATGTAAACAGGATTTTTCTAACCCTACTGTTGTTTTTTAAATTGAATTTCATTTTTTTCAATTAACATGCATTTATTTTCTATCCCCTCATCCTCTTCTTTCCCAATGAAAAATAAAACCAAACCTTTGTAACAAATATTCATAGTTTAGCAAATTCTCACACTGGTTATGTCTAAAAACATGTCTCATTCTGCATCTTGAACATCCAACAAAAGGTTAACATGCTTAATCTTCAGTCCTCTGAAATCCTGATTTGTCACTGTATTGATCAGTATTCTCAAGTCTTTCAAAGTTATTTTTCTGGTTCTCTGCTCAGTTCACTCTGCATCAGTTCATACACGTCTTCCCACTTTCCTTTTAAACTGTCTCTTTCATCAAAGCTAACATATATCACTCTAAGGTTTTCAAAGCACTTAACATATATTGTCTTCTTTGATCCTCACAACTCTGGGAAATAGGTGCTATGGTTATCTTTATTTTAAAAAGAAAAATGAGACTAAGAGAGGTTAAATTACTTCCAGGATGATGTACCTAAAAGAATTTATGGTGTGCTAAATTTTATGTTTTGCAAAAAAAAAAAAACCAACATAAAAAATATTCTCTACCTTCAAGAGGCTTACTAATGGGAGACAACCTATTCATTCATAGATATGAATAAGCCATGAAGTACATACAAGTTGACCTCAGGGGAAAAGACTGGCAGCAGGGGAGGTAGACAGTTCAGGGGACACCAGGAACAGCCACCTGCTAGGTGACACTTGATCAAAATCTTGAAGGAAATCAGAGATTTTAAGATGAGAAAAAGAGAAAGGGAAAGACTTCCAGGTGTGAGGCAGAAGAGCACATGTCTTGTAAAAGAAACAACAAGAAGTAGGCCAGTATTACCAGACTACCAGAAGAGAATATTGTATGAGAAGACTGTTAAAACAGGAAGGGAGCTGGTGGTGAAATGCTTTAAATGATAAACAGAGACATTTAAATTTGATAATAGAGTCAGCAAGGAGCCACAGGAGCCTGAAAAGGAAAGTGACATGATCGGACCTGTACTTTAGAAAAATCATTTTGGTGGCAGTGTAGAAGATGGATTGGAATAGAGACCTGAGATCTGGGAGATCAATTAGGATGCTATTACAACAACATAGGCAAGAGGGGATGATGGTCTGAACTCTTGTTAGGCTGACTCTAGGTAAGGGGTTCTTAACCTGAGGTCAATGAATTTGTTTTTTAAAATATTTTGATGTAATTAGTTTCCTTTGCAATCCTACATATTTTATTCATTTAAAAACATTATTTTGAGAAGGTGTCCATGAACTTCACTATACTGCCAAAGAAGGGGTCTATGATACACAAAAAAGGTTAAGAACCTTCTAGCCCAGAGAGAAATGTCTGACAGGAAGGGGGCAGAAAGAAGTCTCTCTACACTAGTGGGTGCTGACAAGCCTCTCTAGGCCAGTGGGTTCTCAGAAGAACCAATACAGAATAAAATAAGCAGAATCAGAGTATACAATGACTACAATAACGTAAGTGAAAAGAACACCAAAAGGAAGCTGAGCTCTAAATAACCATAATAACCAGTTTTGGTCCTGGCGAACAAAAATGAAACATCTCTGCTAAGAAGAGAGGGACATATGGGGCAGATTTTTATACATATTGTCAGGCACAGTCATTGTATCAACTGTTTCTGTTTAATTGTGCTTCTTTATCACAACAGAGGGTTCAGTTCCTGAAACTAGGGTGAGAGGAGATGGTTAATATCCAGAAATGACTGGGAAATAAAAACAAGAGGTATCAATAAAACTTATTTTTGAATAATAGGTTACTGGAATCAATGACATTAAAGTTCATCTGTTGAATGCAATTATCGGTAGGAAAGAAATGTGATTCCAGAGGGTAGATCAGAAATCATCTTAATACAACAGTAAGTGGCAGGGACAAAAATAATAGTGTGACATAAATAAAAGCCAGAAATTAACTAAAAATCTAGAAGTAAAGGCTGTTAGATTATCTGAAGAAAGCTATCCTTGCCCTACATTGCACTTTAAACCCATTTAGGCACACAAGCAAAAAAAAAATTAAAACAAATAATAGCTTATAATTTTCTACCATTTGAATTAATTTGCACAAAAGTAGGGAGATATAAATTATCAAGTGAAGGGGCAGCTAGGTGGCGTAGAGCACCGGCCCTGGAGTCAGGAGGACCTGAGTTCAAATCCGGCCTCAGACACTTCACACACGTACTAGCTGTGTGACCTTGGGCAAGTCACTTAACCCCAATTGCCTTCCCTTCCCACCTCCAAAAAAAACAAACAAAAAGAATTAGCAAGTGAAGACATTTTGAAAAGAGGCGTCAGTTTAAATTTAAAACACATTTTACAAATCACATGAAAAAAGTAAAATTTTGATGCCAAGGTAAAAGGAATGGCCAGAATCTTGGAGGGCCAAGACAAGCAAGTAAAAAAATTACCTGACTTGCTAAACTTTATTTAATACTGGACTACGGACTGCAACATACAGCTGTTAAAAGGTATGAGTATAATGCTCCAAGGCAAAATATGGGCTTTCAATAAAATAGAGGACTTTCAAGCTTTCTCAATGAAAAGACCAGAGCTGAATAGAAAAGTTGACTTTCAAACACAAGAATCAAGAGAAGCATGAACAGGTAAACAAGAAAAAGAAATCATAAGGGACTTACTAAAGTGGAACTGTTTGGCTTACATTCCTACATGGAAAGGTGATGTGTGTAATTCATAAGACCTTTCTCAGTATTAGGGTAGTTGAAGGGAATATACATATACATAGACAGAGGGCACAGGATGAGTTGAATATGAAGGGATGATATCTAAAAAAACAAAATAAAATTCAGGGATGAGAGAGAAATATATTGAGAAAGGGAGAAAGGGAGAGATAGAAAAAATAGAAAAAATAAAAAAATATTAAAAAAATGGTACAGTTCATAAACAAAGACTTGTTACTTAATTTAGCAGTTGCCAAATTCTTTCTAAAAACCTACGTTTAATTCTATATTTAATTCTAGGTTTCACAATTTAAGAAGAATGTAGAAATTTTGCACGGAAAGAAAGGAGAATGAGAAAAAACATTAGAGTGAAAATGAAATAAAAACCTTAAAGAACCAAAGTTCCTTATGCTAAAGAAGAAAAGTTTCAGCAATTACATCAAAGCTAAGTATGAAACCAAACCAACTCTTCATTTTTACACAAGATAAATTGAAAAGAAATGAATTAAAACTCTAACAGTAGGAAGTTTGCTTACATGTGAGAATTTCTCTGCTCTAGCTAAAAGCTTACCACCAAGTTGGTAAAAAACATTATGGCTTCTTCTCTTTATGTCTCTATACACATATAAAACAATTGTCTGTCTAGCTAGGATATGTAAGAGTAAATAGCAAAGGCCCATCACAGATCTAGAGCTAAAAGGGACCTCAGAGGCCATCTAGTGTAACTCCCTCACTCTACAAGTGAGGAAGTAGAGGTCCAGGAAGATTAAGCAACTTGCTTAAGGTCACACAGGCAGGAAGTATCAGAAAGAGACTTTGACCTCAAATCATCTTGACTGCATAGCCAGTGCTCAGACCACTATACCACACAGAGCTTGATGATTCCCAAGTGCTTTCACAAACAGTATTGTATATAATGATCACAAAAACCAATTGAGGTCAATATTATTAATACTTCCCATTGAGGAAACTAAATCTCAGAGAAGTTCACTGACTTGCCAAAGGACACAGTTGTAAATGTTAGATACAGATCACAACCTATATCTAAAGGCATCAAAAGGCAGGAGCTCTTTCGATGACACCATCATTTCTTATTTTAAAAGTGTATACTCAAATAATGTGCCACATCATCACTTTGTAGAGATGTAAAATAACTTTCCAGTAAATCTCAAGAGGAAAGTCAAGGTGTTATAAGAGAAAACTGGCAAAGAGCACTTACCCATTAATGTTATAAGTTTATTCTTCAGCTGTGTATCTAAACGTGCAATCATCATCTCCACTGCATTTCTAATTTCTCGAACACGTTCATCCTTTGCACTTCGCACTGCCTCTACATTTCTTTCCTAAGGGATTAACAAGTTACAAGTTGTTTTTTTTAATTTGAAAATGTCAACAAAAATAAATACAGCTTGCTAGCCAATTTTTCTGGAAGGCTTTTGACTGCCAAAACCTAACAATAAAACGTAAACTAAATGTACGCAAAAAAGTTGCCAATGGACCTGAAAATAATTTTGTAAATGTATTTCTCAATTCAAGTGAAAGTTAAAACTTAATGAAAGGGAGGCTCACAGGTTCTCCTAAAAGAGGTTAAGAAATTAGTATTATCCATCAAAGGGCAATAGGACCCTTCCTCCCTAAGGTCAGTAGAGGGTGAACAGTAGAGATCTTCTCTCTCATCCTCTGCTTAAGGAGGGGGCTCAGACAAGATAGCAGTGTAGAAGAAACATTCTAGCTGACCTCTTTCCAATATTCCTCTCCAAACAACTTTAAAATAACACCTCAAATTGAATTCTGAGTGACATAGCCAACACAAGGTTGGAGTAAGACATTTTTCCGGCCCAAGAAGACTCAGGAGGTTGGAAGGAGAAGTATATGAAACTGGGTAGGGACCGGCCAGGAGTGCTGCCTGACAGCAACACCAGCTGTGGACCTTGGAGGTGTGACGGCAACAACAGGAGCAGCAGTTTCAGGAACTCTCATTGGCCACAGACAGGGGATTGGACAATTGGTCAAAAAGAAATTAGAGGACCTCTGGGCGGGAACTGGGTGCAGGATCAGGTGACGTTTGGCAACTCTACTGCCTATTACCCAGTTCTGCGTTGCAGTTCCAAAGCATCAAGGAGTGTCTGCAGTTGCCAGGGAGCAAGGGGCTTGGTCACAATTACAGGACAGAGAGAGAGAAGGGGGCCTCATCGCAGATCACACTAGAGTTTGTGGTTACAAGGCAGCAGGACCCCTACCTGGGTAAGAACCAAAGTACAGACCAGGAGAGCAAAGACTGGAAGCACGGAAAACTAACAAGCCCTCAGAACTAGATAAAGCCTAAAGCTTGGAGCAGTGACCCTCCTCCTCCAAGGTGAATACAGCCCAACTCTATCATAAAATTCAAAGGCAAGAAAGAGACTGAAAAAATAAGGAAACAGCAGCAACAAAAAAAGAACCTTACCATAAAAAGCTATCATGGCGATGAAGAAGCTCAAAACACAAACTTTGAAAAAAACAACCAGTGGAAACATCTATATAAGCAAAAACTCAATAGAAAAATGCGGATTGGACACAAACCCCATAAGAATTCCTAGAAAAAAAAGGGGAGGAGAGCAACTAGGTGGCTCAGTGGATAGACATCTGCCCTAGGGTCAGGAAGACCTGAGGTCAAATCCAACCTCAGACACAGGACACTTACTAGCTATATACCCCTGGACAAGTCACTTAACCCCAACTGCCTCACAAAAAAACCAAACAAAAAAAGAATTCCTAAAAAAATAGGCAGAGATCAGTGCCTTTTCCTATTTGTATCCTCAGTGCTTAGCTTAGCACAGTGATTGACATACAGTAAGTAGGTAATAGCAGTCTGTTACTTGAGTAAAGTTTTGTACCTCCTGTACTAAGGTGTTTATTTTCCTTCCAATTCATTCAAATTTTCATTTCCTTTTCCACTCTTTACTTGACTCCATGATGCAATAAGAAATATTCTAGTATTGAAAGACTGAAAAATACCATAAAATTTAAGTTACCTCCTATCAAAAACAACTGACATGGAAAACAGATAAATCTAAGAATAATTAAACTATCAGGAAAACCCCAACCATAAACAAAGCCTATATACTCTACATTTTTTTTAAATCATGAATAAAAGCTATACAGACCTATTAGAACCAGAAGACAAAATGAAAATAGAATTTACCAGTAACCTATAGAAAGAAACCCCAAATGAAAATTCCCAGTAACATCACAGCCAAAATTCAGAGCTTCCTGGTCAAATAAAAAAAAAAATCTCAAGCAGCCAGAAAGAAAGAGTTCAATTATCACAGTAAGAATCCCAGCACAGCTGGATGTCTATTACCACTAGAAAGGAGAGAAGAGTTTGGAATCTGTTATTCCTAAAAGCAAAAGATAAAGGCCAACAACCAAGAATAACTTAACCTGCAAAACTAAGCATAATCTTAAAGGGGGGGCACCAGAGAGAGGTGGCTTTTTCATGTCTATTTAACTTCCAAGCAGTTCTGATGAAGAGGCCAGAACTGAGGATATTTTGGAATACAAACATAAGAGGCAAGAAAAACATAGAAAAGCAAATACACTTGAGTAATTATAAGGGGTTTCCTCAGAACCGTAAGGTCTTCAATAGTCATAGGGATAGTAAATAAGACAGAGGGCCTCGAAGTTTTGTTATATTTTCTATGAGCTTAGGAGAAAAATGAAAGGGAAGGAAAAAGGAATAAAGCAGGGATAAAAGGAGGAGCCAAATTGCTATCCTATATATTTGGTTCCTCATGCAGGGGGCCATTACATTGCTTGCTCTGTTTTATTTTTGCTCTCTTTCAGTTTTCTTGTCTTCCTCCAATGCTGCCCATGCCTTCATCAATAGCCTTAAAGCCAGATTATGACTGATCTGGATCACAAACTCTCATTTCAAACCTCACACTGAATCTCTTCAGTTTTGTTAAATACATATAAAGTTCTAGTCTAAACAACTTAATCAAGACTATATCCTTGTGAAATATCCCTTCCTGGCTCCTTTTGTTAGTTATTAGATGATCTACAAAGTATCTCATTTCATTCTAATCTCAAACTTGAACTATCAGAGAGGCATGAGTCAGACCTGGCCTACTATTACTGGAAGCCTCATAATGATAAGAGGTTTGGAGAAAGACAGTCATTAGTAAATGTATGGGAGAACATGGAAAAGAGTTCAAAAGGATGTATAGGCATGGCTGGGCTTCATTCTGTATCATTAGAGGAAACACCAGCATCGATGAAATCCTAAGTTTTGGGAGAATATTCTATACAATAAAGTAATTAAGGCTACATCACAGCCTATAGAATCCCAAGAGTGAATTATTATCTCTTCACTATGTTACAAACTAGTTTGGAAAATATACTGAATTTTACAGGAACTAATAGGCATGTTTGCAAAACCAAAAAACATACTTAATCCTTAATATCTCTGAAACAAATGAAAAAAGCATTTATCAAATACTATGTGCTGGGCTGAGCACCAAAGATAAAAGTACAAAAATCAAGAGTCCTTTCCCTCAAGGAGCTTACATTCTATTAGTGAAAGACAAAACATATGGGGAGAGCAGTAGCCAGGGAACAGTGTTTTGGTCTAAGAAGTCCAAGTACTGGTGAATGGAGTCATAAAGCAATTGACTGATGTACTTTTCATAACGGCAGAATTGATGTGATTATTGTTCCCAGAATAAGAGGCAGCAATGGGGAGAGCAGTAGCCAGGGAACAGTGTTTTGGTCTAAGAAGTCCAAGTACTGGTGAATGGAGTCATAAAGCAATTAACTGATGTACTTTTCATAACGGCAGAATTGATGTGATTATTGTTCCCAGAATAAGAGGCAGCAAGTTGGGGAAGTGGGGCAAGGAGTGGGGAGATGAGGTTACCTGATGACATGGCAGGAAGATAGCCAGAGTACAATATGGGAGATCTGTGAATATCTAGATAGGATAAATTACCAACAAAGAGGAGCGCTGGTCCTCCAAATGAGAGTTTAATGTTGAATCTAAGGAAGAGGAAGACAGTAGAACTCAATACTAGTATTTTCTAATAAATATTAAGATGCAAACACTATATATCGAAGAGCAAAAGAACTGGGCTTCTGGCTCAAATATCACACCCAGCAAATTCAGTATAATTCTGAATGAAAAAAATGGACATTTAATAAATTGTTAGACTTTCTGGACTTTGTTAAAAAAAAACAAAAACCTGAACTTAATAGAAGATTTGACACATAAGAGCCAAGAGACATAAGGTACATACCAAAGACCAATTACAAGGGACTCAATAAGGACAGACTGTTTACCTTTCATGTATGTAAAATGTAAAACATATGTCTAAGACTGTTATTAGTAAGTGGGTAGTTCATAAAAAGACTGGTGTAGGCCTAAGCATGATACGATTTCAAAAAGTAAAACCGTTCAGGAACAGCTAAAAAGAGTAATTATCTTATACAAATGAGGTACAAGAGGAAGAAGTGATACGAAGCAATTAGATGGCCAAAGAAGGTTATTAATTCGGGAAACCTACATTCATCGGGAATGGGTTCAAGAGAAAACTATGTGTGTGTATGTATATATATATATATATATATATATATATATATATACACACACACACACACATAGATATACATATATATGTGTATATATGTATATATATATATATATGTATATCTATGTGTGTGTGTGTGTGTATATATATATACACACACACACACACACACACAGATATACATATATATATATACATATATATATATATACATAGAAGAGTAAAAAAGTCTTCTAAATTAAGAAAGACTCTTATCTCCAAGTATTTGGCTACCAAGTGATGAATTTTTTGGCTCTAGAAAATTTTGAAGACCATGTACTAAAGCGTATAGGGGTTGTAATCTGTTATGATGGAGGGAAGGCCCATATTAAAGACATAATGCATTTTTTGAATTATTGCAATACCACAATAAATGTATTTTATAGATTAAAGTGTGCGAGTGTGTGTGTGTGTGTGTGTGTGTGTGTGTGTGTGTGTGTGTCTGTGAGAGAGAGAGACAGACAGACATACACATACAGAGAGCTCAATAGTGCGATGCTTTTGTAAAATTACTATATTTGGAATTAGAAAACCTGGGTTCAAATTCCACCACTGCCACTTACAACCTTTGTTACCTTGGGTAAGTCATTTAACATTTTAACATTTAATTCCTCATCTGGGAAATGAGGGGGTTGTATTAGATGACCTCTGAGGTCCCTTCCAGTTCTAAATTTATGATCTTATGAATTTTAGCTACATTTATAACACTGTCTATGGGAAAATGCATACTAAGTTCCAAACAACTCCATTCCAAATGAATATAAACTGTTCATAATTTGGGGCACTGCCTGTGGCAAAAGTTAGATATATTGCTAAGTCCCCTGTTTCTGAAAACCTCACTTTGCTGCCAGAGCATTTCTATATTGCTCAGTTGCCCCTATCCTGAAATCTGGATATGTGAATTTCACTTTCCTCACTCAGAAAAGCTCAGTTTCAAGAATCTGATACTTACTTTCATTTTCATCTTTTTACACTTAAATATTAAACTTAAATACATATTATGAAAAAAAAAGAAATATAAACTTAAACACAAAATAACAAAAAATGTCATGTGGACAACAGAACATGAGAGGATTCAAAATTTATAGTATAAATATAGCAATAAATTTCCATTTCAAGAAAGCATATACAATAAATACTATGCATTATGGTGAGAGCTGTCCATCTTTTCTTTGCTTCCTTGTAGGTTTTCTTCTGTTGAACTCTGTTGAACACTTTCTACTTTGTTGTTTTTTCCTCCTTCCTTCCCCTCCACTCCCAGGCTACAAGAATCAAGTCCAACAAAATCAAAAGAATAAAAAAATAGAAGAAAATATAAAATACTTCATTGGAAAAAAGACTGACCCAAAAAATAAATCCCAGAGATATAATTTAAGAATTACTGGACTACCCGAAAGCCATGATCAAAAAATGAGCCTGGACATCATCTTTCAAGAAATTATCAAAGACAACTACCCTGATATCCTAGAACCAGAGGGCAAAGTAGTCATGGAAAGAATCCACCAATCACCTCCTGAAAGAGATCCCAAAATAAAAGCTCCAAAGAATATTGTAGCCAAATTCCAGAATTAACAGGTCAAGGAGAAAATACTGCAAGCAGCCAGAAAGAAACAATTCAAATATCAAGGAGCCACAATCAGGATTACACAGGACTTAGCAGCTTTTACATTAAAGGATGAGAAGGCTTGTAACATAATATTCTGGAAAGCAAAGGAGCTTAGATTACAACCAAGAATCAACTACCCAGCAAAACTGAACATAATCTTTCAGGGAAAAAGTTGAAATTGGGGACTTTCAAAATTTCCTGATGAAAAGACCATAGCTGAACAGAAAATATGATCTTCCACTACAAGACTCAAGGGAAGCATAAAAAGGTAAACAAGAAAGAAAAAAACATGTTATTTAATAAGATTTCAAATGTTTTCCCCACATAGGAAGATAATACCTGTAACTCTTGAGAAGTGTATCTCTAATAGAGCAGTCAGAAAGAGTATACATAGACAGGGGGTATGGGTATAATATGTTTGATGTGATGATATAAAAAAAAATTAAGGGGTGATAAAAAAGGATTATGCTGGGAGAAGAGGAAAGGAAGAAACAGAATAGGGTAAATTACATCACATGAAGAGGTGTAAAAGACCTATTACAATAGAGGGAAAGAAGGGAGGGGATGAGCATTGTTTTAACCTTACTTTCCTTGGATTTGGCTCAAAGATGAAATAACATACACACATTCAGTTGGATATAAAAATTTATCTTACCTTATAGAGAAGCAGGATGGGAAAGGAAGAGGGTGGGGGGCATGCTGATAGAAGGGAAAGGAAGGCAGATTGAAGGAGGTAGTGGTCAGAAGCAAAACTCTGGTGAGGAGGAACAGGATGAAAGAAGAGAGAAAAGTATAAACGGGGGGGGGGGGGGGGGGGGGGGGCGGAAACAGGATGGAGGAAAGTACACAGTAATCATAACCGTGAATGTGAATAGGATGAAGGCTCCCATAAAATGGAAGAGGATAGCAGAGTGGATTAAAAACCAGAATCTTACAATATGTTGTTTACAAGAAACACATCTGAAGCAAAGAGATACACACAGAGTAAAGGTGAAAGGCTGGAGCAAAATATATTATGCTTCAGCTGAAGTAAAAAAAAAAAAAACAGGGATAGGAATTGTTATCAAAGCAAAAGCAAAAATAGATCTAATTAAAAGACATAAGGAAGGAACCTATATCTTGGTAAAAGAAATCACAGACAATGAAGTAATATCAATACTAAACATACATGCACCAAGTAGTATAGCATCCAAATTCTTAAGAGAAGTTAAGTGACAGGAAGAAATAGAGAGCAAAACTATACGAGTGGGGGACCTCAACTTCCCCCTCTCAGAACTAGATAAATCTAATCACAAAATAAGCAAAAAAGAAGTTAAAGAAATGAAAAGAATTTTAGAAAAGTTAGATATGATAGACCTCTGGAAAAAAAATTTTTTAATGGGGACAGAAAGGAATAGACCTTTTTCTCAGTGGTACATGGCACCTACTGACCATGTATTAGGATATAAAAACCACTCAATCAAATGCAGAAAGGAAGAAATATTAAATGCATCCTTTTCAGATCATAATGCAATAAAAATTACATGTAATAAAGGGCCAAAAAAAGACAGGCTAAAAACTAATTGAAAATTAAATAATCTTAGCGAATGATTGGGTCAAACAACAAATCAAAGAAACAATCAATAATTTCATCAAAGAGAATGAGAATAATGAGACAACATACCAAAACTTATGAAATGCAGCCAAAGCAGTTCTTAGGGAAAATTTTATACCTCTAAATGCTTACATGGACAAAATATAGAAAGAAGAGATCAGTGAATTGGGCATGCAACTAAAAAATGCAAATCAAAACAACTCTGAGGTAACCTCACACCTATCAGATTGGCTAATACAACAGAAAAGGAAAATGATAACTGCTGGAGAAGATATGGGAAAATTGGAACACTAATGCATTTTTGGTGGAGTTTTCAACTAATCCAACCATTCCGGAGAGCAATTTGGAACTAGGGTCCAAAGGGCTATAAAACTGTGCATACCCTCTGACCCAGTAATATCACTACTAAGTCTGAATCCCAAAGAGATCATAAAAAAGGGATAAGGACACGCATGTACAAAAATACTTGTAGCAGCTCTTTCTGTGGTGGCAATAAACTGGAAATTGAGGGGATGCCCATCAATTGGGGAATGGCTGGACAAGTTGTGGTATATGAAGGCAATGGATTATTATTGTGCTATAAGAAATGATGAGCAGCTCTGCAGATGATATGATGGTATACTTAGAGAATCCTGGAGAATCAAGTAAAAAAATTACTTGAAATAATAAACAACTTTAGCAGAAATGCAGGATACAACATAACTAACAAAGTCCATTTAAAGTTACTGCAGACATTATAAAACATTTGAGAAATCTACCTGCCAAAACAAACCCAGGAATTAGCTACATGAACACAATTACAAAACACTTTTCACACAAATAAAGTCATATCTAAATAATTGGAAAATATCAGTTGCTCATGGGTAGGCCAAGCTAATATAATAAAAATGACAATTCTACCTAAATTAAATTACTTATTCAGTGCCATGCCAATCAAACTACCAAAAATTATTTTATGGAGCTAGAAAAAATAACAAAATTCATCTGGAATAAAAGGTCCAGAATATAAAGGCAATTAATGAAAAGAAATGCAAGGGAAGGTGGCCTAGCTGTACTAGATCTTAAATTGCATTATAAAGCAGCCATCATCAATACTACTTGATACTGGCTAAGAAACAGAGTGGTGGATCAGGGGAAAAGGTTAGGTATGCAAGACATAGCAGTCAATGACTATAGTAATCTACTATTTGATAAATCAAAACTCCAGCTTCTGGGATAAGAACTCACTACTTAACAAAAAGTGCCTGAAAAACTAGAAAATAGTATGGCAGACACTAGGCAGAAACCAACATCTTACACCCTATAACAAGATAAAGTCAAAATGGGTACATGATTTAGATAATCATATAAGCACACTAGGAGAGCAAGGAATATTTTACCTGTCAGATCTATGGAGAACAGAAGAATTTATAACCAAACAAAAGACAGAGAACATTATGAAATGCAAAATGAATGATTTTGATTACACTAAATTGAAAACTTTTTGCACAAAGCCAATATAACCGAAATTAGGAGGGAAGCCAAAAGCTGGGAAACAGTTTTTACAACTAGTGCCTCTGATAAAGGCCTCATTTCTAAAATATATAGAGAGAACTGAGTCAAATTTATAATACAAGTCATTCCCCAATTGATAAATGGTCAAAGGATATGAACAGGCAGTTTTCAGAGTAAGAAATTAAAGCTAGTCATATGAAAAAATGCTCTAAATCACTATTTGATTAGAGAAGTGCAAATCAAAATGACTTTGAGGTACCACATCAAACCTATCAGATTGGCTAACATGACAAAACAAGAAAATAATAAATGTTGGAAAAGATATGGGAAAATTGGAAAACTAATGCACTGCTGATAGAGTTGTGAACTGATCCAACCATTCTGGAGAACAATTTGGAACTAGGCCCAAAGGGCTATAAAATTGTGTATCTATGCCCTTTGACCCAGCAATATCACTTCTAGGTCTATATCTGAAAGAGATTATAAAAATGGGAAAAGGACCCACACATACAAAAATATTTATAGCTGCTCTTTTTGTGGTGGCAAAGAATTGGAAACTGAGGGGATGTCCATCAAGTGGGGAACGGCTGAACAAGCTGTGGTATATGAATGTAATTGAATACTATTGTGCTTTTAAGAAATGATGAGCAGGCGGACTTCAGAAAAACCTGGAAAGTCTTATACGAACTGATGGTGAGTGAAATGAGCAGAACCAGGAGAACACTGTACACAGTAACAGCTACACTGTGAGATCACTGACCTTGACAGATTTAGCTCTTCTTAGCAATGCAAGGATCTAAGACAACTCCAAAAGACTCACGACGGAAAATGCTATCCACATCCAGAGAAAGACCTGGGGAGTCTGAATGTAGATGGAAGCATACTATTTGCTCTCCTTTTCTTTTGTTGTTTTATTTTGTTTCTTCTTTCTCATGGTTCCTCCCATTAGTTCTAATTCTTCTTTACATCATGACTAATGTGAAAATATGTTTAATGTGAATGTATAAATAGAGCCTGTATCAGACTGCATGCCATCTGGGGGAGGGGGAAGGAGAGGGCAGGGGACAAAATTCAAAACTCAAACTCTTATGGAAGTGAATGCAGAAAACTAAAAATAAATTATTAAAAAAAGAAAGAAAGAATGAGCAGGCAAATTTTAGAAAAACCTGGAAAGACTTACATGAACTGATGCTGAGCGAAGTGGGAAGAACCAAAACACTGTACACGGCAACATTGTGCAATGATTAACTATCATAGACTTAGCTCTTCTCAGCAATACAATGATCCAAGACAATTTCAAAAGACTCATGATAGAAAACACTAACCACATCCATAGAAAGAAGCATGGAATCTGAATGCAGATCAAAGCATACTATTTTCACTTTTTTTGTTTTTTCTTTCTCATGATTTTTCCCTTTTGTTCTGATTCTTCTTTGACAACATGACTAATGAGGAAATCTGTTTAACATAATTGCACATGTATAACCTATATCAACTTGCTTGCTGTCTTGGGGAAGGGAGGTAGGAAGAAAAATTTGGAACTCAAAATTTTACAAAAATGAATGTTGAAAACTATCTTACGTGTAATTGGGAAAAATAAAATACTATTAAGGGTAAAAAACATGGAGACACTTGAATAAAATAATAAAGACCAGAATAAGCAAAACTAAAAGAACATCATTTACAGTAACTGCAATATTGTTTTAAGAACAACTTTGAGTAAGTTATTCTGATTATAAATATTTAATTAACCATAAAGGAAATATGAAGAAAGATGCTGCCTTCAGAGAAAGAGCTGCTAAATAGATGTACAGAATAATTTTACATATACATATGCATGTACATATATATATATATATACACACACACACACGCACACACAAACATAAACATACATACATACACACACATGCACCTATTTGTGTCTAATGGTAGCCATCTCTAGGGCAGGGGGTCAGGGTAGAGAAGGAAAAAAAAAAGAAATTTACATGGTAATTTTGTTGTATATTTGAAAGGAATAGCAAGTTGTACATAGTGTGGAAAGAATTATGATTTTTATAATTATTGAAATATGTGCAATGAATACACTAATAGATTAGATTTTTCAGAATTGCCTTTACCAGCTTGTGAGTCAGTCTCATAATGCAGCATGACCTAATCAATCAAACTTTGATAAGGCTCACAATCTCTAGCATCCTTCTGCCTCTGTACCTGAAGTGAAGCGAATCAAAGACCGTAAAACCTGTTCCCATCATAGAACTCTGGTCCTATGACCCACCAAGTAAAGACCCCTAAGGACTCGAGCAATATTGCTCCCACAGAACTCCAGAATTATTATATTGTCTTCCATTTGTGGGTTTGTTGTGGGAAACCACTCTGGCCCTGGAAATGATTGTAATTCACCTTCCCCACTTCCTTCCCACTTGTGATTTATGTATATAATCTCTGTCTTCTCTTCAGCAAGGTGGAATTCTGATCAGGAGAATTCCTGATTTGCAAATCTGTTACTCATAATTTAACTAATTAATTAAAGGACTACTTGATCACTGGCACGTTGTCTCTGGCCTGCTGTTTTGTCATTCGCAGCTTAGAAACTGGCTTGGTAAAATCCTGTTAACAGCAGATTTGCCGTTTCATGTGAAATTATTTTCTTTATTGTATTGTTATGAAAATACTTGTTTTACTTCATAAATTAAAAGTAAAATTTAAAAAATTAAAAAGTGCCATATTGAGTCTTTCAACTTAGTAATACCTGCCTATCCTTTGAGACTCCAGGGTTACCTTCATGCCAGATGAGGCAAGTCTCATTTGTGACATTTCCCACACATAGAATGCGCTTAATAAATGTTTGTTAACTGATCAGAGTAGGGATTTTTTAGCGGGGAGGGAAGATTGGAAGGGGAAAATTAGCATTTACATAGCATCTACTATTTGCCAAGCATTGTGCTAAACGCTTTATAAACATTATCTCATTTGATCCTCACAACAACCCTTCAGGCTGGTGTTGTTACTATGCTCATTCTACTACTGAAGAAACTGAGGCAAATAGAGATTAAGTGACATACTAACCATTACATAGCTAGCAAATATCTAAGACCATATTTGAACTTAAGGTCTTCCTGACTCCAGGCCTAGTGCTCTAGGCACTGCAGCAACTAACCAAATTTAGTGCATAAAGTATAGTACTTTTTAAAGAATTATGTTCTAACTCAGAAGAGCTAAAATACATCTCCTTACCACAAAATCAACTGTTCCCTAAGCAACTATGGAGGAAAAGAGCTGAGGGGGAGCTATGGGAACCAACAATTAATTATTTGAATTTTTAAAGGTTCAATCACCCCTTCCCACTTATTAGACTAGAAGAAGAAAGAATAATTGTTCCTATGGAAGGACAGAGGCTAGAGATTTCAACACAATTGCTACCTCTTTGTATTTCCGTAAAACTAAAGAGTTCATAAACTAAGAAATAGTTGTAGATTATAACATGCTTCTTAAAGTCCCTTAAAATTTCAGTCCATAGAAATTTAATTTGTAGGTGAAAATACCTGGAATATAAGAATGAATAAGAATTTAACAAATCAGCCTTTATATAACTATATGTATGACATTGTTCTAGACACTAGAAATTCAAAGATTAAAAAAAAAATCAAACAGTCCCTACCTACAAGAAGCTTACATTCTGTTGAGACAAAAAAAAATACAAAATAAATACATGGTGATTTGGGGGAAAAGGGACTAACAGTGAGGGAAAGAGATCAGGAAAGGTGTCACATAAAAGACAGGGCTTGTGCTCTGAAGTAAACTAGAGATTCTAAAAGGCCTAAGAAGGAAGTACATTACAGGAATGAGGGATAGCCTGTGCAAAGGAATGGAGATGGGAGATGAAATATAGGTATAATAAAGAAGGGTAAGGAGATGAGGACAATAACAGTAATTCTGCAGGACCATATGGTCTTTGCCTGTACCAGAAAGCACATAAAGTAGAATAAAGTATAAGAAGTCTGGAAAAGTAGACTGAAGTCAAATTGTGAAGGGCTTATGCCAAACAAGAGAGTGCATATTTCATTCTAGAGGTAATAGGGAGCCAAAGGTTTTTATTAAACAAAGGAATGACATGGAAAGTCCTACCACTTTGGCAGCTACGTGGAAGATAAATGAATGTAAAGACTTTTTAGGGCTATCCTTACCACTTCTTGAACCAAGCTTATTAATTCCATGAGTCGTCGACGAAGTTTTGCTACCTCTTCATTCACTTTAGTGACATGTTGCTCATAAATTTCCGCCAAAGGTTTAAAAGTGTGTCCACCATGCTATTTAAATCAAATAAGAAAAGTATCTTTAGACCATTTTAGGTTCTTCATGATCATCCTTTGGACATAAGTTAGAACATACTCAAAACTAAATTTCAGCCTTGAAGGTTTCTTTAAAGTTATTAAAGCTGGTAGAGTTTTCTTAAAAATTCATGTTATCTGCATCAAGGCTCCTATATGAGTGACTGCTCAGCAGGCCTAGATTTGAACAAAATACCTTAACATCTTCACATGTGCCCAGATCATCAGCAAGGACCCCAGTGCACAAGATTAACTTAACCAAGAGTTTTTTCACACCATTTTTGAAGATCGAGTATTCATTCAAATTTATAATCAATTTAGAGTGTTACTTTTTCCTGTTAAAAAAGGAGGGAAAGTCTATAAAAATCATCCACTTGTACTCACACAACCAGTTTTTTAGTTAAAATTTTAAAAAAATTCTTATCAAATTCTGGCTCATAATTAGGAATTGGAATGATTAAATTTCTATCACATTACAATGAACTTTCGTCTAGCATTCTGAGAAGAAAAATAACAAGAACCATCTGCTTTAGTGAACATGCTTAGTCACAGACTTTAAGAAGAAATTGTAGAAAGTGAGATTTAATGTTTCCAAGCAAAAATATGTAGGAAAGGATGGTGGCATACTTAAATACCAAGTTGGAGGAACTTGAGAGTTTTCCTAGTCAGCACATTAATATTCAAATTACAGGAGGGTCTCATGGAACATAACATTACTTGGTCTTCCTAAAATTAAAGGTTTTTAATGGAATACCTTCATTAGTATGATCAAATAAGCTTTCCAAAAAAAATCAAATACACAGACACACACTCTCACACTCATTCTCTCTCATAGTTAGGAAGGCACTATATCCAGAAATGTGGTATCTACAAGAAGCAGCTTGCCATAATACACAGAAGCTGACCTCAGAATAAGATCTGGGATTAAATCCAACTTCTCACACATATTAGATGTTTATGTGACCATGGTCAAATCACTTAACTTTTTAGTGTGACCAGACAACACACAGACTCAAACAACAAAAATTATTTTGCATAAAGTCACTCAAGTAGTTTCAGGGCAAAGACTCAGGTCCTCTGATTCCAGGTCTAGTACCTTTTTCCCAACACTTCTCATAATAACAGAGTTGAGGTTGCTCTAGCAAATGTGGGAAACACTAAGTTCTAGACTAATCAATAAATAAAATGAATGGTTTGGACCACATGATCTCTAAGAGAATTCTCAGTTCTACTAGTCTATGATTCTCCAGTGAATGCCCACTAGAAAGTGCTTAGTAATATATGATACTGGTTCAAAAAGTTTATCATCTAAATGAGGGACAAAACAACACATACAGACACACACAAGAAAAATATTATGCTTGATAGTTTTACTCACCATGCCTCCCCAAAGTGCACACTGATGGCAGATACATTTCTTACAAGTCCAGCAGAATACACTAAGCTTTTCATGGTGATTTTCACATCTAAATTTTTTAATGGAAAAGAGAAATATGTAGTCAAGAATTCATGAGATTTTTCTCCAAAAGTCAGGCATTTTTAAGGCACATCTTAAGGAATATAACATAAAAGTCCTGCTTTGGATCTATTGCTATAGCTTTGATTAAGTAGGCTAGAAAAAGTCATTTTTAAAACTATAAATTTTTGCTAATAGTCTAAATTAGCCCTCTAAAATCTACATGCCAACTTCTGAAACAGGATCACAAAAACAAAAACCTCATAACCAGCAGTTGATGATGCTGAGGAGAAATAATAGAGATATTAGGCTAGCTTTAATTTATTCCTGGATATGGAGAATATCCATGATACCATGTACCAAGCTTGGACTATTTCCCAGCATGTATCATTCAGATCACACTTTATTTTTTATTTGTTTTGTTGTACCTTTCAAAAAAATTTTTTTTAATTATTTATTTTTAATGTTCTTTTTTTAAAATTTAAAATTCTTTCTCTTCCCCCCAGCCCTTCCCCTACCTATTGAGGAGACAAGGAATATGATAACAATTATACATGTGAAGTCAAGCAAAAAATACTTCCATATTAACCAGGTCTCCCCCCCTCAAAAAAGCAAGAAAAATAAAGGAAGTGAAAAAAGTATGCTTCAATCTACACTCAAATCAGTTCTCTCTGTAGGTAGAGAGCAGTTTTTTAATCATGAGTCTTTTGGAACTGTCTTGGATCACCTATCTATTGATCAGTCTTTCACAGTGGATTATCATTACAATATTTCTGTAACGAAATACAATGTTCTCTTGATTCTGCACACTTTACTTTGTATCAGTTCATATGTGTCCTACCACATTTTTCTAAAAAAAAACAAAAAATCTCATCATTTCTTATAACACAATAATATTCCATCATAATCATATACCATAACTTGTTGAGCCATTCCCCAATTGATGGGTATCCCCTCAATTTTCAATTCTTTGCCACCACAAAAAGAACTACTATAAATATCTCTACATACAGGTCCTTTCCTTTTTTCCCCACTGATCTCTTTGGGAAACAGACCTAGTAGTGGTATTGCTGCATCAAAGGGTATGCACAGTTTTATAGCCCTATTAGGCATAGTTCCCAATTGTCCTCCAGAATGATTGAACCAGTTCACTACTCTACCAACAGTGTATATTGTACCTATTTTTCTACATCTCCTCCAGTATTTGTAATTTTCCTTTTCTGTCATGTTAGTCAATCTAATGGGTGTGAGTGGTACCTTAGAGTTGTTTTAGTTTGCATTTCTCTAACCAATATTTAGAGCATTTTTCCATGACTTTCCATACCTTTTCCTTCTTCTGAAAACTGCCTGTTATATCCTTTGATCATTTATCAATTGAGGAATAGATCTTATTTTTATAAATCTGGCTCAACTCCCTACATATTTGAGAAATGAGGCTTTTATCAGAGAAAACTTGCTGCAAAAAAAGTTTCCCAGTTTTCTGTTTTCCTTCTAATTTTGGCCACAGTGGTTCTGTTTGTGCAAAACTTTTTACTTTCAGGTAATCAAAATTATCCATTTTACCTCCTATGATCCTCTCTTCCTCTTGTTTGGTCATAAACTCTTTCCTAATCCATAAATCTGACAACTCAATTTCTCCATGCTCTCCTAATTTATCACTCTTCATGTCTAAATCATGTCTAAACCCCTTTTGACCTTACCTAGGTATAAAGTGTGAGATGTTAGGTGTATGCCTAATCTCTGCCAAACTACTTTCCAGTTTTCCCAGCAGTTTTTGTCAAATAATGAGTTCCTGCCCCAAAAGCTTAGATCTTTGGGTTTACTAAACACTACATTACCATGGTCATTTACTACTATATACTGTGGACCTAATCTCTTCTACTGACCCACCTGGTTACTTTAAACAAATTTCACTTAAGGATTTCTAAGTCCTAGACAGGTTACAAGCTCCATTACATGTGAGTACGTATGTATGTGTGTGTGTATGTATGTAGTATGCCTGTAAATATTGTTTGTAAAAGGGCTGCCACACATAGTAATTGATATAAATGTGGCTAACTGCCTTGATACAATACTGCATCATCAAGGGAAATGCATGAAGCAATTCTATCTACATTCTCTCTCTCTCTCTTTCCCCTGCCCCCTACTCCCCCCACCCCCTCGCTATTTGTCTATCTGAAACAGACACTACTCTATTTTAGGACAAACATTTCACTTTGCAAGGCACTGAACATTCAGTGAACCTTTGAATGAGCATGTTTCTATATATTTGATTCCTTAGTCTGAATAGCAAATGAATTATTTTTCAGTTGATGGTATGAGATGGATCTTCAAACTATATAGAATTTCTCTCAAAATATACAAAATTCTGTAACATTTCTTTGTTACCCACAGAAAAGAAGCATTAAAAAACCTGGCCACTTCATTCAATTCCTCTTAAAAGGTCCTTAGGACAAGATAACACTATTAGGAAGCGACATTACTCCAGGTTGGTATATGATACATTAGAATCTTAGAAAAGGAAGGGACTTCGAAGATTTTGATTTTACAGTTAAGGAAACTTGCACTAAAGAGTTAAATAACTTGCCCCCGTTCTAATTTTTACCCTGAGCCTTTCTTTACCTATAAAAATTCTCATTACTCCAGTTTAGACAATATTTTTGGAAAGAATTCAATACTCCCACATTCTGAGAGGGCAGAAAGAAATCTGACAATTTAATTCTGAAGTCTCTTCCAGCTCTAAAACGATGATCCTGAGTTTGAATCCTGCCTCAGACATTTCTCATAGTCTCAGTTTCCTCTGCTATAAAATGAGGATAACAAAAACACCTTTCTCACAGGGCCAAATAAGATCATACATGTAAAGTGTTTCATAAATCTTAAAGCACTACAGAAATGTTAGCTGGGAATAGAATTCTACAAGAATTTAAGAATTTATGAAAGCTTTAAGGAAAAATTTCCAAGAGTCAAGAGACCCAAATTCTCTAACTTTCCTGGACTCCCTTGCGAACAAAAACAAAAACGCACACACTCTCCTGTAATGTATCCATGCCACAGGGTCTCCATCTGAAAAAATGAAAAAAATCACAAACACTGTCCTGGCCATCAATATTGCTCAAAGTAGCACCAAGGAACTGCCAGTTTGGAAACTCTCTTTACCAGTGCAGATCTGTCCCTGTTCTGTACCTTAGATGCTCTACAGAGAGCTGTCCTGGGGCACTAAGTCAGTACGTGTCAGAAGTGAAACTTGAACCCAGGTCAGTCTGACTCTAAGGCCAATCCTCTAGCCACTCACCATGCTACCTCTCTACACAAATATACAGTCCCCTAAAATTAAAGTGCTGTGATATTACCAATATTTGTACTAAGAATGGGACTAGGTCAAAGTTAACAACCAACAAATAGAGTTAACAATCAGAGTAGTCTTTAAAAACATTAGATACTTGGTGGTATAATCTAAGAATCATTTTAACAAAATAGGATTAATAATAAACTTTTGGGAGTTTCCTCTTATTACAAATAGCAATTGAAAATGGTTTATTTTCTGATCACTGCAATAAGCAATCATGACTTCAGAAGGCTAATGATTAAAAATGCTACAGACCTCTTGGCAGAATAGAGATGAACTAGAAGTACAGAATGAGAAATATCTTTCAGACACTGACAATATGAACTGTAAAGGCAGACAACACAAATGGGTAGTGACAGATCAAAATAAAAAAGAAAGGAATATCAATAAAATATTTAAAGTGTATACAAAAACAAAACAAAAACCTCAGAAGACAACATAAACCAGGCAATTTTGTCACTAAAATATAAAATTTAATGTACTTAAAAACCTGTACTTAACAGAGAATTCATATGCGATCTTTTTTGTTCTTCATATACCCAAATGTCCATGTTTATTAATAATTAATAAAACAAAAACAAAATTTTCCCCCAAAATGATTTCACATACTTGTCCTTTTCATTTTCTTCATGTTTAGTGAGACTGCAAAGTTGAAGAGTGTCAAGCTGTTGGGTAACCTCTTCTGCCCAACGACAGTTTACCAGTTCCCGGAGCTGCAGGGGAGCACTGAAAGAGGTAGAATCTATAGTCTATTTCAGAAACTCAGGATTTTAGCATTTAAAACAGCATATAAATAAATATTTGTTAGCTCTTTCATGTAGTTATTCACTTGAAACAATAATTATCACATGAAAATAGTGAATTATGCTTATTTTTGCTAAATGAAAAGTCTAGCCTAAGAAAGTACACAATAAAATTCCTAAATGAAAAAAATGGCAAAAACACAAATCATCATCCAAATCTCTTGAGTGACTTTTAGGTAGATAAGTTGGTTATGTTATCCTTCAGGATAGAGATTAGAAAGAGGTTATTTCTTTCATTGTTAATCAACCAAGTATTTAGTGGGTGCTAGAAGCTGGGAACACAAATATAAACAGCTGTCACAATCCCTACTCACAAGAAGCTTACATCCTAATGGGTAGGGGGTGGGAGAAACAATAAATACATATATAAAGTTATTAAATACAAATATATATACCAAGTTGTCCAATACAAGGTAGAGTGGGAATGGACCTTAGCAGATAAGAGGACCAAGAAAGGCTTCATGAAGAAGACAGCCCTTGAGCTTTACCTTAAAGGACGAGAAGACTCTAAGATGGAGGAAAGGAGGAGATGCATCTAAGACTGTGGAAGAGCTACTGCAAAGGCATGGGAGTGAAGGGTCACGTATGAGGAACAGAGAGAGCCCTTTAGGCTAGATTGCAGAGTATAGAAAGTCCAGTGAGGTTGGAAAGATAATTTAGGGCCAAATCATGCCCACACTAGATTTAAAAGCTAAATGGAGGCATTTATGTTTGATCCTATAGGCAATAAGAAGCCACTGGAGTTAGTTGAGGAGGGGAGTCACAGCCAGATCTGGGCTTAAAAAAAATGACTTTGGCAACACCGTATAGAATATAGGAAGAGAGCTGAGACAATTCACAGGCTATTGCAATAATCTAGCCAAGAAGTAATGAGCGTTTACTCTAAGACAGTAGATGGGAGTAAAGAAAAAGCATCAGACGTAAAAGATACCATGAAGGTAGAAATAACAAGATTTGGCAAATGATTAAATATGTAGGGTGAGCGGGGATGAGGAGTCCAGGGTACTGCTGATATAACATAAGACACTGGAAGGGATGGTGGTGCCTTTAACAGAAACAGTGAAGTCTAGAAGAAGAAAAGGTTTCAGGGAAGAGATAATTAATTCAGTTTTAGACACACTGAGCACATCCAGTTTACATCCAGTTTGAAATGTTTAACAGTTAACTGGTAATGTAGGACTAAAGCTTGGAGGGGAGAAATGTTCTTGTGAAGAAGTGAATGATGGATGTTATGAAAAAGAAATTCTCCTACACAGGTTTTAACATTATGGGCTCTTACTACACACTCCCTTAACGCTAGCACATTCATAAAAATTACATGAAAAAACTTACCGACAATGAGGACATTGAGCTCTTTGTTCTGTCAGCCAGCGCTTAGGAGGCAAGAAGGAAAAAAAAGATTTTCAGTTCCCGAAACACCAATATTTTAAAAGTATTAAAATGTAATTTCGTTTAAGTCTGTTGGTTTAAATTCTTCTCTCTTACAGGTCCAAATTTCACAGAGATTCTATAAAAAATATTTTCAGATAGTGAACTCTATTCTCCATGTAGCAGGTAAAACAGTAAGCACTCAATTGTTTCCACTACCTGGTATAGAAGGAACAATACTAGCCCGGAATTAAATACATCAGAAGGAGGAGCAGTACATCGAACTGATATAAAAAGAAGCCACTCAGAGTAGGAGGAGGCAAATAGCCCCAGGATAGGCTAGACAGCACATCCAAGTGACTTATGATCATCCACATATTAATGATACAACTGTAACTAAAACTAAAAGTAAAGATTATAGATGACCTGATTCTAAATTACTCTATAAGAAAACACTCATCTGGAAAATAATAGGTCAAAGTAGGTGCTGACTTAATTTTCACTATTTCTTAGAAAATTTAACAAAAATAAAACAGTTACTACAATAAGACCAGGATAGCCCAGAAGTGGCTATACTGAGTAAATACTGGATAAATGTTGAATGTAAGAAATTTACTAGTGTTTCCAAAGTGATCGTTCCTGATTATCTGTGACATCGGTAAATACTCCCTTTACCAAATGAATTAGAGCTACTTTGAGAGTCTGCAGAAAATCACTGAAGAGAGGAATTCAAGTCTCTTGTCCATATCACTAGAGCATACAAGATCCGGCTGCATTTACAAAAAAGAAATTAAGCCTACAGAGCAAACAGCTTCAAAGTCACACATCAAATAATAACAGTAACAGTAATGAGCATTTACATACCACGTAAGGCTTGCAAAGAGCTTTACCAATGTTATTTCATTTTATCCTCACAACCACCCTGGGATATAGGTGCTACTATTATCCCCATTTTACAGTTGAGTAAACTGAAGCAAAAAAAAGTTAAGTGGCTTGCCCAGGTTCACACAGCTAGGAAGTATCTTTAGGCTGGATGTGAACTAAGGTCTTCCTGGCTTCAAGGCAGGTGTTCTATTACCCACCTACTTTCCCAGTATTCTTACACCTTACACACTCCTCTCCTCCCCAATCCCCATACCCTTCAATTCAATGACATGGCCTCCTTGCTATTCCTCAAACAAGATACTCCATCGCCAGACTTCTCCTCACTGGCTGTCCTCCATGACTGTAATTGTCACTCTCATCTTTGCCTCCTGGCTTCCTTCAAGTCTCAGCTAAAATCCCTTGTACACTAATTCCCCCTCATTCTAATGTCTTCCCTGTTGATTATTTACAATTGATTTCCTGAACACAGCTTGTGGGTACATAGCTATTAGTATGCTATCCTCCCCCATTAGACTGTGAGCTCCTTGAGAACAGGGACTATCCTTCTTCTTATATCCTCAACCACTTAGCGCAGTGCCTGGCATAAACAATCACTTAATAAACGTTTATTGACTATCCACTGCACTGTCCCATGCACGTTAAGCCCATGCAAGATTCACTGATATATGCGACCACCAAGAAAACTATGTCCAAAGATCCTATGATTATCACTTTCAAATGAGACTAAAACATAGGGGACATATCCTTGCCAAAATTATTTACCACTATCATGGAAGATGTCCTGTGCGGAGTCTAAACAGATTAGGGATTCCTGTAGATGGTCAGGGTCAACAGGTGTTCATTTATAGATGGCATTATGTTGATGACATTGAGTCCCAGAACACTACAGGGCTCCAGAATACTACTGAATACGATGAGATTCATGGCCATTAAAAAGAAATTGGCTTAATAAATCACACAGGAAAAACCCGGTAGATGAATAACATACACTGCACAAAGTATGACACGCAAATGGATGGGCATCTATTGAGTCAACACATTTTTTTATATGTTGGAAAGACACTACAGCTGGACAACGATCTTGGCCTAGAATTGAACTGAATTAATGGAAAAGCAGTCAGTCAATAAACATTTATTAAGCATCTACTATATGCCAGATACCATGCTAAGCTCTGTGGATACAAAGAATGGCCAAAAACCCCGGCCATCAAATAGCTCACAATCTAATGGGAAAGGTTACAGGCACGCAAATACGTACAAACAAGCTATATACAGGACAGTTTACAAGCAAAGTATATACAGGATGAACAGGAAATAAGCAACAGAGGAAGGGTATTAGAATTCAGGGGGATTGGGAAGGGCTTCTTGTAGAAGATGAGATTTTAGCTAGGATGTGAAGAAAGCCAAGAGATAGAGATGAAGAGGGAGAGCATTCCAGACATGAGGAAACGTCAGTGAAAATGCTTAGAGCTAAAAGATGGAAGTGTCTTGTTCAAGGAACAGTTAAAAGGCAAATGTCACTGAATTAAAGAATGTGTGGTAAGGCATAAGATGACTGGAAAAGGGGAATGATGGAGGGGGAGATTATGTGAGCTTTAAACATCAGAGGATTTTATATTTAATTATGAAGGTAATAGGGACCCACTGGAGTTTATTGAGTGAGGGAGCTGGAAGCATGGTGGAACAAGGTCAGAGATTATGCTTTAGGAAAATCACTTTGGCAGCTGAACAGAAGATGGACTAGAGTGCAGAACAACTTGTGGCAGGCAGATCCAACAACAGTCTATTCCAAATGTCCAGGAATGAGGGGCTGAGAGCCTAAATGATGGTAGTGGCAGTATCAGAGGAGAAAAAGGAGCATATTTAAAAGATGTTGCAAAGATGAAACAGACAGGCCTTGGCAACAGATAGGACATAGAGGTGAGAGATAGTGAGGAATTGAGGATGACACTTAGACTGCAAGCTGACGGAACTGAGAGGATGGTTTTGCCTACTACAATAACAGGGAAGTGTGGAAGTGGAGAAGGTTTGGGGGAGAAGATAATGAATTCAGTTTGGACACACTGAGTTTAACATGTCTATAAGACATCGGGTTCAAGATGTCTAAAAGGCAATTGGAGATGCAAGACCAGAGATCAATGGAAAGGTTACGGCTAGGTAAGTAGACTTGAGAATCATTAACAAAGCAATGATAACTGAATCCATGGGAGCTGATGAGATCAACAAGTAAAACAGTATAGAGAGAGAAGAGGGCCCAGAACAGAGTTCCATGGGACACCCACAGTTAATGGGCCTGACTTGGACGAAGAACAAGCAAAGGAGACCGAGAAGTAATTGTTGATAGGTTAGAGAACCAGGACAGAATAGTGTCCCAAAAACCTAGAGAGAAGACCAGCAAAGAAAGATGGGTGAACAACAGTGTCAAAGGCTATATAGAGAAATCAATAAGGATGGAGACTGGGAAAAGGCCATTGGATTTAGCAATTAAGAGACCATTAGTAACATAGGAGAGAGCAATTTTAGTTGAATGATAACATCAGATGCCAGACTGTAGAGAAATGAAAAAAAGGAGGAAAGGAAATGGAGACACCTCCTGAAGAAGGCCTTCTCAAGGAGTTTTGCCACAAAAAGGGGACATATGGAACAATATGCCATTGGGGATGAAAGGATCAAATAAGGGTTTTTTGGTGGATGAGGGAGACATATGCCTGTTTGTAGTGAGAAAGAGGATGATAGCTGGGGCAATTTGCTGGAGGAGACTACATGGAATCGATCACTTTTGAAGGTAGAAGGGCTTGCCTTGGCAAGAAGGGCCACTTCTTCATCTGAGATAGGGTTGTGAAGGAGGAGACAGTGACAGAAAATATCTGAGTAATATGGGATGAGAGATAAAGAGGTAGCTCTTGGTGAATGTCTGCATTTTTTTCAGTAAAACATGAGGCAAGGTTCTCAGCTTAGAATGTGGGAAGAGAGGGAGCCATTAGAGAACTAAGGAAGAATAAAAATGTCTGAAAGAGCCACTGTGGTGAGTGGGATAGTGAGCTAATTAAGGAAGTGTAGAAGAATCGCCCAGCGGTGAAGGCCCAGTTGCGGTTATGGATTACACATGTATGTGCAGTACACCCAGTCAGAAGGGCTGCATGATTTTTCTCCACCTCAGTTCAGCAGCACCAGGAAGATAACATATACAACAACAACAATGTAATGGAAAGAATTATCAAGCAAAACTGGACACTAATTATAATGGCCAAGATTCAACCCCTTCAGCCCTTCAAAAAAATTCACCACCTCCTCTTCATGGAAGAGGTAAGGGACTATAAGTAAGGAATACTACATATATTATCAGAAGTTGTTTGGTTCTGTTGAATTACCTTTTATCTCTTCTTGAAATCTTCTTTACAAGGGTGAGTGGATGGAATGGAATGTAGTTAAGGGATATGAACAAACAGTTCTCAAAAGAATTGAAAACTATTAACAACTAAATGAAAGAGTGATCCAAATCGCTAATAATAAGATGAATGCAAATCAAAATCATGCTGAGATTTCACCTCATACCTAAGAAACTGGCAAAAATGACAAAAGAATATTCAATGTTGGAGTGGTTGTGGGAAAATAGGCACACTAGTGTATTGTTGGTGGAGTTGTGAATTAAGGGAATTCTATTTAAGAGAATATATTTTTCCATACCTTTGACCCAAAGATTCCACTATAGTATTGGGTATATACTGCAAGAAATTCCCCCATATATACAAAAATATTTATAGCAGTACTATTTGTGATGGCAAAGAAATGGCAGCAAAGTTGATAACCTACTGTTTGGGGAATTGTGGTATGCAATGTGATGGATACTATGCTATAAGAAAAGATGAATGTGATGAATACAGAAAAGCATGAAAAGACTTACCTGAACTGATGCAAAGTAAGCAGAGCCAAATATATATACACATGATCACAACAATACAAATGTAAAAAACAATCAGCACAAAACTACTGAAAGTCAACATTACAGAACGTATGACCCCACAGAAGACATTTAACACCCCCACTCGACTCCTCTGCAGAGGTGGGGGTAAAGTCAAGTCAAGAAGCATTTATTAAGCAGTTAAATACCAAGCACTGAGCTAAACAAAGGCAAAAACAGTCCTTGCCCTCCGGATGCTCACTATCTACTGGGGAGACAACATGCAAACAATATGCACAAACGAGACATGTAGAGAATAAAAATGGAAATAATCTCAGAGGGAAGGTTCTAGAACTAGGGGTGAGGGGAGATCAGGGAATTCCACAAGTACAGAACATTGAATATATTTTCGGACTTTTTCAATGTATTTACTAGTTATAGTGATTTTTTTCTCTTCCTCTTTATATTTTTTTCTTTAGAAAATATTCTGTTACATGAGATGGCTCTCCGAGAAAAGGGAAGACAGATGGGGAAGGATATCAGGAGAAATGTAGGTGATATAAAAACAAATGATAATAATATTTTTTTTTATTTTAATCTAGCTAGCCTTAGACCATGCTTTATATCTATCCACCCAGTATAACTGGCCATCAGCCATGTTACTGTATGACATTCCCATCCTATTCTGCTTTCTATCTCTTGCTCTAGGAAAGTAATCAAATCAACACTGTCACTGTTCCTGGAAAGGATGTGACAATCAAATGCTCCAAGGTAATCTTCTTCAACTAAAATTTCTTCTCCTTGACCACTATACCCTTAAATGTATGGTCTCCCTTTTAAAACATAAGCTCCTCGAGGGCAAGAACTGTCTCACTTTTGTATTTTAACCTTAGTACCAAATTTGGCATTAACCACTTAAGAAATGCTTTTTCTTTCATTAATGACAAATCCAAAAACCAAAAGCATATACCCTATTGAAAAATGTATTTTTTCATAGTGTAATACTGAGATGTGAATACAAATAAGGAAAATGGTAGTGACAGCCCTAAAATATGAAAAGGTCAAAAAAACGAATTCTATAGAGCAAAGAGAAGGAATCCTAGAAGGAACCCTGAAGATTTTTCAGAGGAAGAGGTGGAGCTTCCAAAAGGGTTAAAGTAGTCAGAAATTGTCAAGATGGGCAAAAAGAGAAAGTGTTATGTTATTACATCTAGGGAAAAGGTAATGATGCACAATAGCTAAGAATACGTTTTTGAAACTCCTAGTGGTTACTGAAAACACTAAATTTTTTTCAAAGCTACGAATGGTAATCAGACTCAACGTGTTGAGTGGAATAAATTGAATCACAAAGATAAAAGGAATCTTGGAGATAATCTGGTCTAACCCCTTCATTTGACAAATGAGGAAGCTGATGTAGACATCAAAAAAGCTGAAGTAAATTGCCAGACCCCAAGTCCCAGGATAGTGCACTTTCCACCATACCACAGATGAAAAAACTGGAGGAAGCAGAGGATGGTGATGACAAAGGAGGGATGGCTTTTGCAAGGCACTCACACTGAAGGAGTAGGCAGATAAAGGTCTAAGATAAATGGAAATTTAAGGATGGGAAAAGAAAAGTCATTAAGAAGGCCCCCAAAGTATATGGTACTACCTTTCACATCGCTCTCACTCATTCTAAGATAAATATTTATTTAGAGAATAATGTCAATGAAAAATTTAATCCGAGCCTTTTCCATCAATTTCTGACAATAAAATTATAATATTTTAAAAGAAGAATTGCAATAGACATAGAAGAACTACAGAAAAATGGAAAGTCCATCTTAGCAATCTGTTAGAAGTCTCCTTAAGTACATGACCCAACATATTTACTCACGAGTAAGAAGAATAGAACTTACCCGAATGCAGCTGAAACAACAAAGCTTGGAGCAATGTGGACACAGACGTGCATCACGCAACTTCTCCATACAAATGAAACATCGGAAAACCTCAGCAATACTCTAAGAAAATAATTACAACCATGATACAGAGTTTCCGCTACATTAGGCGACTGAATCAATAATAAATGCCTTATTCATAATATCTTATTGGGAATTCTAAATGTATTTTGTAAGAGATACTAGTTGAACAAGTCAACGAACATTAAGCATCTATTACATGCACATCAGTGTGCTAGACACTGGAGATTCAGTAAGAACCAAAAGAAAAAGACCCTAACCTCAAGGAGTTTATATTCTATTAGGGCAGGGGTTCCCAGCCTGGTGTAAATGTTCCCCCAGGAAGTAGGAGAACCTTGTCAAGGGGGTGGAGGAGTATTTCATAAATAAATATATTAGTCTATTGAAATATTTCAAAAGTAATAGTGTTAGTGAAAAAAATGAGTAGATTGAGGGGAAGTGAATGGGGAAGAGTCAAGGGCAGGGTAGGAAAGGCAGGAGCATTTTAAAAATTTGAAAAAGATAAGAAATTAATTTCTATGGACTAAAACCAAATAAATGAGGTTTGGAATAAGAAACTTTTCATTTTGAGCTAGAAAAAAATACCAACATCCCAGTGAAAGATGAGCCAATTCACCTAGACAATAACTAGAGATTCCAAATTGATTTCCAATCAATAAAGTTACAAAATTTGGGGCATACCTTTGTAGAACCATAAGCCATTCTTATGTGTTCATAAAGCTTTGATTTCATTTATAACAACTTGTCTTTGTGATTCGGGATTCTCAATCCTGTTCTCAAATCTAAAGCAAGAAAAAAACTGGAAGCTGGATATGACATGAAAATATTTCTTTCAAAAATTGTACAAAGAATAAAACTATTGACAAGAAGCAAAATGAAAGGTCTCACTAATTTATCTTAATATGTTCTGACAAAATATATTTGATGGAAAAAAAAACTTTATAACACTAAAACAGGTCGTGTACCAAATAAAGTTTTCTTTATAAAAAGAATTAATTTCTACTTCATTTCTTATGTGAATATACATAGTAAACTCTATAATTTATTTCCTTTCATATTGAATTAATGGGTGCTGGAGAGCTTACAGAAAGCCAAAGTATTTAAGGATCCAATTCAAAACGGTTGGGAACGCCTGGGGGGGGAGGGGGAAGGGTGGTAGAATATAACATAATGGAATGTGTATGGGGAACAGCTATATAACATAACTGGAACGGCTAACAGGACGGTATGACTGCAATGGCAATTACATGAAGAGGAATCGAAGTAAATAAGTATACGATAATAAATGTATAAATAAGTCAGAATAAATAAGAGTATAGATAAGATCACTGTTCTCGCAATACATCTTCCTCAACAGCATTTTGTGGCTCAAGGTACCTTAGGGCATATTCTAGACCCCACCCTTTTCGGTAATATCCGTAAAAATAAGTTATCTTTTTGGTCACTTATTTTTCCCGAAAGGAAGAAGTAACCCGGGAAGTGGGGGTAACTTCAGATTGTTGTTTCCCTTGCCTCTGGCTAACTGGGCACCTTTGAGTCCAAATTTCTGCACCTGTTTAACCACCCCTTAAGGGTAGGTAGGTTCAGAAATTTTTACCAGGCCAAAAAAAAAAAAAAAAAAGAAAACTGCTTTCCAGTTCACTAAAGGTGAATCGGGGGACCTGTATGAACCAAATGCACAAGGCGCAGGCAACAAGAACATCACTCCACTCCATTTCCATTCCCGGGCAGCGATTATTTTGCAAAGGCACCTCTGGGGAAGCAGGACCAGATGCGCATCCAGCTGACTGCGGCAGTGGGGGGCGGGCGGGGTTGGGGGGAGTGGCGCTGGGAAGCGAAGCTAGCCAGGCTCCTTCGGAGAAGCCGACACGCCCCCCTCGGAAAAGGCTGGGGGAGGGGGGCTGGAGCTGCCCAGGTGAAGGGCAGGATAAAGAACTCCCCCTCCCCTCTTTGCCGCTCCCCTCCCGTGGGCATGGACGTTGCCCCTCTTCTCTCACCTCCACGCTCTGCTCATCCATTGCCTCCAGCTCCCGCCAGGCCCCGCGGTATCCCGCGGAGTCCGTCGTTGTCCCCCACCGGGTGTCAGAACCAGGTCGCCGGGTCCGATTGGCCAGAGAGAACGGCACGATGCCCGGGGCGGGGGTCACGGGGCTCGGGGGTGCCCGGTCCCACCTCGGCGCCCCGTCGCTCCAGCCTGCACGCCGCCTAACCCCATTTCGCCATTTTTATCGGCGCGCGCCCCACCCGGGCGCTCCTCCCTTCTCCAATCAGCCGGCCCGCGCGCCTGGCTCAGCCCAGCCCAGCCGGCAAGCCCAAGCCCCAGGGCCAGCTGGCGAACGAAAGCGCGAGTGATCAAGCGCGAGACCCGCAGCGGCTCCCTCCCCCACCCCTCTCGTGACAGGGGGGGAACGGCTCTATCCCAGCTAAGTGGTGTCGCGGGGACAGAAGAGGAGAGTACCGGGACACCAACGGTAACCAGGGCAGCTGGTGGCTGGGGGGGGCGGCAGCAGCGGGAGGGAGCAACGCGCATGCGTAGGAGGCCCCCGCCGGAGAGGAGAAACGTGCTTTTCGCGACGCGGCGGAGCACGAGACCGTCCGGCGGCTGCCGCAGTGCCGCGCGCCGCCCTGCAGGGGCCTGTAGTTGGCCGGGAGTGGGGCGGCGGTTGGTTCGCAGTCCGCGCGCCCTCGGAGGGGGGCGGGGCCTGGAATACTGCAGAGGGCGGGGACTAACGAGAGGAGGAGTAGGGAGTGCTCCTCCCTACGCTCCGCAGAGCCCCCTGGAGAGGGTGCCAAGCCGGAGTACGCGACCCTGCCGGGTCTCCCAAGAGCCTCCTGGGTCCCTCTGCCTCCTTGTTAACGCGCGAAAATCGCCCTTCCGCGGCATGGAGACCCGCGCCGGGCCGGTGGGGCGGAGCTAAGGACGGGCAGGCCTCCAGACTCCTCCCGCCCCCTGTGAACTCCCGGGCTATCTCTGAACTGAACTAGGGCGGGCCAGGTGTCCTGGGAGACCCTTTGCAGGAAAGGAGGTGTTGAACCCGTTGCTAATGCACAAGTTTAACTGACCCCGAATAGTGGGTGTATGGATGAATGAATGAATTGGAAATAAAGCTGTGCTTGTATCTAATTCTGCTCGCTCGGCCAGTAAAATGTGTCAGCCCGTTCCCCGAATCCATTTCTAGCACGTGGGAAGATTAATATCTTCCCGTTAATATATGTAGGAAAAGAGATATCCCTCCCACACACCCCAGTGAAGTTCTGAAAATGCACCAGAAGGAGTAATGATAGGGATTTTTTATTTTATTCTGAATTTAATACCAAATAGGGTGAACATTTATTCATTCAAAACTTAGGCATAATAGAACAGGGGAAAAAAAAAGGATTCTGTATGGAACTGCAGGTCTCTGATATACCAGCCTTTGCTTTTCAGATGCCATCCTACCTTTAGACTTGTGACCCCGATGCCTTCTCACCATGGAACTTCCCTCAGCCACTTGGGCTCCTCTAACCCCAGAACAAGGACAATATCAGCTGCCTTTTGTGTGTTGTCTTCCTCTGTTAGAATGTAAGCTACTTGAGGGCAGGAACTGACTCTTTTTGCCTATATTTGTATTCCCCCCCAGCTCAGAACTTGCTGGGCCTCATCCTGACCCTGGCCATGGCTCTAAGGACTGTAATCAAATCATTCTTACATTGCCTCTGGAAAGGGAGTGTCATGAACTTCCTTTATTATTGCATTCTGCATTCCCACTGCTTCTGATATCAAAACACGCTATCCTAATAATAATAGCATTCATATGATACCTGCTGTATGCAGGACTCTTTACAAACATCCCATTTGATCTTCACAACTACCCTGTGAGGTGCTGTTATCCCCATTTTACAGGTGAGAAAACTGAGGCATACATCAATTAAGCTACTTGCCAAGGTCACACAGCTAGTGTCTGAGGTCCAATCTGAACTCAGGTCTAGGCCCAGTGCCCCCTAGCTGCCTCCTAGCCACCGCTCTCACTATTAAAAATGTAAGCTCCATTTGATTCTCAGCCCCTTAATACAGAGCTTGGCGCCCTGGCTTAATCAGGGAAAGAGGAGTAGGAAAAGAATAAAGATGTTTTCAATAAAAGAGAATTAGCTACTACCTCTCTCCAGGCCCCCACCCTTAAATGGATGGAACCACTCTTTCCAGCTCTTCCCTTCAGAACTTTTTATCTCTAGGTATCCAATCCTTCTCTCTGTGGAAGATGTTTCCTTGAAACGGTCAGCAAAGGAATAGCCCGAGGACATTGCGTCTTGCAGGCTTCCTTCCCTTTTAACTTACCTAGCCTTCCCTGGTTCTGACTAACTTGGGTCTTAAGAGTCTATGTTCATCTTAGCTTTCCTCTGCTTTGGGGGAAGAATCTATTGATATGTAATCAATAAAATATATTTAGTTCTAATTGAGGCCCCGAGCTGGGAAAAATCCCAACAATTAAAAAAAGAATTACTGTCCCTGTCTCTGTCTTCCCTGCTCTCTTCCCTGCTCTTCTCCCTTAGGCAACCATAGTATATTACTTAGGACACACAGTGAATATCAGAGAAACAATTTTCCTTTGATTACACATGACAAATAATAGAAGCAAACGCCCAAAGAAGTAGGAAATAACACATAGACTCAGCACAAGAGTTAAAGGGAGGTAAAGGAAGAAAATAAGCATTTATTAAGCATGTACTGTGTTCCAGATAGTGTGTTTAAATGCTAGAAACATAAATGCAACCACAAGGAAAAGTCCCTACCCTCCAGGAGCTTACATTCAAACAAGGGAAAGCCACACACTAAAGAAAGCTGAAGGAGTTCTATGGGGGAGGGGAAGGAGAGGTGCTTGGCCCAAGGGCAGGGTTTTGAAGTCTAGAAAATCAAGAACAGGTTAGGGAGGAGAACCAAAGCAGGTTGGGCTGGTAACCATCACAAAACAGAGCTTTCAGGAGGAACTTGCCAATGGGAGAAGGATGACAGGCCTTGAGGAGAAATATTTCAGGGTGAGCAGGCTGTGGGGTATTAGGCAAGGAGGCTCTTGGAATAAGAACAGGAAAGTAGGCATTTCAGCAGATTTGTTCTCATAATCAAAGACCGTCACCACCATTCTGCATTGGCTTTCCCAGCGTCTCATCACCCTTCCCCACCAGAAGAAATAGCAATAGTGGTAGTGCTGAGCACCAACCAGCAATTCGGATTGTCAGTCCTCTCTGATTTTCTTCCCCCATCCCCCAAATTGTTTATACACCTCCTTCCTTTAGGACTAGTTCCCAGTTCTTGGTTTAAAATACACTGAAGACTTCTGTCCTATCCTGAAGGCATCCATCCCAGCTGCATTTTAATTCCTTGGGTAAAAGGCTTCTACAAATGCTTTGTTCTTGTTCATTCAGGGGATTTTTCCCCCCAGACCTGGGGCTTAAGCCAAATCTTGTGTACTGACAAGTATTGCAATTGGCTGCCCCAGTAAGAATGTCATGTTTGGTGAATGACATACCATGAGCTATAGTCTATGCCAGGATGAAACAGTAAGACCATAATAACAACGTAGATGATAATTGTTAAAATGCCTACGTAGTTCCGTATTGCAAAGTATACAGGACTCTCCACATAGAAGGTAGAAGAAGTTTTATTCAGACACCAGAGAACCATATCCCATAACCAAATGCTCATCTCCCAGAGCCATTCAGTCTACTTCATCATAACAGCAAGGAACCCAAAACATTCAATACGGAATATCACAACATCCGAAAACCTCTCCGACCCCCTGTTGGGGTCTTCCCTAAAACAAACTCACAGTACAGCTAAGTCAGCCTGTTCAGTTCTAACAATCACTAGCAGCCACCAGCAGCCATAGCATCTTTCTCTCAGCATTTTCTGTGACACAGGGGTGGTCTCAAGGCCACATGTGGGCCCCTAGGTCCTCAAGTGCAGCCTTTTGACTGAATCCAAACTTCACAGAAAAAAAATATTTGGACAAACAAAAGTTTAGATTCAATCACAGGGCCACAGGTTCCCCACCCCTGGACTCTATGCATATCCTCCATCCCTTTTTTCATATTCACTTTGTTCATAAGTCTAATGAGCAAGGGTCAGAGAGTCATGTGAGTCAAAGAGTAATAGATTCCTAGATTTAGGGCTAGAAAAGGATCCTTGAGGTTATCTTCATTTTACAGATGAGGATTACTGGAGTGAGAAATGAAGTAATGTACCCAAGGTCCCACAGCATAAAGGGAGAGATGGGAGTAGGGGGTAGCTAACCAATGAGGTCCCAGTCTTGGCAGTACCCACGCTTGGCTCTTGCCAACCTATGTGGATGCTTGGGTGGTCTGCTTCTGGTAGTGAGGGGTAACAAAGAATGGAGAGGCCATATCTTCCACTTCAGAGCATACGCAAATATTCTATGACTTTCCTGTTCTCTTACTGTATCATCCTGAAAAAACTGTTTTATTGGCTACTGAACCAGAATTGAATGTGCATACTAAAGGCATGAACCTGCAATTCAATCCCTCCCTTCCCCGGTTGTCATTGAGGGCCCTCCTCAACCAGGTACAATATGGTACCTATGTTGCTTTTGTCTCTGTCGTGTCTATTCTTTCCTATTCCGAGGTGAAGGAAGACTGGAGACAGGGACTACCTCATGAGCTTAGGTAGGAAAAGACTGGAATTAGCCTGGAGCTATAGCCAGCTCAGCCCAGCCCAAGAGCTGCCCTGACCTGGCAGCTGAGAAATTAAGCAATTTGTCAGTCAGCCATGCCACACCTGGAAATGAACTTGGTAGATAGAGGAATATTTGCAGCAGCCACTTTAAGTTTAAGCCCATTCTCCCCAGGGACCATGGTGATAGAGGGGAAAATGTGCCTTGGTTGGGAGGTTAGGTTTGTACTGATATTGGGGCACTAATCATAAGTAATTAATGATGTTGGGGAAGGGGGTCACTAAGCCATACATAAGGATACCTGCAGCCACATAATGACTTAATTTTAAAAGGTAATAATCTATATTTTACGTTTTACATATTTTGTTAGATATTTCCTAATTACATTAGGGAATGTTGTGAGCTGCATGCAGCTCTGGCCCAGTGACGCCTCTGTCCTAGAACATTTAAGGAAGAGATATAACAGTTATTCTCAGGGACCCAATCTATTAGTGAGACTAGGAGTTGAAATAAGGACTCTCCTACTTTTCTGTTGCTATATAGGAGGCAGAGCTGGGCTTCAAATCTAGGGTGTAATTTTTTTTTTATTACACCATGCTACTGGGGAGTCCTGAGCTATTTTAAGCATTAAGTACTATTAGTAGATCAAGGAAACATAAAAAGATATTGGCGGGGTTTTTTTTATTGACTCTTGTGTAGTGTGCCCGTTTCTCCCCCTCACCCCTTCTGAGTCATTATTTTTGTGATAGGCTAATTAATGCCCAAAACAGATTGTAAGAAAAGATTATTATCACCGTGGCCTGAAAAGGGGTTTATTTTAACGGACAAAAAAATACAAAGGCCTAAATTCCTGCCTGTCAGTTCAATTAAATCCAACCAATGTTTGTTTTAAACATCTACTAAGTACCAGCATTGTGTTGGAGGCTAGGATATAAAGGCTAGAACAAAAAAAAAAAAAAAAGAGAGAGAGAGAACTTACTTTCTGCTGTGTGTGGGGTGGGGAGAAGAAGAGGGAGAGGAGAAATACACATATGCCAGCGATCCCTAAAGGGGATGCTGTATGTATTACTAAGTGCGCTGTGGAATTCCTCCCCATGCCCTGAGACTTCTACCTTCTCCCAGCTGCAGTTTGCTTCCTGCTTTTCCTGTCTTGAGTCAGGAAGGTCACAGTAGCAGTGCAAAGCTGCCTCCTCAGCTGGGAGTCATAGGGAAGTAAAGTGGGAGAGGGAAGGAAAGGCAAAGAAATCCCAATCCCCAGATAAAGGCTGCTGTAGGCCTGACTGCCCAGGAACCTTTATTTGTTGCCAACTTAAACATTCAGTGTCTTGTGATTTTTCACAGCAAAGAATACTGTGCTGTGAAGGCGAGGAAAAGGTTTGATGTACAAAGTTAAGTAAGTAGAAAGGCTATCCAAAGTAATTTCAAGAAAAAGAGCGCTCATGGAGGGGATCAGAAAAGCCTTCCTGTTGGAGGTGGTCCCTACATTGTGCTTTGGACAAAGCTGGTTTCCAAGAAGTAGAGGTGAGTAAGGACTGCATCTTCAGCATGAAGGCTAGCTTGTGCAAACGGCTAAAAGTGGGAGGTGGCACGCTGTGTTTGGGGAACAGCAAGTGTGTGAAGGGTGGCAATATAAAATATTACCAGAAAGGTAGAGGGGACTTGTACTGTGTAGGATGTGAAATATCAGGCTGATTTTACATTTTATCCTACAACAAGGGTTCTTAATTTGGAGTCTATGAACTTTTTTTATAATTATATTTCAATATAATATTCAGAGAAGGAGTTCATAGGCTTTATAAGATCACCGAAGGAGTCCCATGACACAAAAGGGTTAAGAACCTCCATCCTAGGGGCAGCTAGGTGCTACAGTGAATAGAGCACATGCCCAGGGGTCAGGAGGACCTGAGTTCAAATCCAGCCTCAGACACTTGACACTTCCTAGCTATGTGACCCTGTGCAAATCACTTAACTCCAAATGCCTGAACCACTGAAGACTCTGAGTAGGGGAGTAATACAGTCAGTTTTGTGTAATACCTGGGTCACCTGACCTTCTGGCATGTAGACCTCCCCAGGTTCAAGATGCTCTGTGGATCTTTATCCGCTCAAAATAATAAGTCATGAGCCTCCACCAATATTTTTATTTGTACTAGTTAGTGGGTTCCAGGGTCAATTTTTAAAGAGTGCAGGAGACCCTGGTGTGTTTGTGGGCAGTGGGGAAAGAACTAGTGGATAAGGAGAGAAAAAAGATGAGGGAAAGAAGAATCAATTAAAGGGGAAAGCTCCCAGAAGAGAAGGGAAAGGATATGGTCAAGAACACAAGTTAGAGAGGTTGGCTTTATCAAGGAGAAGGGCCACCATTTCATCAGAGATTGATCAAAGGAAGAGAGGAAGGAGTGATAGAGAGTTTTGAGGTATAGAGTAGGGGAGTGAATAGATGCACTTTGTGAGCAGTAGCATCTCTTCTCTCAGTGGAATATGAGGTGAGATTCTGTGCTTAGATGGAGGGGAGAGAAGGTTGTATAGATGTGAGAAGAGAGAAGGTTTGGAGCAGCCACTGTGGAAAATGCAATACAGAGTCACTCAGGAAAGAGTAAAAGGGCTGCCACGTGGCAGTGAGGCCCCAACTAAGATTAAATAATGTAAATTTGTGGTGAACCTAATTGGCAAAGCTGCATCATTTTCCTCAGCTGCATGCAGGGGCATATGCTCATGGCCTCCTAATCCGTGTTTGTTTCAGTTTCCTCTCCTTACTTACCGGTCTACCTACTGATAACGCAAAGAATCCGTGGAGGGGAGGCAGAGAGGGACGATTTATTTAGTGCCTATTATGTGCTAAGCACTTTATAAATATTATCTCCTCACTACGCGTTTGAAAAATAGGTGCTGTTATTATCCCCATACTACAGTTGAGGAAAATGAGGCAAACAGAGGTTAAGTGACTTGTCCAGGGTCACGTAGCTAGTAAGTGTCTCAGGCCACATTTGGATTCACGTCTTCCTGTCTCCTGGCCTGGAGCTCTATCCACTTCACCATGGAACTATCTCTGGAGTACAGCCTCTTGCTTAATAACTTGATCTTGTGTTTTGTTTTGGTTTTTTATCTGAGGGTCCCTTGCTTCCAAGGTTTTATCTTCATCTATCCCACTTTAATGTCTATCTTGCACAGTCTTTGGGCACCACAGGTGGTCAAAGGGGTGAAAAAGGAGGATAGCTCAGCTTGTGGTTGGCTTTTCAAGTGATCATGCATAGCATATAAATTAGAGGAGGGAGAAGACCATATTTACATGGCCTTCCAAGTGTGCCTTATATGCACTTAAAGTTCTGTAGAGCTTTGAATAATGGGTTCCTTACAAAATTCAGGAATCTAACAAGTAAAAGTGTCACAATAGATTTGCATATGTTTGTGCTATTTAACACAAATAGTTATATCTTTACTTGAAGTCTATAAAAAGATGTTGCTCTTGTAATTATATATCAGCCAACTAGCATTTATTAAGCACCTACAATATATTAGGCACTGAGCTAAGTACTGAGAATACAAAGAAAGGCAAAAAGTAGTACCCCTGATCTCAAGGAGCTTACAGTCTATTGGGGATAGTGGTGTGTTGGGAGTGAGGGAGAGCCAAATGCAAATAATTACCTACAAATAAGATATATACAGACTAAATTAGAGATAGCGAACAGAAGGAAGGCACTAGCATAGTACATACACATCATCAGAACTCATGACTGACCTAAAAGCTATTCATCTGCACTATAATTTGCAATAGTAAAATAATATATTAATTTAATATAATAAAAACCGTATTCATCAAGAGATCACCACCACAAAGTGAAGTGAGTAGAACCAGGAGAACATTGTATACAGTAACAGCAATATTGTACAATTATCAACTGTGAACAATTTAGCTATTCTCAGCAATACAACGATCCAAGACAGTCCCAAAAGATTTATAATGAAAAATGCTGTCCACCTCCAAAGAAAGAACTGATGGAGTCTGAATGTAGATCAAAGCATACTTTTTTACTTTTCTAGTTATTCTTGGCTTTTTTGGTCTTCATTTTCTTTTGCATCATGGCCAATATAGAAATGATTTGCATGAATGTACATGTATAATCTATATAAAATTGCTTGCTTTCTCAAGGAAAGGGGGAGGGAAAAAATTTGGAACTCAAAATTTAAAAAAATAAATGTTAAAAATTTTTATTTACATGTAATTGAGAAAAATAAAATTAAAAATTAAGTTCCAACTAAAAAAATAATCACCTTTTAAAAAAAAGGCTATCCCATTGGAAAGAAAAAGAAAGATCCTCCACCACAAAAACCCTCTCCATATCTCCTTCCATCATCAACTCCTGGGCTCTCATGCCCCAGACCATTCAATTATGTTACTGACTATGGTTCATCAATCAGTATAAATGTACACTGAATCCCATGTTTCACCCTTAGGGTGTCTTACTATTTACAGCATGTCCTGTTCCAAACTCAGTCCATTGACATAATTTTTCTTTTCATTTTATATTACCAAACCAGTTATGGCTAAAGCCTGGCAGCTGTTCATTTCCGAACAACTGCTATTATTTCTTTCACTCCTCTGGGGAGGCAATATTGTTTTTGAGATATAAGTTATAATTTTAGAGAGTAGAGGGAGCTCTATTATTAAACTTTTGACTGTCCAATCATGATGTCTGTAAACATTCATAGTCAGGGGACTAACATGAAAGCTGTGCCCATCAATACTGCCATTCCTATAATATGTCCAAAGAAACAGTGTTGTATGTAGGTGGAGCATTGGACTTGAGTCTAGAAGACCTAGATTTAAGTCCCACCTTCGGCTCACCGGGATGTTACCTCCTACCTGTTTTGTACATATCTTGTTATTTATGTGTCTCCCCCTTTAGAATGTGAGCTCCTTGAAGGCAAGGACCATTTTTACCTTAACTTTCTTTGTATCCCCAGCACTTATCAGAGTGCCTGGCACATAACGAGCATTTAACAAATGCTTATTTATTTGACTGAATCTCAGTTTCCCCATCTATAAAATAGAGGCAATACATAAAACACCTACTTAACAGGATTGTTATGAGGATCCAATAATATGACATACTGCAACACCTAATAAACATCAATTATTACTCAAGAATGAATGAGACAATTACAGGTTGCAATCTGGGCCTCATTGACCCAAAGGTGATATGGACCCTCACTATTAACCACATAATGATTTGTCTCCTATAGTCTCCAAACCTAAAAGATAACCCCACTTCTTATTTAGGTCCCCCAGCACTAGAGTGACTTCTGAGTTTAGGGGGACCTTACAGAACAGTAATGTACAAAAATGCCCTCATGTCTCTGTGAAGCTGGATCAAAGGGATCCTTCCTTCCCTCAATAGGCTACTAGGGGACTCTGAGTTCTTCAACTGGCTTATTTCAAAGAGTGCAGAAGAAGCCCCATGGTAGGGCTCTTCTTTCCTTTACCATGGACTTTCCGTACATCTCTAGAAGAACTTTCATGGGCTGTTTGTGATTTGCTCCTTAGGAATCACATTGGGGATATAATTTATTCCATCTGTGTTTGTGCTGAATAACAGTCAGGTAGGTAGTGTAGTAGATAGAATTCTGGTCTTGGAGTAAGGAAGATCTGAGTTAGAATCCTACCTCAGATGCTATTAGCACTGGTCCTAGAGGGGGAATTGGAATACTCCTTCTTCCCCCTGCCATTTCCAGACTCTTCTTTGCTGCCATTACTCAGCCATCTCTCCTTTGAAATTCACAGTATCAATATTTTCTACCATTTAAGCATCCTAGTCCCAATTGTCTACTTGCCCCCATAACATTCTCCTTCCTTTCTCAAGGGATTTAGCTCACTATCTTCCTTTCCTCCTCAACTTTCGCCCTTAATCTAAGGGACTTCAAATTCCGTGTTGATTCTTCACCAAGCTTTTTAACCTCCCAGTTCCTCAATCTCCTTAAACCCTATGACTGACTCCTTCACTCCACTTTAGCTACACACAGGGATGGTCATATCCCTAATCTCACCATTACCCACAAGTGTTCTACTTCCTTCATCAGAACTTTGATATTCTTCTGTCTGCCGGAATGTCCTATCGTTACCCCTCTGCATATGCCTCACCTTTCCTATAATTATTCTTTGCCTTTATCATGACCTCCAATTCCTCTGTCCCTTAGTATTTCCTTTGGCCATGCCCTTGTTCTCACTTCATTTTCATTCTTTCTTTCCCAATCTTGGTCCTATAATTAACCAATTTAACTGCACACAGTCATCAACTCTCAAATATCTTGCCCCCCTTTTTTAATCGCCACTCATCTCTTTCCAAATCCCAAACCTAGATGATTTTCTCCATCCACCTCCCTTACCCTACTTACTTGCTGCTGAACAGGGCTGGAGGAAGTCACACAACTGTGCTGATTACACTATAAATATATGTTATTTAACTCCAACTGATCCCTCAGTGTAGCAAAGGCAATCCTTTTATTCCTCCATAATTAACTCTATTTCATTTCCCTCAGAAGTTATACAAAACCTCTCATCAAGCCTCCCATACCATTCCTCCCTGCCCCATCCCTCACTCCTCACCCCACCACACACACAATCTCTTAGCTGAGGGACTCATATCTTGACAGAGAAAATTGAGGCTGTCGTCTATAAGCTGCCTCTTTATCTGAAAACCCCTGAAGTCCTATCCTCCACTTGTTCCTCCTTACCCACAGTCCATAATAATGCTGTGGTCTATTCTCTTTAATAAGGCACAGCTTTCTACATATGCTCTTGATCCCATCTCCTCCCATCTTTTGTGGCAGATTGTCCCTTCAATCATCACCCCACTCTTTTAAATCTTCATCCTCTATCTATTGGTCCCTTCCCTATTGCTTTCATTAATACCTAGGTCTCCTACATCCTTACGTAGCCCATGTAAACTCTAGGGTTCCTTATCCCAACTCTCACACTGAGGAGTTTATCCCTCAGAGCCAGCCTATATCTCCTCCTTTGGGATCTAGGGATACTACTAAGAGGTTATAGGATGTTTTTCTCTAATTCTACTGGCTTGAGCCCCCATTTTAGTGTGTTCTCACCCATATCAATTACTATTAGTGATTAGTACCCTAGTATCAACCAGTTAATATCACTTAGCTCTTACAAACAAATATTTATTAGGAAGATATAGCAAAAGCAGAAGTAGAAACATTCTCACTAATATCTAGGGGTGGTGTTGTTCAGTAATGTACAACTCTTCATGACCCCTTGGACCATACTGTCCATGTGGTTTTCTTGGTAAAGGTACTAGAGTGGTTTGCGCTTTCCTTCCCCAGTGTATTAAGACAAACAGAGGTTAAGTGACTTGCTCAGGGTCACACAGTGTCTGTGGCTGAATTAGAACTCAGATCGAACTGACTCCAGGCCCAGAAATTTATCCACTGAGCCATCTAGCTACCTCCATAAAAAGAGGTACTTAGTTGCATTCCCCAAGGTCTGCTGTGAGGTTTCCTGCCTGGAACACTCATGTCAGAACTGGAAAGCCTCCCAGCACTGAGCTACCTCATCCTCGATCCCCTCCCCCCACTGCTAGCTGGCTTCTTGGTGTCCCCTTTTGCTGATCTAGGCTGGATGAAGATACTCACTGTAGTGTCACTCTTTCTTTCCCAATGATCATTGGGTCTGTTACTCTTTTGTTTTGCCTTTTCTAGAGTACACATATACCAGAAAGGGGAGAAAAGGGAGTCTAATAAGCATTTTTATATAGTACCTACTATGTGCCGAGACTGGGATAAGCACTTTACAGATATTATTTAATCTTTACAACAACCCTGGGAGGTAGGTTCTGTTGATATCCCCATTTTACAGTTGTGCTGTTCACCCTTTGTTTTCAAAAAGGACCAGCGATGTCACAGGTAGTGTCTTGACTTGCATGTGAATTGGATTTAAATGAGGCAGTAGCGCAGAATCATCAGCCTCACTCTCTCTTCCAGAGTCATCGAGGTCCAGTGGCAGGACAAAAGTCAAGATGACTGGCAATGGCCCGGGATGCATTGGATGACCTTGGAATCTTTGATGTCTGACCAAGTTCTAAGTGTTCCACAGCTCCTGCTTCAGCCACCCTTTTGGCTGTTGGAACAAATTGTTCTCATCCACCCATTCCTCCAGGAAAGTCTTCACATGCTTGGCTTAGACATCCCCCTAACCCACCAACAGGTTTGAGGCCTGTCAGTTACCCAGCCTGGTTTAGCCTGTCTTCTGGGGTGTGGCCGCTGCACATGTTGCAGCTTCTTGGAGCCACAGATGACAGTTGGGGGAAGGTGGACACCAAAAGTAGATGGGCAGCCCCGAAAAGGGCAAACCCTCATGCCAGTGGTAGTAGTCCTCCCCAAACACCTCATACATCCCACAGTTGAGAAAACTGAAGCAAACAGAGGTTAAGTGACTCGCCTGGGATCACACAGCTGCTGAGTAACGGAGGCTGGGTTTGAACCGGCCTTCCTGACTCCAGACCCAGTGCTCTGTATAACACAGCACCACCTACCTGCACAGAAGCATGGCCTAGTTCTTAATGCCCTTTTAAATGCCGTGGAAATAGTTCCAGTAAAAACTCTACAAAGCACAGTACTCGGACAAGCTGACAAATACCATTCTTTTGTGAGGCCCCAATCACCCCCAAATACAAAGTTACACAAATTTACCAAACAAAAAATGGCATTTGTCTGAGGTCTCATTTCTGAGATACGTTGAGAAGTGAGTCAAATCTATAAGAATCAGAACCATTCCCTAACTGATAAATAGTCAAAGAATATGAATAGGTAAATTTTGGAGGAAGCAATAGCCATGTGAAAATATGCTCTAAATATCCAATAATTAAAAAAAAGTAAATTAAAACAACTCTGAGGTCCCACCTCACACCCACCAGAATGGCAAAGTTAACAAAAAGGGAAGATGACAAATGCTGGATGGGGTGTGGGAAAACAACTCACTGTTGGTGGACCTGTGAATTTGGTCAACCATTCTGGAAAGCACTTTGGAATTATGCCCAAAAAGCTATTAAACTGTGCACGCCCTTTGACCTAGTGATCCCACTGCTATGTCTATACCACAAAGAGATCAGAGAAAGAGGAAAAGGACCTATATGTACAAAAAATCTAACAGCTCTTTTCATTGTGGCAAAGAGTTGCAAACTAGAGGAATGCCCATCCATTGAGGAATGGCTGAACAAGTTGTAGTATATGAATGTGATGGAATACTGCTATGCTGTAAGAAATGATGAAGGGCATGGGTTCAGAGAAGGCTGTGAAGACTTGTATGAGCAAAGTAAAGTGAGTAGAACCAGAGCAGGTCATACAATAACAACAACATTGTAAAGACAAACAACTTGTAAAGACTTAGGAACTTTGATCCACACAACCAATCACAATTCCTTTTTTCTTCTTTTTTCTTTTTTTCTAATTTACTTTTTATTTTTATTTTACAACACTCAGTTCCACAAGTTTTGGGGTTCCAAATTTTCTCCCCCTTCTCTTCCCCGTCTTTCCCAAGACGGCATGTAATCCAATATAGATTCCACATATACCTTCGCATTAAACTTATTTACACAGTAGTCAAGTTGTAAAGAAGAATTATAACCCATGGAATGAATCATGAGAAAGAAACAAAACCAAAAAAGAAGGGGAAAAAAAGAGAGCAAACAGTTTGCCTCAATCTGCATTCAGACTCTACAATTCTTTCTCTGGATGTGCATAGCTTTTTCCTTCATGAGTCCTTTGGAGCTGTCTTTGAACCTTGTATTGCTGAGAAGAGCCAAGTCTATCAAAGTTAGTCATCACAGATATCATGTGTCTGTAATTGTGTATAATGTTCTCCTGGTTCTGCTCCCCTCAATCAGCATCAAATCACATTAGTCTTTCCAGGTTATTATGAAGTGCGTCTGCTCCTCATTTCTTATAGCACAGTAGTAGTCCATTACATTCATATACCACAACTTGTTTAGCCATTCCCCAATGGATGGGCATCCCCTCGATTTCCAGTTCTTTGCCACCACAAAAAGAGCTGCTCTAAATATTTTTGTACATATGAGTCCCTTTCCCACTTGTGTGATCTCTTTGGGATACAGCTGTAGAAGTGGTATTGCTGGGTCAAAGGGAATGCACTATTTTATAGCCCAAAATGGCTCACAACTCCACCAACAATGTAACAGTGTTCCAATTTTCCCACGTCCTTTCCAGCATTTATGATTTTCCTGTTTTGTCATGTTGGCCAATCTGACAGGGGAGATGTGCCAACCATACTTCTAAAGAACTCATGGTGAAACATTACATTTGCCTCTAGAGAGATGATGGACTCGGAGTGCAGACCGAAGCATGTTGGGGGCAAGGAAGAGGGGGTAGCTAATGTGGGAATTTGTTTTGTTTCACTATACATTTTTGTAATGGGTTTTGGTTTTTTTTGCTTTCTCAATGGATGGGGGAGAGGGAAAATTTGGAACTGAAAATAAAATTGAATTTTTTAGAAAAAGAAAGCTCATCCTAGGTTATCACTTGCCTAGTACTTATAAGGGCTTCAACCCAAAACAACTGGAGGGATAAACACAAAGTCATAAAATGAAAAATGAACAAAAGTGAACAAAATAAAGGAAAAAACAACCTTCCTTTCTCAAAGAGAAAGTCTAATCCCAAATCATCTCCCAGAGCATATGGAGGTATCCTTATAAGGATTAGAGACTTAGGGTTCATTGGAAGTCATGCCCTTACCTTTAGTTAAGAAAACAAATTGTTTTGGGGGAAAATACCTCTATGGGGGACCGCGGTACATGGGGCAAACCAAATATTTCTGTCAGATCCCCTACCAATGCAAAGGGCAAGCTAGATGGGCATCCAATCAAAAGTATCTTCAGGGGTCCGTGTAACACATCACCCCATTATTCTTCATTGGATCCCTGAAAATCCATAAGACATTCCAAAAGGAGGTCTGAACTTACATAATAAGATAAACAGGTTGAATCAAAAGTAAATTGAACAAACAGATAAGCCACAAAAACATGGGGCTCCCAAAAAGGAACGAAACACTTGTGCATTGGAGTCATCCCCTCAGGTTCCCAATAAGGTCCACAAGATGTAAAGACTTCTACTCCCCGGGGTGCTTCAGTCCCACAAGGGATTCAAGTGGAGTAGAGTCACTTCCTAAATCAGGGGTGGGGAACCTGTGGCCTTGAGGCCACATGTGGACTTCTAGGTCCTTGGGTGCAGCCTTTTGACTGAGTCCAAGTTTTACAGAACAAATCCTTTTGTTAAGGGGATTTGTTCAGTGAAGCTTGGATTCAGTCAAAAGGCTGCATTTGAGGACCTAGAGGGCCACACGTAGCCTTGAGGCCACAGGTTCTCTACCCCTGTGATGAGCCCCAACCCTAAAATTCCTGGAACATTTAATTTTTTATCATAGCATGGCAGTGCCGTTGCTACCACTTGACCCATTCCCCCCATCAATGGGAGCATCTTGATCCCATTGAATTATAAGAGCTAGAGAGACAAGGTGTTCTTGAAACCATGGATGGATGGCTTTTTACCCTGGGGCTGGGAGGCTAGATGCCTCTGCTCTACATCACATCTCTAGTTAATTTTCATTTTATAAACCTCATTCGCAGGACCAATTTTTCTGAGGTGGGGGGTGCTGCTAGAAATGCTCATAGCAGTGCTGCTACAGCTACCTTTTCCCAATTTTCTGTATTAAAGAGGAAAAGGGGTTCAATGACTGATTAATTTATGTAGTATATTATTTGGCCACCAGATGACACTCTTCCTATGAATAACTTCTCACTGCAAGTTCTCAAGCCTGTGAGAACCGCCCCCCAGGTTCAAAAGCAGACTGGAGATATGATCTAGAACAAATTTTTTAAAACTAGGAAAAACCAAATCCGTGTCATCTCTGCTATTTTAAGCCCCCATTCCATGGCTGAACTTCCTCCTCCTCATATACAGCCCCCTACCCAGAGGATTTGACAATTCACAATAAAGGGTGTCATATATTTATTAATTGATGACAATTCACTCTTACTGAACATGTGACTTATCAAAACACTCAAATAGCATAAAAACACAAGAAAGCTACAGAAAGCCTTCAGATGGCAAACTGCAGTATCTATTGGAGCTTGGATGGATAGACTCCCCTTTCCCTAGCCCCTCTTCCCAACAGGTAAAAGATATTGAGGGGATAGAAATAAAGGATTTGCCAGGTTTTTAGAAATCATAGCAATTTCCTCAGAATGCAATGAGGGAAAAGGGAAACAGGAAACCCTGTAACAGATTCTACCAAAACTATTTCTTTGTGCAGATCCCTCATCTTGCCTGCTCAAGTCTGAAATCTATCTCCACCTCTGCCTCTTATTGCCTGCCCTACATTCACAACTTCCTTTGGTATCTTCCTGGGGCTGGCACTACAGAAGCAATCTCAAGTCTCACTCCACTCTTTCTGGTTGCCAGTGTCTCGTATTCTATCTTACTCCAGTTGCTTGGAAAGGAAATCCAAAGTGATAAATGACCAGATATCTCTCTAGCCAAAAGCCTATGAAACAGCCAGGGATCAAGATGAAATCACATATTCGTCCATATGAGATTGAACCTTTTTCTTGATTATTTCCCACCCCACCCCCCACTTAATAATATTTTATTTTTTCAATTAGATTCCAATTTTTCCAATATGATTTTGAGTTCCAAGATGGCATGCAGTCTGATGCAGGCTATACTTGTACAATCATATTAAATATATTCTTCTTGCTGCTTGTACACGCTTAGACATCTTGAATTTACTTGGGAAGAGAGGAAGAAAGTCTTATAAATCTCACTACAAAAGTAGCAGACCCCTTCAAATAAAAAAAAATGTACTTCGGGAAAAATATGTATGGAGTAGAAAGCTATCATTACAAATATTTTGCTAATATGGCATCATAAGGTATATGTTCATAATAAAACCAATGGTTTTTTGGGTTGTTCTCAGACGGAGTTGATGAACAACTGTATCTGAACTCCAATCTGTCTCTCTGGAGGCACAGCCATCATTGGATCAGTTGGGATTTAGTGCAATCAGAGTACCCCACACCACCAGGCCAAGAAAAGGCTTAGACTATGTGGCCATCCACCAGAAGCCCAGTGCAGCTAGGCCACCCCTACACTACCAAGTCAGGGCCTACCATAGCTGTGACAACTTAATGGAAGCTCAACCTATGATCAGCAAGATGCTGCCACATCTTCACCTAGGTTCTTTCCCCACAGTCAGTAAACTTTCTCCCACCTCTTATTCTCCCAGTTTCAATGATACTGAATCCCTAACTACCTGAGAGGAAACTACCCTATTTCCTAATCCTCATTTCCTGTTTCTTTATCCTTATCCATAGCCACTCTGCCCTTTCAGTGACATACTAACTCTGGCCTCCCCTTTCACTGTGACCTCTGGAATTCCTGCTTCATAACAATCATCCCTTTTTTTTAAACCCCTTCCTTTCCTGCTCCTTTCATCTTTTGGTTCCTTTGAAGACCTGGCTCCCTCTGATGATACCACAGCCTGGGCCATCTGTAAAATGGCAATCCTTGTACTGTGAGCTCCTGGAGAACAAGCGTAAACTTTGCCTGTTTGTCTATCCCCGGTGCTTATGACATCACCTGGCTAATAGTAGGCACTTAATAATTGCTTTTTTTTAATAGAAATACTATCTTATTCTTTCCAATTACATGTAAAGATAGTTTTCAGCATTTGTTTTTGTAAGATTTTGGGTTCCTAATTTTTTCCCTACCCTTTCCTTCCCCCTCCCCAAGATGGCATGCAATCTGATATAGGTTATACATGTACAATCATATCAAATATGTTTCCACATTAGTTGTGTCACGAAAGAAAAATCAGAACAAAAGGGAAAAGCCACAAGAAAAGAAAACACAAAGAGAAAATACTATGCTTCGATCTGCGTTCAGACTCCATAGTTCTTTCTCTGGATGTGAATAGCATTTTCTTTTGGCATTGTCTTAGATCTTTGCATTGCTGAGAAGAGCTAAGTCTATCAAAATTGATCATCACACAATGTTGCTGTTACCATGTGCAACGTCCTCCTGGTTCTGCTCACTTCACTCAGTATCAGTTCATGTAAGTCTTTCCAGGTTTTTCCAGAATCTACCTGCTCATCATTTCTTACACAACAATGGTATTTCATTACTCTTCTATACCACAGCTTGTCCAGCCATTCCCCAATTGATGGTTATCCCCTCAATTTCCAATTCTTTCCCACCACAAAAAAAGCTACTATAAATATTTTTGTACATGTGGGCCCTTTTCCCTTTTTTATGATCTCTTTGGGATACAGATCTAGTAATGATATTGTTGAGTCAAAGGATATGCACAGTTTGATTGTCTTTTAGGCATAGTTCCATACTGCGTTCTGGAATGGTTGGATCAGTTCACAACTCCACCAACAATGCATTTGTGTCCCATTAATAAATGCTTTTATTGTTGTTGTTTAGTCACGTCCAATGCTTCCAGATCCCATTTGGGGTTTTCTTGGCAAAGATACTGGAGTAGTTTGCCATTTCCTTCTCCACTTCATTTTACAAATGTAGAAACTGAGGCAAACAGGGTTAAGTGACTTGCCCAAGGACACACTAATAATACTTGTACTTGCTTTCTCACAAGATTATTGTATGAAATTAGATGGCATATGTAAAAATACATTGAACCCACAAAATTCTATGGAAAGGAGTAGTTTGATGCACACTGACAAAAGAAATCTTACTATAATAGAGGACAGTCCTGTGAATTTATGATCCAATAAAAAAATTAAAGATTACTTATGTGACCTATTGATAACAATATAATTTGGTTGTAAGAATTTTGCAAAAAGTAGACAAAGTACAAGGATCATGAATTATATTATGTGCTTTTCTCTTATGTGCATATGTTGTATTTTTGTTATAGTTACTTATATGTTAGATGTCCCTATTAGACTGAAATCAGTCAATACTCAACCAGTAAGTATTAAGTGCCTATGATAAGCCAGGAAGTATTCTAGGCCCTGGGCATACAAGTACAAAGAGTAAAACAATCCCTACTCTCAAAGAGCTTATAGTCAAATGAGGGAAACAACATAAATGTGGAAACAGACAACATAAATATAAAATTAATTTAGAAGTGTATTTAAGCACAAGGTAGTTTGGCAGGGAGGGCATTAGCAGATTGGGGGATTAGGAAAGGCTACATGCTGAAGATGGGGCCTGAGCCACATTTAATTTTATTTTTTTAATTTATTTATTTTTAGTTTTCAATATTCACTTCCATAAGATTTTGCATTCCAAATTTTCTCCCCACCTTTCCCTTCCCCCACCCCAAGATGGCATGTAATTTCATATAGGCTCTACATATGCATTCATATTAAACATAAAGAAGAATTAGAACCAATGGGAGAAACCATGAAAAAGAAGAAACGGACAAAAAAAAGAGAGAGAGCAAATAGCATGCTTCAATCTGCATTCAGACTCCACAGTTCTTTCTCTGGATGTGGATGGCATTTTCCATCATGAGTCTTTTGGAGTTGTCTTAGATCCTTGCATTGCTAAGAAGAGCTAAGTCTATCAAAGTTAGTCATTACACAATGTGGCTGTTACTGTATACAGTGTTCTCCTGCTTCTGCTCACTTCACTCAGCATCAGTTCATACAAGTCTTTCCAGCTTTTTTTGAAGTCCACCCGCTGAGCTGCATTTTAAAAGAAGAAAAGGGATTCTATGAAGAAGAGGTAAGGAGGAAATATATTTTAGGTATGGAGAATGGCCAGGACAGAGGCACAGAGGTGGGGAATGGGGTGTCATTTGAGAGAAACAGAGAAAAGGCTAGTTTGGCTGGATCTCAGAGTACAGGAAAGGAAGTGATGTCCAACGAGGCTGGAAAGGTAGATTGGGCCTGGTTTTATAAGGCTTTAAAAGCTCAGCAGGGGGAGTTTTCATTAATACTAGAGACAATAGAAAGTCACTAGAGTTGATTGAGTAGGGAAGTCTTTCAGACTGGAATGGTGAGAGACTTGAGGCAAAGTGACCAATCAGGAGACTGTTGCAATAATCTGAATCAGAAGTGATAAGGACCTGAACTAAAGTAGGAACTATTTGAGTAGAGAAAAAGGGATGGATGGTAAGGATTTTGTGGAAGTAGAAATGGCAATATTCAGAAACTCATTGGACATGTGGGGGCATGAGAAACTCCAACAGAGCAGAGAGAATTTCTTACCTAAACTTGGTATCTCATCCACTCACCCAAGAAAATTCTCTGTACACAGGAGAGGCTTAAGTAGATCTTCCCAGTTACAGGTTTGTGTCTAGGATAAAGGTGCAGGAAGTGACCATACAATATACTCCACAAAGTTCATTCATTCATACATTCAGCAAGTGCTTATTAAGCACCTAGTACGTGTCCATTTTTAAAGAGTGTACAATTATTAAAAAGTAATTACATTTATATTTTTATACCACTTGTACTCCTTTACCAGCCTAGAAACAACTGCTTTTTGCCATTTGGTTACCAAGAATAATTCAATTTAAAATTAGTTGTTTTATGGGATGGGTCTCTGGAAAGGAGAAACAAGGGGAAATTTAGGCAATGTAAAAAACTGAAATATATCAATAATTTTTTTAAGAATGATTAAGGTAATAGGTTACCAGATGGCTGTCTTTACCTTGCTGGTAGCCGCACTCTACATGAGAGCTTATTTTTTCTGCCCTGGCCTTCTTTCTCCTGAGAGGCAGTCTTGCCCCAGGTATGCTAGGTGGTAAGGATACAAAGTAAAAAAAACAAAATAATCCGTCACTAAGAATCTCACATTCTATTGCTCCATCTACCAGATTTTCAAATAGTCATATGACACATCCAAGAAGATGCTTTTGTATGCCCTAGGCAGGATTTTAGAATTGTTCCCCATTTGGGGGCAAAGCCAAGATGGCGGCTGGAAAGCAGGGACTTACCTAAAGCTGTTCCCCAGGACCCTCCAAACACCTATAAAAAATGGCTCTGAACAAATTCTAGAACTGCAGAACTCATGAAATAGCAGAGGGAAGCAGGGCTTCAGCCCAGGACAGCCTGGATGGTTGCTGGGTAAGGTCTGTCACACTGTGCTGGGAGTGGAGTGGAGCAGAGCCCAGTGTGGGCTATGCCTGGACCAACCAGACTGGGAGCCAGCCAGAATAGGCCATAGCCCTGAATCAGTGAGCTGTGGCAGTTACCAGACTTCTCAACCCACAAACACCAAAGACAACAGAGAAGGTTAGTGGGAAAAGCTTCTGGAACAGAGTGAAAGGAGTTCACAGTTGGCTACTGCCCTGAGGGCAGCGGAGGTGGTGCAGCTCTGAGGCTGCTTACAGAGCTACAGCTTCAGTTGCTTCCCTCCCCAGGCCCACCTGGTGGGAGGAATTAAGTGGCTGATCAGAGCAGGAGTGCAGAGCCTGCCTAGATCTGAGTCAAGGTCTGGATTGGCAGTTCTTGGGGGAGGAGGAGCGCTACTGTGACAGAGCTTGGTGTGTAGAAATAGCTCTGAAAACAACAGCACAGCCCCTCAAGCTTGGGACAAAGTACTATGTACTCTACAGGCAGTCATACCTGGACAAAGAGCTCAAGGGTCAAGTAGTTGGCTGGGAACATGGCCAGGCAGCGAAAACGGACTCAGATTTAGACTCAGACTTTGGAATCTTTCTTCGGTGACAAGACCAAAACATACAGCCAGAAGAAGTTAACAAAGTCAAAGAGCCTACAACAAAAGCCTCCAAGAAAAACATGAACTGGTCTCAGGCCATGGAAGAGCTCAAAAAAGATTTGGAAAAGCAAGTTAGAGAAGTAGGGGAAAAATTGGGAAGAGAAATGAGAGTGATGTGAGAAAACCATGAAAAACAAGTCAATCACTTGCTAAAGGAGACCCAAAAAAATACTGAAGAAAATAACACCTTTAAAAATAGACTAACTCAAATGGCAAAAGAACTCCAAAAAGCCAATAAGGAGAAGAATGCCTTGAAAGGCAGAATTAGCCAAATGGAAAAGGAGGTTCAAAAGACCACTAAAGAAAATACCACCTTAAAAATTAGATTGGAGCAAGTGGAAGCTAGTGACTTTATGAGAAATCAAGATATTATAAAACAGAACCAAAGGAATGAAAAAAATCAAAAGACAATGTGAAATATCTCATTGGAAAAACCACTGACCTGGAGAATAGATCCAAGAGAGATAATTTAAAAATTATTGGATTACCTGAAAGCCATGATCAAAAAAAGAGCCTAGATATCATCTTTCAAGAAATTATCAAGGAGAACTGCCCTGATATTCTAGAGCCACAGGGCAAAATAGAAATTGAAAGAATCCACCGATTGCCTCCCAAAAAAGATCCCAAAAAGAAAACTCCTAGGAATATTGTCACCAAATTCCAGAGCTCCCAGATCAAGGAGAAAATACTGCAAGCAGTCAGAAAGAAACAATTTGAGTATTGTGGAAACACAATCAGGATAACACAAGATCTAGCAGCTTCTACATTAAGGAATTGAAGGGCTTGGAATATGATATTCCAAAGGTCAATGGAGCTAGGATTAAAACCAAGAATCACCTACCCAGCAAAACTGAGTATCATGCTCCAAGGCAAAATATGGATTTTCAATAAAATAGAGGACTTTCAAGCTTTCTCAGTGAAAAGACCAGAGCTGAATAGAAAATTTGATTCTCAAACACAAGAATCAAGAGAAGCATGAAAAGATAAACAAGAAAGAGAAATCATAAGGGACTGACCAAAGCTGAACTGTTTTGTTTACATGTTTACATTCCTACATGGAAAGATGATGTGTATAAATTATGATACCTCAGTATTAGGGTAGCTGAAGGAAATATACATACATATATATACACATACATATATAGACAGAGGACACAGGGTGAGTTGAATATGAAGGGATGATATCTAAGAAAATAAAATCAAATTAAGGGATGAGAGAGGAATATATTTATAGATGGAGAAAGGGACAGATAGAATGGGGTAAATTATCTCGCATAAAAGTGGCAAGAAAAAGCAGTTCTGTAGAAAGGGAAGAGGGGGCAGGTGAGGGGGAATGATTGAATCTTGCTCTCATTGGATTTTACCTGAGGAGGGAATAACATACACACTCAGTTGGGTATCTTACCCCACAGGAAAGAAGGAAGAAAGAGATAAAAAAGTGGGGATGATAGAAGGGAGGGCAGATAGGGGGAGGAGATAATCAAAAGTAAACACTTGGGAAAAGGGACAGGGTCAAGGGAGAAAATTGAATATAGGGGGATAGGATAGGAAGGAGCAAAATATAGTTAGTCTTTCACAACATGAGTGTTGTAGAAGGGTTTCGCATAATGATACACATGTGGCCTATGTTGAATTGCTTGCCTTCTTAGGGAGGGTGCGTGGGAAGGGAAGATGAGAGAGATTTTGGAACTCAAAGTTTTAAAAGCAGATCAAAAAAAAAGTTGTATTTGTATGCAACTGGGAAATAAGATATATAGGGAATGGGGCATAGAAATCTATCTTGCCCTACAAGAAAATAAGGGAAAAGGGGATGGGGGGAGTGGGGTACCAGAAGGGAGGGCTGACTGGGGAACAGGGCAATCAGAATATGTGCCATCTTGGAGTGGGGGGGAGGGTAGAAATGGGGAGAAAATTTGTCATTCAAACTCTTGTGGAAATCAATGCTGAAAATTAAAAATATTAAATAAAAAATATATATTGAAAAAAATCGTTCCCCAATTAAAGCACATTCTTGATAGGACTTGTTTACCTTTAGTCTTATTTTTCTAAAAAGGCATTCTAGCTTAGCGCTTCTTAAACTGTGGGTCACAGCCCCATGTAGGGTCACGGAACTAAATGTGGGGGTCCTGAAAAATTTGGCAACAGTAAAAGGTTTCTAAACCCACAATGAACAAAAATTAATTCAAAATCAAATTCGTAATGAATCTGAGGTGTTTCTGCCAATGCTTGCCTGTGTTGTATCATGTAACTTCATTGCAGCCTTGGTTCTAAACACACAACATGCACAATTTGCACGCCATGCGACACCAAGGAACACTGCCAGAAACACCTTGGCTCAGATTCGAGACTATTATATGTTATGAACTGCAGTGTTTTTACTGTACATAGAAAATTGTTAAATGAATTTTGGCTTGGGTTTGGGACAGAATTTCCAACAATTTCTGAAATGGACCTAAACATACTTCTGCCATTTTGTACTATGTATTTATGTGAAGCAGTGTTCTCAGCACTGACAATTATAAAATCAAAATATTGATCAACTCTGAAAAATGTTGAAGATGCTCTGTGTCCTGCAGTATCAAATATTCCACCAAGATTTAATTCTTTATGTAAAAATAAACAAGCACATACATCTTAATAGTATGAAAATTTGTTTTTGTCTTTAATAAATGGAAAAATTGTGTGTATACCAAAGAATTGTTTTAAAGTAAATTTCTTTATGATTTATTATCAGTAAATGTCTGATTGGTATACCTATTTTATATGCCTATATACCCAGGATCATGTAAAAATTTCTTGGGCAAAAAGACATCACAAGTGGAAAAAGTTTAAGAAGTCCTGTCCTAGCCTCCCAGAGGCTTTGCAAACATACGCAGGATCAAGAGGAAGCTGTCTTCCCTATGCCATCCTCTTGGGCCCCAGGAGTACTGATTTTGTGGTGTGCCATTTGAAGTTTCTTAGTATCTTTTGATCACTCAGTATCTGGAAGTTACTCAGAATCATTAGAAGCATTAGCCAACTGAGAGCTGAGGGATGTGTCCTGTCCCATCCCCACCTCTCCCTGAGGCTTTTAATGGTTTGGAATTTTCAGACAAGTGAACTGGTCATGAATGCTTCCATATATGATCATACTCACTTTATGGCAGTCCTATGTAGGAATTTTGTGGAAAGAGAATTTTCTGCATAGGGGTATGAGAATGATGTGCCAGTCTGATGGCTATGGAGTCATCACAGACTGTGTTCGACTGGATTTAGTGTTGATTGAATTGTGTTGTTTTATATCTACTCAATCTCCTCTCTATCATTTTCTTGATCTTTCTGGCCTTTGACAAATTGGCGTAGTTGGCTAACCTGAATGCCCCCTTCTTTCTAATATATAACCTTTCATTTGCATAGCACTCTGACATTTTCCCAGTTCCTTTCATGGTATCCTTTTATGCATACTTAGTATATCCAGCAATTTGAGCATCCAGGATAAGCAGCACCAAGAGAACCCTTAAGTCAACTTTGTAATTCACGATGTGAAAATAATATAGGAAGCAGATGGTCAAGCGTTCTTAACCTGGCATCTGTGAACTTGGTTTAAAAAAATCATTTTGATAACCGTAGTTCAATATGATGGGTTTTCTTTGTACTTTGTTCCTTTGTATTTTATTTGACACTTTTGAAAACATTATTCTGAGAAGGCTTCCGTAGGCTTCATCAGATTACCACAGGGGTTTGAGACACAAAAAAGCTTAAGAACTTTTGAATTAGGACAAATTCAGTTGAGTAAGAAAGGAAATGTCAGGATACAACCCTGTGAAGCAATACACCTAGTATACCTAGACACTAGCCCCTAAAAGGATCATAGCTTTGGAGATTGGGGGGATCTCTTATCCAATCTAATTTCATTTTATAGAAGAAGAAATTAAGACTAGAAAGATATTAAGTAATCTACCCAAAATCACACTGCTAGGAAGGGGCAGATCTGGGATTCGAACCATAAAGTCAAAGATTTAGAAGGGAAGGACCTTGTGTGTTGTTGTTCAGTCCCATCTGACTCTTCAGGTTTCCTTGACAATGTTGCTGGAATGGTTTGCCATTTCCTTCTCTAGGTCACTGCACCAAACAGGGTTACTTGACTTGCCCAGGGTCACAAGCTAGTAAGTATCTAAGGCTAGATTTGAACTCAGGAAGTCCTGACTCCTACCCAGGTGCTATATCCACTGCACCAAACAGGGTTACTTGACTTGCCCAGGGTCACAAGCTAGTAAGTATCTAAGGCTAGATTTGAACTCAGGAAGTCCTGACTCCTACCCAGGTGCTATACCCACTGCACCAAACAGGGTTACTTGATTTACCCAGGGTCACAAGCTAGTAAGTATCTGAGACTAGATTTGAACTCAGAAAGTCTCGACTCCCACCACCTAGCTCTCCCATGGGAGGGACCTTAGAAGTCATCAGATCTCTCATTTTGCAAATGAGGAAACTGGCCTAGGGAGGTTGGTATCTGTGGTGGGATTCGAGCACAAGTTTTCTTGATTTCATGTCCAGTTTCATTCCTACTATACCACTCTGTTTTTTAGTTCCTCTGACTCCAAATTCAAATACATCATTATTTCCACTGCACGGCATTGCCTTCTTGCTCTCTAAAAGATAAGATACTGGAACATCACAATGCCGCTGCTGAGGAGACTGCTACCCAGAGAGAAGAGGGCCAGGGTAGGGAAGATCTCAGTCAGGATGAGCAGGGTAGAAGCAACAATCTGGTAACTTCTTATTTTAATAATTCTTTTTTATAAATTTATTTGTATTGATATGTTTTGCTTTTTACATTTTTTAACTTTCCCCCTGTATCTCTCTCCCCTTCCCAGAGAGTCATCCCATATAACAACAAAATTTTGCATGAATTATTCTTGATAACTAAATGCCAAGATCACTTGTTTCTATGCTAATAATGGAGTATAAGGGTCACAGAGAGCAGGGGCCTGGAGTAAAGACGACTGATTTTCCTGAGTTCAAATATGACCTCAGACACTAACTGTGTGACCTTGGGTGAATCACTTAACCCTGTTTGCCTCAATTTTCTGATCCATAAAATGAGTTGAAGAAGGAAATGGCAAACTACTCCAGTATCTTTGCCAAGAAAACCTCAATATGGGGTCATGAATAATATAACATGACTGAAATGGCTAAACAAAAACAAAGGAGTATAGGTGCTATAAAAATGCAAACATAACAACTTTTTTATAATCATACAATCTTCAAAAATCATTATTTAAAATGGTTTTACCCTCTAAATTTTATTGCCCTAGAACAGCCCCAATGTCTCCGTTCTAGATATGGCTGTGTTTACAAATCATCCAGTTATTGTATTTGGGTCTAAACCTTGTGTCTTTGGCTTTTATGGGTTCTCTATTTGTTCTTAGGCATGACTTTCTTCTTTACCCTCTTCCTACTCCCACAAAAAAAGTTGTTTCTCACTCCCACCCCCATCTCCTTGTCCCTACCCTTGGTGACTTCTGAATGTGAGACATTCTAGAAGGTTGATATCTAGATAATTGTATTTCCTTTTGTTTTGTGCATTAATAATTCTACTTGGCAAAATTTGAGAGAGAGAGAGAGAGAAGGTGTGTGTGATTAAGAGTTTGAAGGTTTAATTGCTCTCTTTAGCAGACATTTTATAAATTAATATTAATATGATTCTTAAGGAAATTGTCTCAATCTGTATTGTAATTACAACAGTTTAGAGTGATTTTTATGTAACCGCTCTTCTGAAATAATGTTCAGTCCAACAGAATGATTAAATAGCATTGAATTTAAAAGTTAAATGCTCTTATAAATGACTTCCTTAATTTGTCTTTCTTAAACACTGGATGTTATATTTCCCAAGTACTTAATAATTTGTGATTTCTGTTGCTAAGGGGAAAATCACATTATTTCTGAAAATGGTAGTTGAATTTCATATGTTCTGGTCCAGGCACTTTTATTATGCTAAGAAACAAGATTAGATTCTTGGTTACTATGGTACCTGCAGTATTAAAATTCATAGAATTTTAGAGCTAGGAAGAACCTTGGAGATATAATTCAACAAGGATTTATTGAGTGCTTACTGTGTACAGAACAATACAGCAGTTGCTTGAGGAGATATGATGTGGATTTTTTGTCCCGATTCTCTCTTCTTTTGTTTCATTTTGTGCCTCGATCTTCTCCTTACCTGAATTAAAATACATTCATATGTAGGAGAAAATTGGCCAATGAGAACACAGTCCTGGGAGCATGTGTAGGGTATCGGCATGGATGTTTAGCCTCTGGGCATGCATTAAAAGAGGGCTCTGTTCTCTTCTTCAGAGCGTGCATAGATGTTCTAAGACTATTTCCTCTTAGCTTATTGCATAATTACAGAAAGCCTTGGTTTCTGAGTTGAATTCAGTAATACAAAAGGCATTAACCAAATCATGCTCTCTTTCCTGGTTGTGATTGAGACAAGAAATTCCGTAAGCTTCTGGTTGGGGGGCGGGGAGAGAAAGAGAGACAGAGACAGAGACAGAAAGACAGAGGTAGAGACAGAGAGAGAGCTCAAGTACCAGCAGCCTAGCCTCCCTACCCAGGTTTGATATACATCCATTAGCACACGAGGGCAGTGCTATCATTTTGGTCCCTATTGTACCCGTTTTTTCTGCCTTAGATAGCAGAGAACTGGAGCTGAAATGAAAAGCTTTGACCCTGTGAGCTTTGAAAGATCAGAGGAACATTAGAAGCCTAGGAAATGAAGGCCACAACAGAGTTTGCCAGCCGTTGAGCCAGGTAAATGTGCCAGCCCAGTCTCAAAAGCTACAGAGTTCAGCGCAGCAGTGGATTGATCCGATAGCTGAGAAATTGCTTCCTGCAGAAAGGGAATGACTCATCTAATAACTATGCAGTGAACTTTGGCTCTTTTCATCTCCAGATGTTACAACCATTCTACATGTGACCCAGCCCTACATAGGGACTAAGACAGTAAAGCAGATGTGTGTCTCAGTTCTCAGGGATATTTTTGCTTTTCTGTTCTTGCTATATCTTCTTAGTAAATATCACTTTGTGAATGCTAACTGGTTAAAGTTTAGTTGGTTTTGTTCAGTCATTTCAGTCATATCGCACTCTTCATGACCCCATTTAGGGTTTTCTTGGGAAAGATACTAGAATGGTTTGCTATTTCCTTCTCCAGATCATTTTACAGATGAGAAAACTGAGGCAAACAGGGTTAAGTGAGTTGTATAGGGTCACACAGAGAGTGTCTGAGGCTGGATTGGAACTCAGGTTCTGCCGTTACAGTTAATGTGACCCAGGAAGGGCTTCTAATGATATCTTTTTAGCAGGGTATAAATCAGAATCATGACTATTCTTGGCTTATTGATCAATAAAGGATGATTTGGGAAACAGGGACTGGAGCTGAGAAATAGACAAAAAGCTCTACTACACACAGAGAGCAAGCATGGATCTCTGGGAGACAAGAAAACCTGTTTATCTGTATAGCATTCCATCCCCAGTAGGGAACTGCTCAGCTCCAGAGATAACAGCAAGATGAGGCAGTGGCTGAATAGTAAGGGGCTTCCTGAAGGAAGACCTACTCAGTACAGGAATTCCAGGGCCAGAGCCTAGGTGCAATGAGAGGAAGCCACAATAAGCAGGAACAGGCCTTGACCTTGTATTTCTTTAGAATGAATGAACAAATGAATGAATGAATGAATGAACAAATGAATGAAAAAGCATTTATTAAACACTCACTCTGCACAAACACTGTGCTAAGCCCTGGCGGTACTTAGCATCCCCAGAAGTAGAAAGGCAAAACAATCCCTGATCTCAGGGAACTCGACATTTTAATGAAGAAGGCTACATATACAGAGATGGCAGATGATAATGCATCTTCTCTATGTCATATCCATTTTGGATGTTGAACCATTTGATCACGCAATGACTTTATTGGGGAAAATTTTCCTTTCCAGTTGTTTGGTAGCTGTTATTGCTAAGGAGGCAAAGGCTACAGCACCTACTGCTCATGGAGTCAATTTTCAGATTGCATATTCACAAAGGTTGCTTCCCTGGGTAATCGTTGCAAGGGCTGGCCTGGAAACAGGGTTAGTGGTATGGGGCGGGGTGGGGGGTGGGGGGGCACTGCTGTTCTTGGGGCTCTTGGACTCAGGGTCTTAGGCTTTCTTGACCCAGGGTCTGAGGGGAGGTGGTAATTAAGATGTGAGCAGTAGCATTAAAGCTGGTCCAGGATCACCTTCCTCAACACTGCCCTTCATCCACTTCAAAAATCTTTTTAAGTTCCAAAATGGCATGACTGTGCTAATTATTTTGATCTGGGTTTGACTCAGGCCAGTCCTCTGGTAATTGAGGCTCAATGTTGGAATGAAATGAGATACTCGTACATGATTAAATAGTTAACAAAAGGAGATTTATTTAGTCATAGCAGAAGAAGAATCTCATTAAGGATACTCAGGTTGATTCAACTGATTGAAGCTCCCTTGCATGGCTTACTGATCAAGCATGGGGGGCTGGAGCAGGGCTAAAATCCCTTGTTGCTATTTTGTACTCAGATGATGAGGAAGTTATGTCAACAGCCTGAGCTTTTAGTCTCCTGAGCCACCCAAGTCTGGCCTCACTACCTTTTAAGGAAAAATTAGCATTACCTTCATGGGGGAATAGGGTTAGGATAGTATTCTGTCCCACTATTAATTCAAACTGGTGAAGGCCTTTTGTGTATAGAAAATAAATGCCTTTCCCATATCTAGTTTACATTTTATATAAAGTACTTTTCTATTCCTCTCTTTAAGGATACCATAGACAAGACCCAAACCTAAGCTATAAGTAAATTTTTCTCAGCACACCAGGATGGAGATGTAAAGAGCCAAAGTGTGAAAAGGGGAGCATAACCTTTCTCATTAGAGTCCAGGATTCCCCAGAACTGCATCTGATTACTATGCATGTGGGTCCAGTGAGAAAGATCCTTGAGAGAAAGGGAAAGGTGAGAGACTCCCAGACCCTTAGGACCAATTGCAGTTGTAATTATTAGGTACATTATTAGGTATGTTAAGGGGCAGTAGGTGGTGCAGTACATAGATTACTGGGCCTGGAGTCAGGAGAACATGAATTCAAATCTATTCTCAGACAATTACTGTCTGTGTGACCCTGGACAAATCATTTAACCCTGCTTGCCTCAGTTTCCTCATCCATAAAATGAACTGGAGAAGGAAATGGCAAACCATTCCAGTATCTTTGCCAAGAAAATCCCAAATGGGGTCACGAAGAATTGGATATGACTGAACTGAACAAAGTAGTATGTTAAATATTATATGTGAACTTTTTATTTCTACTGTACTGTATGAACCTTTGCTATGAGCTTTGTGTTTGTATTTCACCTAGCATCTGGTCTTTTGCATGTTACTCTAGTTAGAATGTTATGTGTTATGTATCTACATGTGTCCTACATATCTATAATCATTTCTTTTGACTTCATTACATGCAAATTAATGAATTTTTGTGATTTATAGATAGAACTATACAGCTGCTCTAGCCTATACGGACTTAAATTTTTGGGGGGGGGTTGGGAAGATAGATGTAAGTACCCCATCTGACCTTATTTGCCCATGGTGGCTAAAGCAAAGGAACTATGCTTTCTAATCTCATTTGTACATAAAGACTGAGGTGAGATATGTACCTATTGCTCTTGAAGAAGCCCTAGGATGTCAAGATCATGTGACTTGTGCCTGGAGGCAGGGATTGAGTCAGAAGACCTTGGATTGAGTTGGAGAGGGAAAGCTATAGATGAGGAGTATTCATAGTGGTTATGAGCTCAGAGTTGGGGAACAAAGCTGCCCATGATGTCTGGTGACTGAAAATAGACAAAGAGATTTAAGAGGCAGAGATCACCTCCTGCCCTGAAAAGAAAGGAGTCCTTTGGCTGGAGTAATAGGAAGAATGGCTACTCAGTTGAGTCTACAGTGGCATCTCCAAACCCTGAAATCCTGGCAGAACCCTGATGACACAGAAGCCAGAGAGGTTACCTGAGAGTCATTCGTAGATCGCCATGCTGACTATAAAGACTAACCTGAGAAGAGATGGGGAAAGGGAAAAGAAACAAATGACACTCTCCTTATCCAGTCCCTCATGACACCTAAGGCAGCTTGGTGTCTCAGTGGAAGGACACTGCGCTTGGAGTCCGGAAGACCTGAGTTCAAATTCAGCTTCAGATACTAGATGTGTAAATCTGTGCAAGTTACTTAATCTCTGTCTGCCTCAGTTTTCTCAGCTGTAAAATAGGGATAATAAAAACACCCTCCTCACAGGGTCTTTGCAAGGGTTAAATAAGATAATATATATAAAGCACTTAGCACAGTGTCTGGCATCTAGTAAGTACTATATAAATGTTTATTTCCTTCCGCATGATCAGGAAAGATAATTCTCTCATCCCCATGAGTTTCTCTAGGAGTTACTTTCCCATTACGACCTAGAGGAAATTGTACCTATTTTGCATAAAAAGGAGAGGCATGAAAACAACTGTTATTGCTTTCTCTTCTTCTCTTTTGATGCCCTTTTTTATTTTGTTATCATTTTCCAATGACTGCCTCTCCCACTCCACAACCTCCCACCAAATAGAAGCTTCCTTGTAACAAAGAAGAGTTAAGCAAAGCAAATCAACACATTGGGCATGTCTGACAAAGTATGCCTTTATTTTCCAGTGAGTTACCTTCCTATAATGTCTTAATTAAATACTTTCAATCCTGCACAGTTTGTGAATGAAGAAAACATTGGATAAGGAAGGGCTCAAATTACAACTTGCATAATTGATTGTACAAAACACCACGAACTGGGGTGTAGTTTGGGACGAAAATGGAGATAAGATAGTCCGAACTCTAAAGCAGTTCACAGTTTAATTGGGGTGGGAGGGGAATTCTAACAACTATGTGAATAATTATATAAGAACACTTGAAAGGCACAAAGCAAAATATTAAGTGGGGGGGGCAAGTTTGTTAGTATGAGCAGGGGAGGAGGTAACATCTGAATTGAGCTTTTAAGGAAGATAGGAAGTCAACAGATGAAGAAGGAGAGGAACAACATTCCTGGAATATGAAACAGCAGGAGTAAAGGCATATGGAAAAGCATTTAATGTATGCTAGAGATTTAGTTCTTTGTGGCTAGAGGGCAGCATGTGTGAAGGGAGAAAATGTGAGATAAGTCAGAAAAGGTAGGATGCTACCATGTTCTGGAAGATCTTGAATGCCAGGGAATTTGAATCTACTTAGTAAACTCAAGTGCTAATTAAGGTTGGTTTGGTTTTTTGCAGATTGACATGACCAAATCTATAAAGAAGCCAAGTATGACAGTAGATTAAAGGTTATATAGGAGAAGAGACAGAGTAAAAGAAGACCCATTAGGAGACTATCATGGTAGTGCAGGAAAGTAGTAAGGAGGTCTTGTACTAGGCTTGTGGCAGTGGGAATGGAGAAGAGATGGATGGATGGATATAGGAAGTGTTGAGGAAACAAATGAACAAGGCACTGGTTGGATGTGACAGATGAGGGAAAGGGAAAGGTCAAGGGAGAGAAGAAGCAAGTTTGGAGCAAAAGATAAACTGAGATTCACATATGTTAGATTTAAGGGCGTATCCTTTTAAGTATTTGGGAATCAAAGGATCATGAATATGGAGATGGAAATGACCTAAACTGAGGCCCATAGAAGTGACTTGATAGAGATCACATAGCAAGAGACAGAATTTGAACTCAGGTCCTATGACCCCAAATCCGATGCTCTCTCCGTTTGACCACGCTACTGTCATTCTGTTTTAACAAGTAAGCATCACTTATGGTAAAAGTTTTGTTAACTGGGATAAACTTGCCACAGGTTCAAGATAGCTTTGAGGCCCAGGGAGGCTTTTCTGAGGCTGAGAGATTAATTTACCAAGAGAACTTGGCCCTGAAGAAGAGGTGAGGAAATGTGCCTCCCTCTCCTTCACTGAAGATGAGGGGGACTATGGATGTGGAATATTTCATATACTGTTAGATACAGTTGATGTATGTGTTAGTTTTGCCAAACTCCTCTTTTCCTCCTTCTTTTTGAATCTTTGTTATAAGGGATGACCCTCTGGGCAGAGGAAAAGGGAGAAATAGATACAGCAATGAATGTAAAGTATCAATAAAAAGATGATAGTTTAAAAAAAAATCCATGCCTTCTTATTTCCTGTTTAGGATGTTGCAAACTGTACAAAAATTTAAAATAAACGTGGGGAATCACATCTTAGAACTGAGGCACACAGTTTACCTCTAGCAAATCAAGGGAAAAATTTATTCCACATTAGAATAAAATCCTGATGGTTCATCCTCCTACTGTGGGAAAACTTTTTGCATCGTTTGAATCTAAGCCCTGTGTGTCTGAGAGACCAAGCTTGTTGCTTAGAGATCAGATTTGTTTAATGCTTAACTCAGGTTTGCAAGTTATGCCGACTTCCTGCCTGCCTCCAAAATAAATAAATAAATAAATAGATAGATAGATAGATAGATAAACAAACAAACAAACAAACAAACAAACAAACAAATAAATAAATAAATGAAATTTAAAACAAAACAAAACACCCTTCCAAGGGAGCCAGATGGAAAGACCGATGCAAGGAATGTATGGAGTTTCCTCCTGTTTATCCATCTCAAGCAACCTATTTATCTGGAAACTGCCTGCATGCTGGCCAATCAGTGACTGTTTCCTTGTTCCTTTGTTTGAACTCTTACAAAATGTAAAACTTACAGAGAATGGGGAGGAGAGTTTGGGGTGAGGAGGCCATATTTTTTGGCTCTCCCCACTGCTGGACAACTTAATGAACTTCTAAATATTTTCAGTTCTGGGTTTGTTTTCTGCCGATACTATATACACAATACACAATAGATAGGAAGAACTCGAGAAAGGAGGGTTATGGGGCAGTTCCATTTGAGAACTCTGATGCTTTAGTTATTTATGAATTCTTAAAGCTGAATGAGCTTCATTCGACTCTTTAACTATTAGGATGAGAACTGCAGTGCAATTAGAAAAAAGCAACCTAAATACATTGGCATAATTGTATTGCTTGTAGAAAACACCATCTACCTATCTATCTAGCCTCTTGCCCCTTTTCAGTCTTGTTCAGTGAAAAGAAAAGTCTGCTCTAAATCTACCTTCCCCCATCCAGACCAAGTCTATCTTTGGGGACTCAAAACAAGCTGGAAACTTAAATCACTAAAGGCATTCACTATTTTCATCTTAAAATGAGCTATGTGAAAAATGAAACAGCATTCACCAAGAACAAATACAAACTGCTCTATTTGGCTTCAAATTCTCTTCGTTACTTGACCTTAATATATCTTTCTAGGCTAATTATAAATTTGCTCTTCTTGGTCTGGGCAATATCTTTGTTACTGTTCTCTACATGGTACTTTATTTCCCAATCTCTTTGCTTTTGCATCTCACATTCCCCACACCTGGGATACACTTCCTTAGTTTCTTTCAAGACTCAGCTTAAGCATTCTACTTGAAGCCCTTCCTCTTTTCCCCAGCTGCTAGTATTTCCCTTCCCACCTACTTTAATATAGTTATGTATGTATATGTTAGGGCAGCTAATGGCATAGTGGATAGAGTGCTGGGCCTTAACTCAGGAAGATTCATTCATCTTCCTGAGTTCAAATCTGGCCCTGGACACTTACTAGCAGTGTGACCCTGTGCAAGTCACTAACCCTGTTTGCCTCAGTTTCTCACCTGTAAAATGAGCTGGGGAAGGAAATGGCAAAGCACTCCAGAATCTTTGCCAAGAAAAACCCACATGGGGTCACAAAGAATCAGATGCAACTGAAAAATGACTGAACAACATGTATATGTTGTTTTTCCTACAAAATGTAAGTTCATTGAAGAGATATTTTCACTTTTCTTAGTATCCAAAGCATCTAGCACAACACCTGGCACATAGTAGGCACTTAATAAAAGCATTGCTGATATAACAATTTAAGCAAATTAAGTTGTGATAATTCAGGAATGTTCCGGATTGAAATTTACCTTTAGGTGTGTAACCCATGTCACAATGCCCTGCGGTATGGGACTTTCCTTAGTTGTAGAGATGAAGGCCCTGCCCCGATGAAACAAGGCAGAGTTGGGGAAAGGCAAGAGCTTCAGTTCTAAGCCAGTCCCCCTTTGGAGATTCTCCAAATGAAACGTCTTCAGTCAAGTTGGCTTTTTGCTTCCAAATTCAAGAGAGAAGATAGAAGAGGCCAACCCCACTTAAGGTTGTTGAAAGAATACTCTGGGAAGACATGGTAGGAGTGGCAGTCTCTCTTATGTCCCTATGCCCAGCTAGCCACTGTAGAGACTTATGGAAGTTTCCCCTTGGGTGAGATCTAGGACACTCAGTTGAGCTGTTTTCTTGGTCCCAATGGGAGAGCTCTTTCACTCCTACGTATGCCTTCTCTGGTTTCTGTCTCGCTATGATTTGGATAGATGAATTTCTTTGCTTTTCTATTTTCTGTGTTTTCATTGTGAAACCAGTATTTGGTGAGGAAGGGGTCAAGATTTGGATATAGAGCTTGAGGTTTTCTCTTCCCCACAAAATGACAAAGCAATAAAAAGTTAGATGGAACCTGATCATATTCCCTAGATGAACAATAAGGGAGCAGATATTCTTCTAGCCTTGTACTCCCTCTATCTGAGGACAGAGGATTAGTGGCCTCTGGCCATAACCTCCAGGCAGAAATGACAATCTCCCTTGGAGAAGGGTGAGGGGAGAAGAAGCTAGAGATGTCCATTCTATCACCCTTTGAGCCAGACAAGGACAGCATCATCTTCCCCATGAGTGGGCCTCACACTCCATACAGGTGCCAAACATTTTCTTCAGAAGTTTTGTTTCTTAAAACGAGGTTCTGGGGCAGCTAGGTGGCACAGTTAGCTAGGAGGACCTCAGTTCAAATGCAGCCTCAGACCTGTGTGACCCTGGGCAAGTCACTTAACCCTGTCTCCAAAAAAAAGGTCCTTAGAATTTACTATTTATGCTTTGAAATAAAACTATTATTTCTTGAAATCTAGCTGGCCATCTAGGAAGAATTAAGGGTACCAGATGGACAGTCTGAGAGCTGCATTACTACTTATGAAATATAAACGACACCTGGAAGACAGCCTTTCTTCCACAAAATGGATAGATCCTCTATGGAAGGACTGTAGGAGAACATGGACAAAGAATTACATAGATTGAGGTATGGATGAGTTGCTGTTTGAACAAATGGAAGGGATACCCTCATAGATGAGATCATAGATTCAATTATTTTATAATTCACCCTTTACTGATTCAGGCAGGCCTTACTGTTTAGCCCAAATTAATGCACCTTAAAATAAATGCACACAAATTCCTGAGGATTTGGTTTTAGGAGTAATTGTATGTTGGTTGTATGAACAATGAGTGAGTAAATGAATAGAGCTTTTATTAAGTGCTTACCATATTCAAAGCACTGGGAATACAAACAGAAAAGCAACGCAATCCCTACTTTCCCATTCTACTAGGAAACCCAACACATATGGAAGATTTCAGCTGCAAACCATATGTAAAAGTCCCATGGTCCTTAGGGTGAAATGGTGAAGCACATGGTATTGCTTCTTTTTTTAAAATTATTTCCAATGATAAAATCATTATATCATAAAAACAGTGACATCTTATTTTACTGAAACATGTTACTGAAGAATTCACATCTTAATTTAGGCCCATAAATTGAAAGACAACAGTTTTTGATGTGTTATATAGCGAGTTATGGAATGTCTTTGACCTCACTGTCTGATTTTATGTTATATAATTATTTTTACTTGTTTGTTTAATTTCAAATAGTTAATATGCATTATTATGATGATCTTTTAACCTTAAAAAAACTTTCCAGAAAAAATACAACAACTTTGCTTGTTAAAGGTGTTGGAATATTTTAATTTAACAAATCCAATACAATGATATTAATTAGCATGAGTATTGCACTTCCAAGACATGATAAACTTAATTTATTTATATACAAAATCTGAAATAAGCACTGAAATAAAATACTTCAAATGATCATCAGGATCATGGAAACCAAGGAGTGATTAATTAGTGTCATCACAGCACACCAAGTAAAATAGCCAAAGGCAAACACGCAGAAAGCTCTTTGTTGTATACTCTTAATTCTCAAATCACACATTAATATTTATCTTCCTATATGAGGTCATGGAAACACTGTGGATACTTTCTATTTTATGTATCAGGTTGAGAAACTAAAAGCAGGCATTTGAAAAAAAAGTACTAAGTATAAATTATCAAGTCTAGACACATTTTAAAATCAAGCAATGACAATAAAACTTCACATGCTGACAATCCCTACCCCCAAGGAATTTGTTTGCCTGTGGATATAATATTTCCTTCATCCCTGGGAGGAGGATAAAACTAGTTAAATCTCAGTTTTCTAAAGGGGAAAACTAAGACTGGGGAGGTTAAATGTATTTCTCAAATGTAGCAATTTAGGGATTGATCTCACTACTAAACTTTCAGAGACTTCTGACTTGAAGCTCCAAAGAAACACTCCAGAGAATAGAGAACTTAGATTAATTTCCAGAATACAAAAGTAAAACATGACGCAGTTAAAAACGGTACTTAGATGGCTTACAGATTTTTTTAGTTTTAAAGGAACACTTATTACAAATAGTTAATACAGCACAAGCAACTCTCACAACACATTTATCGCCATAACACCACTATCAAAATAACAGCTTCCTGGCACACGAGGAGTTAATGCTCATTTCATGCATCAAAACGAAGAGATCCTTTATCTTTAATCTGCCTTGTCCATCTTACTGTTTCCATTTTTCTTAACTTCAGCTCTTTCTGACTCCATAGCTTAGGCTCCTGGCTTTCACATTCATCTGTATCATCTGTTCATTGGTGTCATATTCAGTAGAGTTCTATAAAAAATGGGGGAAAGATCATTAAAAAAAAATTAGGAAGACTGTTTCCCAAAATTATTACACTGGTCAAATTTTCCTTCCAGATGTAGGCATCTATTGCCAATATTAAATGAAACTCAAATTTGTTAATTTTTAAATTTAAAGTTGGCAATTAAAAATGAAATTTCATTATCTAGTTTCCATTTATCCCAATAAATAAATGTATAAATCACATCCCCTAAAGTTTATTTTATTATAATAGATCCCACTGAGAAGCTGTGGATTCAGCCAGCAGAGACAATACTGAATATAGATTTAGGAACACTGTTGCCCATAGTATGGCTAAAAGAGGAATTATAGAAGAACAAGTATCCATTGATAAATGGGTAGTGAGAGGGTACCATCATTCCTTCAGGCGGGCATAGACAGTGTTTGGCAGGTTGAGTCACAAGTTGAATCTAAGTAGAATAGTCTTGAATGTATTCTTATTGGCAACTGCTGTCCCTAGCAACCTTATTACCTCAGAGCAACTTTCCCTATTCCTATCGATTCCCAACGGACAGGTGAACAAGGTCCCAAGATTTTTCTCATGAAGACAAAGACAAAACTTTTCCTTGGACTAGTAGCCAAGGCCCTGGCCCAGAAGCCTTACTATCTCACCGGAGGACTAATGGAGCTGGACCATAGACTATGACAGAGGTAGAGAGTTCCTCAAGTTCTCCAGACTCACATGGACTCTGTCAAAATACACTGAGTACCTCCCACTCTGTAGCAATCTCTTCAAAAGGGGTATACAGAATTAAAAAGGGAAGGGCTCTCTTGATCAGTACATAGTACATAGTAGGATCTCAAATAATATTTATGGAATTTAACTAAATTGGGTCTTCAATATCAAGAGTCCTTAACATAGCATGAAGCTAATTCCATTAGGATCACATGATTAATTGAAGTTTGTTGTTAGACTTATCCCTTAAGTCCCTCACTATACTTCTAGCTCTTGGATTCCTTAATATAAATTTATGGCAGGTGTGTTTGTTCTAACCTTGCTTTCAGGAGCCCTAAGGCAAAGAAGCTCACACAAACCAGCTGAAAATTTCGTTTGACTATATGATCCTAGGTCAATTTCTGTATTTTGTAGATCTCAGACTACTCCCTAGCTAGGATCTAATAACCTCACTCTGTAAGACCCAGTCAAATATGAAGCTGAAAAAGGCTCCAACAGAAGTTCTTTTGCCCCTACCAAATAATAACAGCCCTCACCAACCCTTGCTAAATTATTTACCTTAAATAACTTCATAGGTATAATTCCTTCAGAATAGACTCCAAATGTTGTCTATCACACCCAAAATGGGAACCCTTTATTTTCCCCCAAATTATAGTACCATTACACTTGCTGGATGTCTCTGTAAAATTCTATGCTATTTTCCTCAACAAATTGGGTCTTTTCATCTATTTTTTTCTCTAGTAGCAAGCAAGTCTCGACCATAAATGTTCAACTACGGATCACTGTTAAACTCTGTTCTTCTCTAGGAGGGAAATCAAATAACTGCAGAAGACTTATAATTCTTTATTTTCTTTCATCAGTCTTTGACTCTATGGATAGGAAATAGCTAGAGGACAAACTCTACATGGAACTGGAATTATTATTACATCTTTGAAGCCTGAAGCATACTATTGCTAAAATCTGAATGGACAGGAATTGATGACATAAAACTAGAATCTTAGAATCTACCAAAACAGCTGTATCTCCTTCCTTTTAACTTATAATGGGGTACAGCTCTGAGATGCAGTGATCATGTATGTATTGCAATTGTGGAAAAAGAAAGACAAAGATTACTAATGCAGATGACAATTATAGGTTTAACTAGAAATGGACTTAAGAAATAGTTGCACCTGTTGGCTAAGTACTAACTATATATATTAAAACTAAAATCATTGTATTGGTATAGAGGGCTGGACCCGTTTATCTTTGAGGTCGTTTCAAGGTCTAACATGCTATTTAAATGAACAATACTAAGTAAGCAAAACCTTTATTTAGGTCAGTTCATTATACTAATTTATTTTGGTGGACCCATTTAAGTGCAGTTCTACTTAAAAATCAGATACTGTACAAAGGCTATCCTGAGGTTCTGTTGTGTTTGAGATGGAGGATCATTAACACTTGCCCTTAAAGCTTTTCAGGACTCAATATTCTGTAGCAGGTTAGATAATGTTGTAGTACTTGGACATCTCAACCAAGTATTGTCTACATGATGGAGCAGATTCAAAAAATACTAATTAATTAATAAACAAACATTAAAGCCCTACTATGTGCCAGGTACTGTGCTAAACACTGGGGATACAAAAAGAGGCAACAGGCAGTCCCTGCTCACAAGGAACTTACAATCTAATTGGCAGAAGACACGTAAACAAATACGTACAAAATAAGCTATAAACAGGATAAATAGTAATTAACAGAGAGAAGTCACTAGATTTAAGGAAGGTTGGAGAAGACTTCCGATAAAAGATGGGATTTTAGTTGAGACTTAAAGGAAGCCAGGGAGGACAGCCAGAGAGAATGCCAGGAGACCAGAGACAGTCTTGTTTATGGAAGAGGCCAATGTTACTGGATTGAAGAGTAAGTGTTCTGGAGTAAGGTGTAAGAAGATGGAAAGGCAAGTGAAGACTAAGTTACGATGGGCTTTGAATGCCAAGCAGAGCATTTTGTATTTGCATTTAATTTTATCCATTGGTACTCCTATGTTCCAACTCTGCATGGAAGTGGGCTGTTACTTTGTTTCAACCAAGAGCAAGTCATGCCCCCAAACCTTCATACCAGAATTTTTCTGCTGCCTTTGGCACAGCTGATTTCCAAAACATATGATCCTTCATTAATTAGCAGCACAGAATATCAGCACTTCAGGAATTTATTATGAATGGAAGGTAATCTTGTACTTGTCAACAGCTCCTTAGAAATGTCTGGTATTTGAAAGAGTTTAACAGGTAAGTTAACTCTCCTTTACTCTATACCAATGTTGTCGAATTCAAGTAGAAACAGGGCTCCTCAGTCCAGAAATAAGGATCCCTGTGGGCTGCATATTGACTTAGAAAACAGCATATTAATATTATCTGTTTTATTGTATTTTGTTAAATATTTCCCAATTACATTTTAATCCAGTTCAGGTCACAGTAGGGAATGTAGTGGGTTGCATGTTTGATATCTTTGCTCTAGGCTCTCCAAACTGAATTAATTTGGCTCATCAGAAAGTAATATACCTAGACCATATTTGCTCAGCTGAGGACAGAAATGCTTGAGTTAAAATTTAATGCCATGCCTTCAGCTTTTATAGAGTTGATGTAAGAAATGTCAATTTCAGTTTGTGTCTTCTGTAAAACCACTGCCGTTATCCAATGTCCCTGACATAAGGATCCATGTGATAAAACGTTTTTCCTTGAAATTCAACAGCAGGAAAAAGACACCCTCCAAAAAACTTGCACTTTTTCTTTTAATCAGACAGCAAGAAATACACATAAATATATGTGTATATATATATATGTGTGTATATATATACACACACACACACACACATATATATATATATATATATATATATATATATCCCTTTTTACCTTAGTTACCAGGATACTCAGAGCTAAATTTAGTGCTCAACTTCAACAATGAACCAGTTTCAGGTACCTGGTAACATTTGCTCATTCTATTTGGTTTTGTTAGGTGCTTTTATTATGTGTTTTTTGTTTTGCTATATGCTTTGGAAAATTTAAGTTGTCTTGTTTTACATATTTAATTTTACAAGCTGCCTCAAATCTAAGGTATGAATTATTAAAAAGCTTATTCTTGTATGCTTAATATGATTATTCATGTATAGCCTAATTCAGATTTCTTGCCATCTTGGGGGGAGGGGAAAGGGAGGGAGAAGAAAATTTGGAACTCAAAATTTTATAAAAGTGAATGTTGAAAACTATCTTCACATGCAACTGGAAAAAAAAAAGTAGTATTAAGTGGGAAAAAATAAAAAAGGTGATTTCATAGAAAAAAATGTGACATCATAAGGTTAAAAAAAAAAAGCTTTTTCCCTTGGGATGCTACAGCTTGTATTAATCAATAACCTTACATCTTATCAGACTAGACAAAAGCCACCACACTAAAGTCTTTCTCTGACACCTCACTGGTATGGGAATGAGGAGGTGAATGGGGAATCTAGAAACTCCTGGTAGGAAAGTGCAAGCTCGGGCAGGTTCTACAACGTCAGGCCAGCTCTGCCTATAGGCTACTTATGAGACCACCACCACAGAACCAGCTCATCCGAAAACCAGAGTAGCTGAGTTCAGAGAGGCTCATCATTAGAGGATGCAAAGAAGTACAGGACATGGTTCTAGATTTCTAGAACCTTAAAAATTGATTCAAAAAGATGATGTACCTAAATCTTCACAGTGTAAAAAAGATGACTTCCAGACAAGACAGTTACCTGGACAGGAGGCAGCCCCACCCCAGCCTCAACATATCCACTCCAGCAAAACACTGACATTCACACCAGATCAAATAATAGTCAAGAATTCTGGTAAAAAACTACAGTAAGAATCTGAAAACTTAGATTTTATTAGTTGTGTCTTTCTCTCTATTTACATAATATTCTTCCTAATCAGATTTCTGAATGTGTGTATATTTTAAAAATATATAGTATACAAATACATATAAAACACACATATATGTGTATACATATATGTGTATGTGAGTATATACTTATATGTATCCTAAATCTATAGGTTACCAATACAAATATCTTTATTTCAGGCTTGATGAAACTTGCCATTGTCAATAATCTTCCAGTAATGAGTTCAATAAACCACTGTACCTCTACTTTGTTACTGCCTATGGTAGTTTCTCAGCTCCTAAACTATACTGTTCTTGTACTAATTTGTTGATGATCTGAGCTTCCATACTCCTATAAAGACTTGATAACTTGTAATGAGCTATACAAAATCTGTTTTTACCAGGATCTACCTAGAGCAATCCTGTGGGCTTGGTTCTCTTGGCAGCCTACCCCATAGCAAGGATAGAATTGTTCTGCTCTTCTTTTTACGTAAGGAAATGTTTAATTTAAATATTTTTAAATGGGCTTTTCCCACAGATGTTGATAATTTTTTTCAACTCTTAAATAAAGTATGATGTTCTTGATGTCACAAAAGTAACAATGAAAAACTATCCATTGTTAACAAGGTTTCCTTTTACCATTACCTGCCTAAAGTACTCATCTCAACTACATTGCTTCAATGTGCAAATTTACTGCAAATGAAGCCCCTCAAATGAATGCTCAATCAGTGTGAGGGCTCCAATAATTATTAGGTACAAATACAAACTGGTCATTTCTCTACCCTTTTTCCTTCAGTTAATTTAGGGGAAAGGACAAGGAAGATGGTTTCAAGTACAAGTTTACACAGCTTCAGAGGTCCTTTACAAGAGGCAGAGGCCAGGGCAGATGGAAGAACAAGGAACCCTGGAGCATATTTAGCTTCTGTCTAGGGAAGAGCAAAGGAAGATTGGTATTTTCCCTGCTCTGAGCGCCCCCTTGTGGTTAAGCATCACAAGAGTCTTTTTAATAACTATTTATCCTGGCCACTCTCTTACATGGGTGCTGAGGGCAGAAAATTCTTTCTACTTCATTATCTCTGTACGTAGTCCTCCTTCTATTAACATGCCGGGCTGAGAAGGTGGCAAATGAAAGGTTTTTTGGTCAGTATGGTTCAACAGTATCCATTAAGAACTTGATGGAGTACAAATATTATATCCCATATCTTTAGATATGCATTGTTTTAGATACCTATGTTAATTAAATCTAATCTATTAGTGGAGCTTCGGGACAACGGCAGGCTTATCTTATCCTAGGGAATCTGAATTACATCTACCAATGAATAAGTATCAAAAAGTTATTCCTGGTGTACTTAAATTTTTTTTTCTTTTAGTTATGCTCACTCCTTGGTTAAGGCAACTTACTTTACAAGCACACCAAAACAAATGCCTTCCTAATTTAAAAAATCATTTTTCCAGAAGTAACTTCATCTAATTGATTTTCAGAAATGGCAATTCATAATAAAAAATAATCAAGGCTGTGCAATACAAAGTTTTAGGTTTTCTCAATGTTAACATAGACTATGAGGGACCTGGAAGACCTAAAATTGTATTATTTTAGCTAGGTTTAGCAATGACATATAGTCTATCTACAATTCAATTCAGTAGGGATTTATTTAAATGCCTTCTATTTGCAAGGCACTCTGCTAGAAGAGGGGAATGCAAAGACTAAAATGAACAGCCCTGACCTAAGATTATACTCTACTAAAAGGATTATCCTGAAGATGCAATCTTAATCTATCACAAAAAGCAAATTATAAATGAAACCATTTGAGAATTGTCTAACAAATATAAACCACAGATGCCTTACTCAGGAACAAAAATCATACATACACATAATTTTTTACAAAGTTGATTTCTGTCAGAAATTAGAGGAGCATTTACCTGTTTGAGGTTGTGATGAAAACTTCAACCAAGGTGACTGAAAGGAAACAAGATAAAAAGTTTTCACATTTTCTGACTTCTGATTTTAAAAATTAATCATTTTAATGAGTTGTACCATTTAACTCCTGCAAAAACTTTGTACTATCAACTATATCCTTGTCCAGGCACTATTTCCCACCCCTTTCCAATTTCACCTACACTGACACCAAATACAGCTATGTCAGAGCCACCACAGGGGCCACTCAGCTGCCAGGAAATCCATTTAGGAAAGTTGTCTGTCTTCTCCTAAATTAGCTCAAGGAAAGGCTTCTTGGAGCAAACTAACAATATAATCATGTTACCGTTTCTCTAAATAGGAATCAAAAAATACCTTTTATCTTCTTTCAAAAACAACAAAACTCCAATTATTTGCAATTTTGCAGGTTTTTTGGTTGAAATAAGCATTTATCTCCCATCCTTGTAGTGCCTACTACTATTATTGAAACCTAACAGGCAAAAAACACTGATAATCAAACAGGGGCAGCTGCACATTTCTTTGAATTCTGCTTATGTAGCTTTTCTTACGTACAACATAGAAAGGCCAAATAAAAAACAATTGCTGTGCAGAGGGATGAACGAAAGTCAAGTCAAGATAAGAGGGCCTTCTGAAACATTACAGAGACCATGGCCACCAGCTTATGGAAAACAACAGCAGCCAAGCTAGATGGTGGGGTGAACAAAATGAAATTTCTTGAGCCACATAAGAAGCCAGTTTGATGTCTCTTCAGATATACCTCCTATCTTGTTATACCTCGTATTACACCAGAAGGTTGGTAAGTCACAACTGGGCCATAACCAGCCACATGGGTACAAACAATTATGTGCACCAATGATGTCTAACCATAAAAAATAACACAGGTGATTATACCTTTACATATCCTTTCTCCTTTAATTTCACCATGCTTCTTCTTGACTGGGTGACTATTCTCACAACATCCCTATGAGGTAGGCTGGGATAGGCATATTATTCCCATTATGCAGATGAGTACACTGAAGCACAGAGATCTTAAGCGACTGCCCAGAAGTAACGCCGCTAGTCAAGGCAAAATTGGGCATATAACTCAAGTAACCAGACTGGTCTAACGGTCTTTACATCAAACTACTTAAAATCATTATTGAATAATATTCAATTAAATGAGTGTGTACATAAAATCAGGAAAGTATCTAGCATAATGACTTATACATAATAGGTGTTTATTGTTGAATAAATGAAAGCAAATGGAAGGATTCACATGGAGCAAACACTATTCACCTGCAGATACTTTTACTGTCCAGTCATCTCGATTTCTTTGCTTCTTGTCTTATGAACTTCCCCAGGGTCCCTCTGCATCTTCCTCCATTTCCCCCTCAGAATTTCCATATCTACTGTCTCAGCTTATTAACCTGGTTTTTTTTTGCCTTGGATTAGATAGCGTGCATGTATTTTTTAATTGATACAGTTATATAAATTTTGTAAATGAAACAACACACACATAACCTAATAGTCCTTTGAAATACATTATTTCAGGTTTCCTTCTGGATTTAATAGTGCTAATTGTTCTTTTCTCCTTTCAAAATAAAGACAGCATACAAACAGAAAACAAAATATTAAATATTTACATACAAAAACTCATGCTAGAAAACTACATTAGAGTTGTCTTATGTAAGTCCATTCCTCCTGAAGTCTGGCACGTTGAATGGGATTGTAATTGTTGTACTGCAGTCTGTTCTTCCTTAGTCAGAGGTGACAACTAGATAAGAAAGAATACAATATGGTCCTTATTTCATATTCTTTAGGCTTTAGGCTTCTAAGTTTTACAGTAAAATACATTTTTTTATAGTCTTACTAGTTATATGATCTCAAATTATGGAAGAGAAAGATGAAACAATTCAATATATTACATTGTACTATGCCAGTTATTAAAGAGAGAGGTTGCATCATTCATATCCACATCTCTCTTCTTTGGTCTTTTATTTTATATTTTTCTTCCCAACCCCATAAAGTAAACCCATTTTTAGAAAATCAGATTTGTATGAAAATAGTAATAATGATAGCCAACATTTATTTAGCACTTCACTATGCACCAGGCACTGTGCTAAGCACTTGACAATTATCATCTCATTTGATCCTCACAACAACCTTCGGAGGCAGGTGTGATTATTATCCTCATTTTATAGATGAGTTAAGTCAAGTAAATAGAGGTCAGGTGACTGGCTCAGGTTCACAAAGCTAGTGAGTATTTGAGGCCTCGTATTTGAACTCCAGGCCTAGCATCCTATTCACTTTGCTACCTAGTCACCTAGGTGAACACGAACAGAAATCAAAAACAACAAAAACCCATTGAGCATACGCACTTTGTACAATGCACTGTCTGATGTTGAAGGGGGCGGGGATAATTTTATCATTAAAAAATGTTTCAAGGAATTTATAATCTCGTTGAAAAGACAAAATTTAGGTAATAAGCCAAGATTTAACAAAATCAAACATGAGTAAATGCTGAATGAATGACATAGATAATAAGTGTCAAAGGAATTTAGAAGAGGTAAAGGTTACCGTGGGCTAGAAAGATTTCACAGAGGAAAATGGATTGAACTGGATTTGGAAGGATGAGTAGAATTTAGACAGTCAGAGAGAAGGAGGGGTCACATTTCAGAGTGGATGTTTAAGGTTGGGGTGAAAAGCCATCACAGAGGTAGAATTGAAAGGAACACTTGACTGAATGTGCTTGTATGGGGAGAAAGTAAGAGATGAGGAATCTAAGACAGGACTGGTTTCCAATCAGGGTAATTGGGCTAATAATAGTGCCCTTACATGAAATAAGTCAGGAGGAGGTACAAGTTTTAAGTTGAAGTGCTGGAAAGACAGCTCAGTATAGATGCCCAGTAGACAACTAAAAATGTCAGTCTGGACACTGGCAGAGGTTTGGGGTGTGTGTACATACACGCATACATACACACACATATAAATCTGACTATAATCCACATAGATGTGAAAGCCACAGCCATGAAAATGGATGAGATTACCAACAGGGAGAATTCAGAGAAGTGGGTCAGGGACAGACTCTTTTAGTAGCTTTACAATGAAGGAATAGGTGGAGAAAGAGGTGGGAAAGATTGAGAAGTGGTTAGAGAGGCAGAACCAGATGAGTTCACTGTCATGAAATCAAGAGAAGAGATCTTATTAAGAAGGCAGAGGTACTCAACAGTAGCAAATGTCATAGAATACTTAAAGAAAATAAGAACTGAGAAAAGGCCATTAGATTTGGAAATTAGGAAATTATTGGTAGCTTCTTTCAAACAGCAGTTTCAGTAGAGGGATAAAGGCAGAAAGCATTTGCAAGGGGTCTAGAAATGAGTGCAGTAGAATATAAGCTTCTCAGTGGCATGGGCTGTTTTATTTTGTCTTTGTATGCCCTACTACAGTATTTTAAAATCAATAACAATCAATCACCCAGCACTGATTAATCATCTTCTATGCGCTAGGATAGGAGGAGGGCTGCGAATACAAAAATGAGATAGTCTTTGACTTCAAGGGATTCTACTACAGGGATGTGACCTCTCCAGAGAGAAATGAACACAAGTTATACAGGAGAGTATTGGGATCAGGAAAGGCCCCTAAACCTTAAAAGGATCTAGGAATTTCATGGGATAAAGAGAGAGAGCATTACAAGCACAGGGTTCAACCTGTGTTCAAGTGGGAGACAAAATGTTTATTGGGGGGACGGCAAGTAGGCCAGCAGCATTTGGCTGGAATTAGAGTGACACAGGAGAGTAATGACTCATCAGCCTGGAAATGTGAACTGAAGTGAAAGACTTTAAATGCTGAAAAAATGAATTTGTATTTTATTGTAAAGATAATGAGGAGCCACTGAAGCTTTTTGAGTAGGGGAGTGAAGATTCCTTGTACTTTGGGAATATAAGTTTGGCAGCTATACAGAAGACGGATTGGAAAGAACAGTGATTGAGTGCAAGGAGTCAATTAGAAAGCTATTGCAATAGTTCAGGAGAAGAGTGCTAAGAATCTGGACTAGTGTGAGCATTCTCTGACTAGATAGATGGGGAGTGGCATGGGAGATGTTGAGGGGATGGAATCCATAAGATTTGACAACTGATTGGATATGGGATGGCAAGTGAGAATGAAAAGCTGAAGATGACTCAGGTTTTGAACTTGGGTGAGTAGAAAAATGAAAAAAATGTCAGAGCTTTGGTCAGAAGTAAGAAGTTAGGAGGAAAGGTAGACTTTGAAGGAAAAATCACATAGTATACATGAAGAATTTGAGATGTTAATATGACATCTGGGTGAAATATCCAGTAAGTAGTCAGAAATCATTTGTCAAGTCTTGTCAATGCTACTCTCTTAAAGTGGCCCCCATCTTCCTCCTCCTCTCCACTCACAAAGCCATTACCTAAGAGGTCCTCATTTCCTGGACTCCTACAATAGCCTCCTCATTGGCCTCCCTGTACCTGGTCTTTCTCCTTGCCAATTCATCCTTTGTACAGTGGTCAGTGATGCTCCTAAAGCACATTTCCTGGCAGAAATATCTCCCTACTAACTGAAAACAGAAAATCCTCCATTTGAACTTTACACTAATCACAATCTGGTTGCAGTTTACATTTCCAGGTAGATTACATACCATTCCCTTCTAACATTCTCCTTTATTGCCACACTGGCCTACTTGTGGTTCATCATATAGGAGGTTCCTTCTCCTGCCTTTTGGGCCTTTGCCCAAGTTTGGAATCCCTGTCTGCTCACCTCTGCTCCTTAGAATCCCTAGCCTTAACTAATCCCATCCAACCCCTAATGTCCCCACTCAAAATTACTTTGTATCTTCTTTTGTGTTTACTGTATTTAGTTATATATGTACATGATGTTTCCCCTAACAAGCTCCTTGAGGGAAGGGGTTATTTCTTTATTTTTCTTTTTTTTTTAAATCATTTTTATTTACTATTTTGGTTTTCAACATTGATTTCTACAAGATTTTTAGTTACAAATTTTCTCCCCATTTCTACCCTCCCCTCCCACTCCAAGATGGCATATTTTCTGATTGCCCCGTTCCCCAGTCAGCCCTCCCTTCTGTCACCCCACTCCCCCCCCATGCCCTTTCCCCCTTACTTTCTGGTAGGGCAGGATAGATTTGTATGCCCCATTCCCTATATATCTTATTTCCCAGTTGCATGCAAATACAACTTTTTTTTTTTGATCTGCTTTTAAAACTTTGAGTTCCAAATTCTCTCCCCCTTCCCTCCCCACCCACCCTCCCTAAGAAAGCAAGCAATTCAGCATAGGCCACATGTGTATCATTATGCAAAACCCTTCCACAGTACTTATGTTGTGAAAGATTAACTATATTTTGCTCCTTCCTATCCTGTCTGCCTTTATTCAATTTTCTTCCTTGACCCTGTCCCTTTTCAAAAGTGTTTGCTTTTGATTCCCTCCTCCCCCATCTGCCCTCTCTTCTATCATCCCCCTTTTTTTTATCCCCTTCCCGCTACTTTCCTGTGGGGTAAGATACCCAATTGAGTGTGTATGTTATTCCCTCCTCAAGTCAAATCCCATGAGAACAAGATTCACTCATTCCCCCTCACCTGCCCCCTCTTCCCTTCCAACAGAACTGCTTTTTCTTGCCACTTTCATGTGAGATAATTTATCCCATTCTATCTCTCCCTTTCTCCTTCTCTCAATATATTCCTCTCACCGCTTAATTTTGTTTTATTTTCTTAGATGTCATCCCTTCATATTCAACTCACCCTGTGCTGTCTGTCTATATATAGGTATATTCCCTACAATTACCCTAATACTGAGAAAGGTCTCATGAATTACACACATCATCTTTCCCTGTAGAAATGTAAACAAAACAGTTCAACTTTAGTAAGTCCCTTATGATTTCTCTTCCTTGTTTACCCTTTCATGCTTCGCTTGATTCTTGTGTTTGAAAGTCAAATTTTCTATTCAGCTCTGGTCTTTTCATTGAGAAAGCTTGAAAATCCTCTATTTTATTGAAATTCCATATTTTGCCCTGGAGCATGATACTCAGTTTTGCTGGGCAAGTGATTCTTGGTTTTAATCCTACCTCCTTTGACCTCCAGAATATCATATTCCAAGACCTTTGATCCCTTAATGTAGAAGCTGCTAGATCTTGTATTATCCTGATTGTGTTTCCACAATACTCAAATTGTTTCTTTCTGACTGCTTACAGTATTTTCTCCTTGATCTGGGAGGTCTGGAATTTGGTGACAATATTCCTAGGAGTTTTCTTTTTGGGATCTTTTTTGGGAGGCAATCAGTGGATTCTTTCAATTTCTATTTTACCCTCTGGCTCTAGAATATCAGGGCAGTTTTTCTTGATAATTTCTTGAAAGATGATGTCTAGGCTCTTTTTTTGATCATGGCTTTCAGGTAGTCCAATAATTTTTAAATTATCTCTCCTGGATCTATTCTCCAGGTCAGTGGTTTTTCCAATGAGATATTTCACATTGTCTTTTGATTTTTTTCATTCCTTTGGTTCTGTTTTATAATATCTTGATTTCTCATAAAGTCACTAGCTTCTACTTGCTCCAATCTAATTTTTAAGGTAGTATTTTCTTCAGTGGTCTTTTGAACCTCCTTTTCCATTTGGCTAATTCTGCCTTTCAAGGCATTCTTCTCCTCATTGTCTTTTTGGAGCTCTTTTGACATTTGGGTTAGTCTGTTTTTTAAGGTGTTATTTTCTTTAGTATTTTTTTGGGTCTCCTTTAGCAAGTCATTGACTTGTTTTTCATGGTTTTCTTGTAGCACTCTCATTCCTCTTCCCAATTTTTCCTCTACTTCTCTTACTTGCTTTTCCAAATCCTTTTTGAGCTCTTCCATGGCCTGAGACCAATTCATATTTTTCTTGCAGGCTTTTGATGTAGGCTCTTTGACTTTGTTGACTTCTTCTGGCTGTATGTTTTGATCTTGTCACCAAAAAGATATTCTAGACTCTGAGTCTGTGTCCTATTTCACTGCTTGTTCATGTTCCCAGCCAACTACTTGATCTTTGAGCTTTTTGTCAGGGCATGATTGCTTGTAGAGAGTGTTTTGTCCCAAGCTTTAGAGGCTGTGCTGCTGTTTTCAGAGCTACTTCTACTCCACTGTCACTGCAAGTTCTGCCATAGCAGCACTCCTCCTCCCCCAAGAACTGCCAACCAGGATTGCGACCCAGATCCAAGCAGGGCACAGCAAGAGAACCTGCCTGTGTGCCAGCAAAGCACTCCTTGCATTCCCACTCTGATCCACCGCTTGATTCCTCTCACCATGTGAGCCAGGGACTCCAGAGGGCAGCTGACACTAGAGCTCTGGAAGCAGCCACAGGAGCTTCCTGCTGCTGCTGCCATGCCACCTCCACCACCCCCAGGGCTGCAGCCGGACTGCTCTCTAACCCAGCAGTTTTCCCACTAACCTGCTCTGTGGTCTGGTGTTTACTGCCACAGCTCAATGATTCATGGCCCTAAGGCCTGCTCTGGCCAACTCCCAGTCTGGTCTGTCCTGGCATGGCTGCACTCCTCTCCCAGCACCATATGACCCTTCCCAGTGACCATCCAGGCTCTCCTGGGCTGGAGACCTGCTTCCCTCTGCTATTTTGTGGGTTCTGCAGCTCTAGAATTTGTTCAGAGCCATTTTCGACAGGTGTTTGGAGGAATTTGGGGGAGAGCTTAAGCAAGTCCCTGCTTTCCAGCTGCCATCTTAGCTCCACCCCCAATTCAATTAATTCTTTTTTTGACTTTGTATCCCCAGTGCTTGGCACAGAGCAGGCAATAAATCCCTAATGATTGCCTGTTGAGATGGTAGCTGATAGCTGAATCTATGGAAGGTGATTAGATCACCAAAAGAGAGAGAGGAAAGACTCCAGAGCTTAACCTGGCGCTATACGTACATAACATGTATAAGGAACAGGACATGGATTGGGATCCTACAAAGGACCACAGGATCTAGATTTAGACTGGAAAGTCTTATCTAGTCTACTCCCTCTCTTTATACATGAGCAAATTAAAGTCCAGAGAGGTTAAGTGAGTTGATTAAAGTACATGGAGCTAGGAAACCTCAGATGTGAGATTTGGGCCTAGGTTCTCTGACTCCAAATCCACAACAGCTCTTTCTACTGCACCACACTGCCAACCTAGATCTGAACCCTAGGTCTCCTGACTTCAAGCCCAGGTCTTTACCCATTGCGCCAAAAGGCCTCTATAGGCCTTTCTCCAGTATGTTTCT